>NW_028186379.1:5788663-6097965 GCF_003343005.1 Rhea americana
GACTCAAGCAATTCTCTGTCCGCATTACCCAAAAGATGTGCCTGTTTGACATGGGGGGGCTGTTCTTAGAGGCGACTGTTTGGCCCCTCATTAGAGAGCGATGTCCTTAAACGCTGTCCCCAAAGCCGCAAACAGCTCGGGGATGGGGGAGAGAGGAAGTTTCTTGTTCAGAGACACACGGTGCTTTATACACACATACGTGCATGTATGCATGCATCTGGATGTGCATTCATATGTCTGCATGCGTATCTGTATATGTATATAGGGTGTGTGTATATATATATATATATATATATGTATATATAAAAGAACACACACAGACACATACCCATATATATATGTGTGTGTGTGTGTGTGTGTGTGTGTGTGTGTGTATAGTGTATATACAGTGTGTTAGGTATGCGTGCACCTCCGCATGTGCTCCGCGCGGCGGGTCTCTGCGCGCCAGGGGGCAGCAGACACCGCGGCAGCGCAGGGTCCTCCCGGCTCCCAGCGCAGACGGGGATATCTCAGCCCCGGAGAGCCGCGCTCGATTCCCCGTGTTTCGTCGAGTCACACCCCAGAGAAGCAACCGATACGCCTAAAGACGACSCATGTGTAGGAAACCGTGAGCTGTCCTCGTTAGGTGTTGTTGATGCAAACAAATGAAAAATAAAGCAWAAGGTTTGGGTGACTGAGTTTCGAAAGTTTTCATCTTAAACTCGGCTTTGCCTTTTCCATGGCTAGTCTTGCCTTGAGCTACTGGCAGTTCAGCAATAGAGTTACTTAATAAAACGAAAAAATTGGTGAAAACTTGGTTTAGTAGAAACTGAATTATTGTTAAAACCCCCCCAAACTGTTTCAATGCATCCACATCCACGCCCCCCAATTCAATTTGCCTTGTCAAAAAAAAAAAAAGAAAAAAAAAGAACTTCTAAAATCATTTTTACAGTCTGAAAAATTCCAGGAATTTTTTTTTTTAAATGACTGTAGCTAACTTGGGAAGCTACTCCCAGTAGTTCATTTGAAGAAAAGAGGAACATAATGTGGGAAAATCAGAGGGCTGTCTTACTGTCATCTAAACTGAAGTAGAGATTATGGGGTCTTATTAACTCTTGGGAAAAGATCTGTTTTTAATTCAAAGCTCTTATCACAAGGCAGGCAGGCAGTGGATACACAAACTAGACCAGGATACACATTGGAATATATTTTCTGTGGATATTCAGTTGAGTTTTCCCTTTGTCCATCTCGATGCTTCTTTGTGTTCTCTTCCAGATCACTTACATGRTGGAATTTCTTTGCCCAAAATGACTGCAGAAAAGCAAAGCTGACAGTTGCTTTCTTCTGGCACCCTCCTCAGCAACCTGCTCACAAGCCTTCTGTAGTACTACTGGATGACTTACTCCAGCAATTGCAAGGAAGGGACACAGCTCAAACAGTTAAGCAGAGAGTAAACTCACAGAGAAAAAAAAATAGAATCATTTCAATAAATAATTGTATGCTAGGGCAGCTAAAAGAGACTCAGTTCACCAGTCAGTGATTTCACAGTGTTCTTGTAAAGCTGTAACTTTAACACTCATGAATTAGTGACAATTTAACTTGTTTCTTCTAGCACTGTAAAAAAGTTCAACTGCTTAKATTTCATGCACGCTGTATAACGTAAATGCTGCATGGGAGAATTTAAGCATATTCCCAACGTCACGCTGCAGGGTCTGAGTGATCCCGGAGCCACGAGGACTCTGCGAATGCACATCGAGTCTATAACCTGCGGCCAGAGGGTCTGATCCCTGCGAGTCTGCAATAGCTGCCGGTGACATGGTAACCGCAGTTCCTGCCATGTCCGTGATCGGGATATAAAAGGCCATTGAGCGTGGGGATGCTTGGAGCTGAATAGGARGGCTGCAGTGGTTTCAGAGCCAGTGTCTCTATACATGACATTCAAGACAGATTCTTTTTCAAAACAAAGAGACAAATGGAACAGGAAACACTCAGCAACGAAGCCAAAATGCTTTCTCAGACTCRTCTTCGGGGCCTTGGTGTGTTGCTCTGCAGGCACTTGGGGATCGTGGCAAGCCTTGCTATGAGCTTGCAGCAAAATGACTGGTGACAGAGGGCATGTGATGCATGCGCAAAAGGTGGCCTGTGCTCCAGGCGTGCTCTGGCCATATTCCAAATATAGCTGATAAGCAGTTTGGATCGCTTCGCCTCTTGCTGGTGATGTGATCTTTCCAAAGAGTAACATATTTTGGTCTGGGCATTGTAAGCCTCATTCTCCACAGACTGGGTTAAGTGACTATGCTGACATTTTGCATGTGATGTCATTTACATGCACAAAATGTCCTCCTGAAAAGCAGACATTCAGTGTTTTGTTATCCAGAAAGAGCCAGGCTCCCTGCAAAGGTGTGCCCAGCATGCCAAAGAAAGTACAAGCAAGCTTGTGTCCTCAAGGATTATTTCCTAACATGGTTCACGATAATTRCTTATGCTTCAGGAAGCACCAAGCTACAGCAGTTCCAGCAAAGGCTCCTGTTACAAGAATTACAAAAGGGAATTACAGGCTCTAATATCAGTCCAGATCATGGTGCCTGTGGTTTAGATATCTCAGGCCAGGTTCTCACTCCATGAATGAAGTTAAGGGAATGGTATTGACTTATCCTGTTAGGGAAATCTGTCCCACTGTGTTCTTTATCTGTTTGCCAACATAAAGCCTCTAATGGAAAACTCTGTACAGAGTCTGGGTGGTTTCTGGATAAACTCTGGGAAAAGGTTTCATGTATTTTTTGATAATAGGGAATCAGTCCTTTTGCTATATTTTTCCTATGTATTAAGTAGGAACTCAGAGCAAGAGGCAGATGACTGCTTTGAAGGTTGGAAGCTGTTCTCATTGTGACTATCTGTGAGGTTATAAACAGAAATTCATTTAATGTGAAGATTAGAAGTTTCAGCTCTCGGAYAGTATGTAGGAATCAATGCTGTAGCCCATGTCAAAGCTTTCAGCTACAAGGCGAGGGAGCAGAAGGGAAGCAAGTGTGTTTGATACTTTTGTTTTGGAAAACTGAAAYTATATATTGGGAGAGTAATTTCCTACAATGGTTCCCAGAAAGATTTCTTTCTCATGAGCCTGAACTCTAGAAATGGTTCTCCCTGGGTATGGCAGAAGCACCTGTACAGAGACATTACAGATATTCTGGGGAGATGTGAAGTACAGAAATGGTACAATTACCACCGAGAAAAAGATGCTACAAACCAGGAAGTTCAGTCCCATTCATAGCGTGCTATGCCCTTATCTGGGCAAGGAAAACTTGATGGCCCAAAGGCGAGGATCCTGCAAGTCTGCAGATGCACAGAGAATCACTATGCTTTTGTGTTTCTGCAGGTGGTCCATAAAAATGTGTCTTCTTTGAAGGCTTTTTGTCTGTATAGGTCTCACCAGTGATCAAGTGTCATGACATTTCTGCTGAGCTCCTTCTGTGTACACCTGAGCAATGGAGAATTATGATTTGCTTATTTTGTACCTGAGTCCCAAACTAAGGAYCAAGAGGAAACTTAAAAGAAGAGGAGCCATAATGGAGAGAAAATAAGCAAATGACACAGTTAACTGTAAAGAGCACAGAACAGCTGCCTTTGATGTGGACAAGGTTAGGACAGACCATCTTCACGGATGAGCTGTTGGAGCAATGCTTACTAAAAGGACCAAAAGTAACAGGGAATATGTTCCYGTTATAAATATGCCATGATTTGCCACAGGAGGAAGGCTGAGCTGCTCTGGGATGAAAGAGGGTTTTCTGGTGCGTTCAGAAAGAAGTGCACTCGTTCTGAAATCCATCTTCATGGATATGTGAAAACGCATGGTAGCTGGGACAGTATCTGCCCATGTGCAACCTCRAGCTTAAGTAAGTAGTTGTGAAAGCTGTTCCTGCAATTTTGTGCATGTGCCTTTTTTTTCCTCCCACCATTTGTCATTTTCACAGGCTTCAATGCCATGAGTCTCCAGGAACGCTGGCTATGCATCTGTGTGTGACCYGGGGTGGCCATCACCCCCCTCCGGGCACTGTGCCCAGTGCAAGCCACAGGGCCTTGGGGAGGAGCAAGGTGCCTGGGTGAAGAGCTGTGGAGAAGAGAGAGTGATTTACGGAAGGGATGATGTGGAGATGGCTCCACCTCAGGAAGCCTAGCAGAGCACAAATGTAAGTGACTGATGATTCCCAGATAAGCAGTAAGTCCATTGGAATTTTGCAGAGATACAGGCAATGTTTTCCATGTAACTCAGAAAGGCTCTCATAGTAACCTTTATTTGCTCGAAAGCTGGATTCTGTTCTTTTTTTTTTTCTTTTTTTCCCCCTTCTTTTTCTCCTTCCTGGGGCCCATGAAATCTGTTCTCTGCAAACTACTTATCTCACTTTCCTTCCTCTAGAGTGGATACTTCTGGAAAATGAGGGAAGAGCCAGWCAGAGAGTTCAAGCTGCACCAGCATCCCAGGGCTGGTGGGGCAGCTCACGTCCTGCAAACCTCYAGGTTCCTGCCTCCCCCCACTTCCCGCAGAAACCATCTTCACTGTCACAGCAGCTTGGGAGCAGGAGACAGTCTGAAAACATTAACAAAAAGTCTATTTAACCTGTGACTCACCCCCCTTCCCCTCCTCGACAGGTCTCTGCTTGAAAGATTTATTCTGTCCCTCAGTATTTTTTTAATCAGGCTGATCATCAAGTGCAGCGATCCCTTGGAGGGTGTTTTATTTCTGAAGTGGGCAATCTTCAGCATGGCAGGACTTTAACATCCCTCTGACATAAACCTTCAGATCTCATATAGTGATATATTCATGGGCTTATGGGCAGAACAGTTTTCCAAATAGGAGGATGGGGGAGAAGTTAAAAAAAAAAAAACTCTCTTTTTACATAAGAACTGGCCGATTTGTGGTTTGGATGCCTCCACTAGATATTAAACAGAGTGGATGGAAAAGGTTTGTTCGGCTGGAGTTTGACTTTCCCTCATCTTGTAATTTTTGGCTGGGAGTCAAATTCTTGTCCGTTCSCCCGAACTGCCTGGTCCCCCGCCAGCCCCGCTGGCTTGCTCTCTCCAAGGTGTTGACAGAATGTTTTTCAGCTTTACCAGAGGCCGCAGATTTTATGTCAGCCTTCAAGATACACAGCTTGATAAACACGTCTGCCTCCAGCGATTGGCAGCATTCTTTCTGCAAAAGAAAACAAAAACTGGCCTTTTATAAACACGCAAAAGCGGTATGCGCGGCGCAGCGTAGCGGGGCTTTGAGGGYGCGCCGGAGCCCCGCGCCCCGCGGTGGGGCCGTCGCTGCCGGGCAAGCGGCCGCTCGCTGCCCGGGTCCGCGGGACATCCATCGTCGCTGGCGGAGGCCTCTCGATGCTCGAGGTTAAGCAGYCCAGCCGCGTTTTGCCCGTCATGTTGATGTTATTTGTTTCCCGGTAGTGGCTAGAGGGTCCCAGCTGGGCATGGTACATTCCCACAGGAACAACAGCCTTCCCCAAAATGATCAGTTAAAAGAAAGGCATTTTTTTTGAACTGCTCTGGGTGCCCAGAGCATCAATGTCCAGGGCAGTGAGGAGCTCAGAGCAGCCTACCAGGCCTTGGGTCCATCTCATAGCCAAAGAAACAAATTGCATTGCATTTGAGATGCCTACCTAAAAGGACTAAAATGCTGCTACTGCTGCTCTTCGTTAGCAGGCAGGGCAAACAGCTCAAATTGCTTAGTTTCCCCTTGGAGGTGGATCTGACAAGCAGGCGTGTGATGACAATCTCGTGCACACCACAGGATGCGTTCACTATCAGGCCCAAGGAAACTACATGATGCTCCCAAGGTTGCACGAGAAGGCAGGGGCAGAGCCAGGCAGCCGGACTGCTGGGGGATTAGGTAGTTTTGCTGCTTAGAGCATCTCTAGCAGCACTCCAGCTGCAGCACCTTCAGTAGCACTCAGGCAGCACTTAGGGACCCTAAGGTGGAGTATTTTTGCTCTGTTGATTCACTGCACCATCAATTAAACTCTCATTAAGAGATCCTGACGATGTGGAGAAAGCACATCCAACACACGTACACTCACACTGCTTGTGGGTAGCATTTTAGCCAGGAGCCTGACAATGAGGGCTCTGGGGTGAAGAGGCAGAGGGTGGATTTATGCTGAATATTATAAAGCTTGCTCCTGCTGGAGGCAGGGTCACCGGCTCTTCCCAACAGAGAATTCTCTTCCCTGAGTGAACAGGACGATGTGGGAAAGGACAACACTTCTATCTCTTAGTGCTTAGCTGTTCCAGACTAGGTCATGTACCTGCCTGAGTCAGGGCTGCCAGATTTGGCAGCACAATGGATGTTATGATCATGAAAATTATTAATATGATTCCTGCTAATCTAATTCCAGGTAACTTGGCTCTTAAGCCACCATCAGTTTGTAATGCTCCCCAGAAGTGTCTCTTTGCCACATTTGTCAAGATCACTAACGCCATGCACAGTCTATGGAAAAGAGCATAGTAAAGATCTTGATGTGACAGTATGACAACTGGTATGGCAAAAGCCACCCTGAATGCCTTCCCCCGTCCATCCCCACTCTCATTTTGCTTTATCCAGGGAAGTTCTTCATGGCTGGAAGCTGGCTGGGACAGGGATCATCTCTTGCTAAGAAAAAAAAATGCATTGCAGTAATATTAATAATGATGTGAATCCCTTATTCCTTGTGCTCTGAACAGATGCTACTGGTCTTGGCTGGGGGGTGATTTTCATATACTCGCTCAGCTAGATCCCCATGGCAGTAACAGAAGGAGAGTGGGTTTCTCTTAAAAATAAGTAACTGAGTTGGTTCAGCCCTAGCCATGACCCATAAGAAATGTTAAGTTCCAACATGTGCTTCTTATCGACGGGATCGCTTTTAGGGGGTGAATGCAGATACAGCCCCCAATGGGTGTTCCTCAGCTGCTGCTGGAGTAAGAGTATGACAGCTTCCAAATGTTCCTGTCTTTGCACAAAGTTAGCCCAGAGTTTGATGTCTTTGAAAACCAACCCAGCCCCTCAGAGCAAACTTTTCTTCTGCCATCTTCCACCTGATCACTGCTGGAGATGAAGAACTGTTCAAATCTGTTATTCAGTTGCACAGCAGCCTCTCAGATTGTTAAAGAAAATCTTCACTTTTGGAGCACTTTTGGTGCAGTGCAGTCTGGCAGAAACCCAGTCTGTAAATAAGGTGTCTTTCCGGTTGCAAATACTTCTGCTAAAGGCTGATGGCATTCCCAGTCTACAAGCAATACCAGATCTGACAATTGCCTGTCAGGAAAATATGGAATGCTTAAGCTATAGGCACTGGATAGGAATCTTGAAAAAAATTAGCAGAGTTAAGAAAATAAAAATCTAGAGCAGATGTTGAAAGTCCCTTCTTTTCATATTTTATCCTCCCTGAGGGGGAAAAGGGGGGAAAAAATCCTTCTGCACAAATGCAACTTAGAGGAGGAAATGGCTTCCTGGCAGAGGCCTTCCCTTGTATTTTTAAACTCTCAGGCTGCCTGCTGCTCCCCAGTTTGTTAGCAGGATGGGCTGGGGCACAGCAACCGTTTTGCGACTGTAATTCCTTCCAGGGCACAGGTGTTGAGCAGAGGTGCTGGGGAGTTTTTTACCTTCTCATTCGGGTACATGCAGCAAACTTCACTTTGCAAGTGCAAGGTTCCCTTCAGGGCTCATGATTTTCCCTCCTGACTGGGGATCACTGAGCTTGAAGGGCAGGGCATGTCTGGAATATACTGCTCCTTTTGTATATTCTTCCCTATCTTAAATCAGAGCTCAATCTAAAATGCTGTGGCTTGAACAATTCAGTGCAAGGGTGAAAAATAACACAGTGTGGGGTAAGAACAGAATGTGGCTTGATTCTCAGTCATACTAATCGGCTGCCTTTATGGTAGACTGCAATATGTTCAAGGGAGTGATTTATTCCTCAGCAGTGTAAGGTGACTTTAGTATGAGATTCCATCCTTACGTCCAGAAATCCTCATCCCTCAAATGTCTTTGCTTCCTGTCAAACGTCTTTTCTTCCTATAAATTCCCTTGCACAAGCTGTGTCTTTGAAGCAAAGGGACTGTGTGTCAAGTCTCTTGCAAACTGTTGGAGGAGCTGGCTGTAGTTTGGAATAAGAGTATGCGAGGATCAAAGCAATCCGGATGCACTGGAATGTGAAGAATATGTCTTTCTCCCCATCTGCACAATTAGCAAGGTCACTGTGCCATGTAGGTTTACTTCTATAAGTGGAAAAATATGTTGGCTGTATCCATATTTTTTTTTTAAGAGAGCTGGTGCAGCTGTCATGTATTGTTACCTGTTTGGCAAAGGAATCACACTGGAGTCGAACAATAGTCTGGATGCAAATAAGAGAAAGGATGCGTGTCCTGGATTGGTAAATGGAGCCTCTGTGTATGCTGTGACCTCCTGTTCCTCAGCTGATTGTGGATCATAACGATTGCTGCCATTTGGACAGGAATAATTAATGAGATAAGTGTAGGTTAGTGGCTTGCAAGCAGCCAAGGGCAAGGCTGCCTGTCCATGTCAGCTCAGCCTAAACCATGGGGGCACTTACTTCCTGAGTCAATAGTGATCCTGTAATGCTAACAAAAGACCCCCATTGATCATTGCCCTCTGGTAATTGCTGCCAGTGTGAGCCTGCCTCTCACAACTTGTTGACATCTCTGGACAATTTAACTAAGCCCCTTTAAAAGGTCTCTGCAAAAGAAGTAGGCTGAGGTCTATAACAGTGTAGGTCAGGAATGCAAAGACAAATAAGATTCTTCCTCAAAGGCTCCTGGGTAGGGTACACACGGTGCTCCAGGCCAAGTCATTTTTACAGTATTATTCTAGGTCTCTGTGTGTATGCGTTCAGCACTATTTTACTGCTCATTTACCTCACTGGGAGACCTGGCCAAAACCTGGCATTTCTTTTTCATGGAAATTTGTATGTGTGTGTGCAGAATATGAATTTTGGCTTGAGTCAGACCCAGGCCAACATTTTTTGGAGGGAGAAGTTTCCTCTGCCACTCTGCTCCCAAGCTGGAAGTTTCCCAGATTCTGCAGTGTCTTTGTTCAGAGGAGTTCTCAGCAGGTTCACTGCAAATTGAGATTAGTGAGAGCTGGTTTGAACCTACAATATATATTCTTGCCTTGGAATATGTCTCTCTGGATTACTCTGGGACTGTCTGTACCTTGTGTATAGACAGACTTACATGGCAGGACTGGAGATAAGGGCCTTGTGTGCAGGAACTCCATGAGTAATGGAGGTAGAGACCATCAGAACCTTTGTTTGGGTGAAAGTTAGTGTAAACTGAGATGGAAACACCCTGGGTGCCAAGACATTACCCACCAGCTCTGTTGCCTAACTTCCTTGATTCCATAGAGGCTTCTGCCCCAAAACAGAAGACAAAATCTCCTGGTGGTTGGCTGTGCAACAATTCTGAAAGTCCTTTACATCTGTAAAGAAAAGCTGTCTAACTAGCAAATGTTGACAATCGACCTATTTGGTGCTCTGTCCCCTGACATACATGGTGCACAGTTCTTAGTTATCTCTTGCTATCATTTCCACAGGCTCTTACTCTTTGCTCCTTCCAGGGTGCAGACTGAAGCCCACTCTGGCCAGTGTGCTGTTATAAATGCCTTTGTAGATGTCTACAACTGCAGCATTTATCATATCTTCAAACCACAGACCCTTCACACCTGACATGATTCCTCTTCCACTATCACTGGTCAGCTAAAGGAGACAAAATCTACAATTTGCCCAGCTGATACATTCTTCAAGAAAACTGAAGTACAGTGTATTATTCCAAGTAAATGTCACCATGAATTGCAGAAAGATAGAAATAAAGAGGGAGAGAAAGAGAAAGAAAGAAAGAAGAAAAGAAGAAAAAGAAAGAAAGAAAGAAGGAAACCCAGTGAGGAGGATCACAACATCTTCTGCACAGAAGCACAAAGTGATCCTACAGAAAGCAGAAAGTGATACTACAACTTTTGCTTCATTCAATAGCTTTGAGATGGAGAGCGATGCCTCAGGGGAGTGTGGCAGGAAAGGAACTTAATACTCAGTCTACACTAGATGCTGTCATGAAGTTAAGATATGGAGGGTCTTGACTTCATTTTAGCTTGGAGGATGGAAGATCAGTCAAACAGGAAATCCATCAGTGGTTGGGAGCTGGATTCTTCACAGAAATTTCACATGATGCTTTTTATTTTGAGTTAGCAGGTGGTGCAGACAATTTTCATGGGAGACCTCTGTGCAGAGTGCCTTTATGTTGTAACCATCCCTCTTGCAGTTCTGACACCAAAGATGCTTTTGTGATTGATGGTTGTCATGTATCTTATGTATATACAGGTTTGATGTTCTAGTAATGACAAATGACACTTTACCCTTTACAGTATTGTTGAGTCGATAAATACAGACTATGTTTATTAACTACAGCTGACATCGCCTTGCCAAAAACTCATGTAAAACAGATCTTAGTAATACTCGGATTCAGTAATGACAGCTTATACTAAAAGACAAGCGTAAGGCTGAAGCTTTACCGCAGGATATTGGTTTTCTACAAATTCCAGTAGGGTCAGATCGGTGTTTAATCTTGCCAGAATGGATAAATACAGTAACACACTATGTGCTGCACGGAGATCTTTTGAAGGTTGCTGTGAAAAACAACAGGCTTTTCCTCAACTGTCAGAAATCCTGTAGCAGTTTTGGAAAGAGATGCCCCAGGACCCGTGTTCAGCACTTCCTGCTCCCTGCATCTCACACTGTTGTCCATCCATCTTTGGATGGTACCATCCATCTGCTAGATGTAGCTTCTTCAGGTTGTGTTTGTGGATATACCTTTTGGAGTTAGTCAGAACACTCAGAGCAACATTATGTCCTTTTCCTCCTGCTTCACAGCACCATCATCAGTGAGGGCAGATGTTGAGTAAATCAGTTTGGGAAACAGGCCAGTTTAAACCCCCCTTCCCTGAATACTGCACACTCATCCATGCAGGAAATTCAATTCAGAGGTAGAACAGTCTGTGTTAACCAAATGTAGCAAATACGTATCTTTCTTTCTGCTTTCTGCTCTTAAACAGATAGACTGGTAGTTTGTGGGCTGAATGAGGGTTTGTTTGTCCTTGAAATCTGGTGAGGTTTAGCTTCATGGTAGTGCGGTGGCTATGCACAACGAATTTTGGGAGTAAAACTTCCAGCTAGTTTATTAAACTTACTTTAGAGGAGGGCATGTTGAGATGTGAGATATGCTGCTCCATAATATCTTAGATGGGATGTTTCCCATACTCAAAGCAACGACTATTAGTTGGCCCAGTCACCTGCTGGATATTCCACATTTTTGTTTTGCCTACCTAGGTCTGGTCTTGCTGTTAAAATCTATGGTTCATCTACTTGACCCACAGTCAAGATTCATACTTCACTGTGGTCCCGAAGACCTTCTGGTAGAGTCAAAGGTGGACAGAGTAAACAACAGGACGGCAGCCAGACCCTCAAAGCTCGGGCTGATCTGTGAGCATGCTACAACGGTCCTCTGTAGTAACCTGCACAGCAGCACAGGGCTGTAGCATCCCAGCACTCAACTGCTGCCTTCTGAGTCAGTGCTCTGGAAACTCCTCAGTAAAGGATAATCTTGAGGCAAATCCGTTAGTGAAAATCCAGACACTTTTCTCCCCAAATAGCTGTCAAAGTGAAATATGACTCATGTAAAGACCAGCACAGGGAGACTTTCAAGTGGCTGATTCCCAGGTTCTGAAAAGCTGTTGCCATGATAGTCTTGCTCCTCATGCTTGTCTAGCATACTGCTCAAAATGGTAGACATACCTGAGAGTCTACAGATTGACAGGTTTTTTTCCTCCCCTTAAATAGGAAACTACAGAGTCAAATGACACCTTTGCTCTCTGAATCTTGCCCCACAATTCTTCCCTTGAGGAGTTTTCTCCCCCTTAACTGGCTGCTCCTCTCTCTCTCTCTCCCTCCTTGACTCTGCTGCCTGCCTTAGCAGTGGCACCACAAGAGTTACCAAGAAGAGTGTTTGTTGGAAAGGCATTTTAATTGGAGCAGCAGATACAGAAAAAGAACAAGCACTAGAGTCATTCTCCTGGCTCACGGTTTCCTTAATACCTTCAACTTTGAGCCAATGTGAGGTATTATGAGGTGACTTTCCCACCTCATGCAACGTAGACCTTTCCAAAAAAAGAAAATGATCTTCAAACCCTTTCAGGAATTCTCACCTCCTCCCCAGCTCTGTGGGTTACTATAGGAGTTGATTTAATTTGCAGTGGACTTTTTTTGCTGATGTCCAGGTGTTTCAAAGGGAGCCAAAGACAGAGCTGTGCTACAGGTTGGTGGTTGCCAACTCTTGGCACAGTCTCTCCATATACTCTGCAGTTCTCTTCCAGTCATATATCAACTCTGAGATCATGATCCTGATACTGACACAAAGAGATTTGTCTTTTTGAACAGAATAGCACAATTCATCCTGGGAACTGGGTTTCCTTATTCTAAGGAAGAACCACCAAATCATTATATGAAGCTCTTGAGTAGGAATGGATGTTAGGGGGAAGAGAAAGTAGGGGTAGCACCTGGATAAGTTAGGTAGCAGTGCAATTCAACCAACAAGTGAGCGAACAGAACCTATGCTTTAGCTGCTGGGGCATTCTTGGCCTTAATGAGTGTAATGCTAGCCTCAGTGTAATAACTTTCAAAAAGTCTTCAGAGTGGTGAAGATAGTTACTGACCTTTCTCTTACTGCTCCCACTTCCTCTCACTTTAGCAACTTGCTGAAACCCTCCTTCATTARTCTCTTCCCTTAGCAGCCTCACCATGGGATTCAGCCCCATCAGTCCTTTGAGGAAACCCCCTCCTACATCTGGCTCAGGGAGATGATAGGAAGACAAGTAGCCCTTCTACAGGCCGTGGCCTCAAATATCTTTTATATATTTTGATGGCTGTTATTCTTGGCAATCGTTTTTGATCACTTGCTAGTGAATGTTTGCTACCTGGCTCAATCTGTTGAGTATTATTTATTTTTGAGTCTTTTGTGTGGACAGAGTTGCTGACACCAAGTCCACCTGGGCACTGTAGGAACCACAGTGATACCAAGAATCCCCTGTCACTATGTTGTCCTGGGGCAGAACAGGGCTGAGGACTCTGCCACTGCCAGCAGAGACTGTCGTACAGTGCAGAGATGGTATGACCAAGTAAGCCATGCTATGTGGCAGAAGACTTGAGTCTCATTAATAGCGTCACAGACTACACTCATATACTCGACCAAAGCTTCCCCATCATAACAAGTGCTATAAGTATATGGAGATCTATAATCTTTTCCTCATATTTTGCATGACTTTATTCAATGAGATTTTGTTCAAAAAAATGCAAAGAAAATATCACTTCTAAATGGCACACAAATCAAAGTTATTTTAAAAGTAAGTTAGCTGTTTTTTCTGGAGGACTGCTTTTCTTGATCTTAGCGTGAAGCTTGCTGGACGTTTGGATGCTGCAGGCAGACTAGCATTTTGTATTTCCTTAGCAAGCAAATAAGACACAGTCTGGGGAGACAGGATAGGCACTTTTTTGAACTGAAAAGGTTACAAAATAATTTTTTCATCACCAGGTTACCACAGGAAGCATGCATACCTCAATAGAGAAAGAAAGGAAGGAAGGAAGAGAAAAAGAAAGAGAAAGAAAAAAGAGAGAGAAAGAAAGAAAAAGAGAAAGAGGAAGGAAGGAAGAAAGGAAAGAAGGACCAACCAAAAATAAACATCAGGCATACTTGCAGACAAACAAGATCTACAAAAGAGGCATGTGGGGAGGAGGCTCAGAATGAGGTCTGAAGCCTTCATTACTGTAACTAGAAAAATAAACTTCTGTCCTTCAACCTATTTTGGTATGAGGGATGTTTGGGGCAAGCTGAAATGCTGAATACATACCAAATCTCAGTGAAAGAGAAGAAGGAAAAAGGAGGGAAATAGAGACAAAGAAATGGTTGTTTGGGCATTTTTTTTTGTTTGCATTTTTGTTTTGATCAAGGGGAAGAATTCAGAAAAGATGTAGAAATACTTGTCTGGATGATCTCACTTGCAGAAAATGCAAGCAATCAAAAGGCCCATGGGACAGCTGGGAATTAATTTCTCCCGAAGTTCAACACTCTGTTCATTTAGATTCCTTTGAAAATGTAGCCTGTGAGTTTGTCAGCTGCCAGACAGTGACTTGGGGCAGGGTGGGGGAACAGAGTTGAAGGTTTCCTTAGCTTGGCTCCAGTCAGCTGCCGTGTGCCCCACGCACTGTTCCCTGTCCTTCCCTGCCATCCGTGATAGACAGATTATAGTCCAAAATCCCGCTTGAAATCATAACCCAGAACCTGACACGTCTCCCAGTGCTTGTAAAATATCTCACTCATCAAACATGTGGAAGAAAGTAGAAAACACCAGTGACACTGTGGAATAAATGTTGCATTATTAAATGTTTTTATATACACTTGTTTTTAGACCACTGAAGCCTAGAACACCAGAAACGAGTGGCTAGCTTACAAAGGCCTGTAATGTGAACATCATGCAATTGATTTTCATCAAAGACAATTATCTGGGTAACATTCTTTGGTGGATATGTTTGTTCATGGTGCTTGGTATCCAGATGGGACTGGATGTCATTAACCATCAGGGAGTATGAAAAGGAAATATTAGAATATGTAATATTCCCAGCATGGTGGCTTTTAACCCCTTGATAAAGGCAGCCAGAATTTCCTGAGGCTTAGGAAGCAATTCTGCTCTGCCAGAGCTAAGGGAGACATGAAGTTCATTTTATTTTGAGTAGGTTTTATGAGTTGATCTGTGGCATTTCACACAGATGAATTCCACCACAGTGGAATTCCACCACACCTACATTTTTTTTTTTTTTTTTTTTTTTTTTGCTCCCCAACCATGTGCATGAAGGCTGTATGCATATCCAGCCAGGATAGAAGGCAACTGCTTCTTCTTTGAAAATTTTTAGTGTATTTCAACTTTTGTCTAGATATTGTTTTCATTTCCATTTCTTTTCTAGGTTCAATTCAAATTACTGATCTAGTTTACAGTTTAGTCATCTTAGAGTTTTTTGCATTTTTATTCTAAAGTTGTGACTACCCAGGAAGCTAGAGTTGCCTGTGCCTACATTTTATCACTTGCTCCCTGTTACCACCTCCATCCAGGTTTACTTTAAAGGGAGCACAGTTTCATGAAAAGCTTCTCCTTGGCTGCTGAATTTCAGAAAAATGAACTCGAGCATTTGGCTCTGCAATGAAATGCAAAGCCCAAGTGTTTTCTCCTGGTTTCGGCTTTCATGAGGATGGTTCCATCCAGTTCGAGTCCTTTGAGAAGTGCCAGGCTCCTAATGAAAAGGAGCTAGAATTGCTGGTTGAGGTTTCCTGAGCAGGCGGAGGGGAAAGAAAGAGTGAAATTCTGCATTACCCAGAGCTTGTGCTGACAGATGAATTAAAATGTAAACCTGGGCTAAGATTTCCAGCACCAGCGTATAAAGTTAAGCTTCTGAGTTTCTCCTCAGTCTCTTAAATAAATCCTAATTTTAAGAACACCTCACTGCCCCAGCATTCCCCTGTAGAAACTTAAACAGTGTTTTAGGAGCATCCAGTTATAAAAGCCTTGGCCTAGTTTTCCAGATGTATGCCACTGTAAATCATGGCACACTACATGGTTGAAAAGGGGGAGGAAACTGCAGCTCTAAAAGTGAATGAGATGCAGTCTTATGTTCAAAGCCTTTGCAAAGCATAAATAAAATATTCAAATCAAACCAACAACAAGCCTCAAAACCAAACTAATCAGCCAAAACCAGAAGGTGCTAACCAACTTGTGCTCAGGAGGGAAACAAAAACAATGAAAATGGCCATATTTTCTGGTGTAAATTCCTATTTTGAGAATTTTGGGAAGTTCCTTTCATCTGGGGAATTTGCAGACAAAAGGTGAGAAGAAAGAATCCAACTTGTGTTACGGTGCTCTGCAACAGTGTCATGCTTTTCCTGGCCCTCTCATTTTGAGTAAAAAGTATATATACTGAGATTTATTTGCTGAACCAATGAAACTGACCTGGACAGTTTTGCTGAAAAGTGTTGCTACTGATTCAGTCTCTTTGTTTAGTCCAGTATTACCTGAGGAAAGTACCTTCCTTTCAAAATGTGGTGCTGGCTGCTTATCCCCAAGCCAGCTGTCTCTGGAAATTTCTGCATGACCATCTCCTAGGCTAGTTCAAGGCACACAGCAAATGATGTGGGTGTGYGTTTTGAATGCAGCCAAAATACTTCACGTTCACATCTTTTCTGAAAAGCGCTGAGATGATTTGCTGAATCAAGACCCCAAAGCAGTTGATTTTTAGGATGCCTTTTAGTTGGCTGGTGAGAAGTTGAGTGAAATAAATAAATGACTTCTTTTCACACGTTGCATGCATGGCAATGAGCCCTGCCAAGTGGCTGTTTTGCAGTGRGATTTGAATAACATTTTCTCATCTCTCATTCCATTGGGGCAATTGATCYGCCAGGGTTTGCTTTGGCAAGAACTTGCCTTTCATGGAATGTGAAAGAGCATGGGAGACCCTCCAGTGGCTAGGAGWGGGAATGATGTTTGTAAAATATTTGCAGTGTTCTGGGCATCAGAAACTAAGATTATATAAATTAGGGAAAGAAATAATATCATGAAAATTCATATATAATCATTTAGATGCCCTCTGGTATGAGGTCCCGTGGCARTTGAAAAGCAACGAGACACTTTGTTAGCGGAGAAACCATTGTTTTAAGACTGTTACATCCATTCTGGCCCTATCTGTAGTTTTTATGAATGATTATAATGAGAGCAACAGTAACCTCATGAGGGCAAGGAAGATGGTATTGCAAAAATGAGGCAGCAACATAATGATGCCTTTTCTAAAATCAAGAATGTTTTTAAATCAGGCTTTAACCACCAATCCTAGCAACAAGATCTAACAGAAAAGTCTGTTGAGTTCTGGAAAGTCACCAAATGCATTTTCTTTTGCGGCTGGAAAGAGCTGAAAATATCATTGCCATGTAATACCCTGGACTGGGAACTTGACTCTTAGTTTTAATCTGAAACAGCCTTTTGCTCTGTTGCATGTGCCAGCTGCTGCTCAGCTCCGTGAGGCAGTGATGCAAATCTTTCTGCGTGGGGACGGGTGGGAAATACTGCCTTTCTGCCTGGCCACAGAGAGCCTGACATCCAGCTGGGCAGATGCTGGGTGGGAATGGTGGCAACCCGTGAATCAAGTGCATTACGCAAGCTTTTAAGTGGTGTATACCAATTCCGCCTGGCCACATCCCTGTGAGGAGAGATGAGGCCAAAACAGGTAGAGGCTTTGTGTAAAAACTTTGTGGGTTGAAGTAGACCTGTCACTGCCTGAGCCAGCTTGGGCTGTGCTCAGCTCTTCTGGTCTGGAAGCTGCTCGCTATCTGCCTTTGGTGGCACCTTTACAACAGTTGACTTTACAAGATGCAAAAGCTAACTCTGCTCGTGGGCCATCAGCTCATATTGGCTAATAAAATCCACACTTTACCCACAGGCACTGTTGGTCAACATGCCTCCCTGCTTAYGGCTACATAAAATGATACCATACTGTTTGGCACAGATGTACATGGGGGAATTACATTTAAATTCTCCCATAAAAGAACCATTACTTTACAGCAGTATTAAAAGAAACCATTTATGAGCGTTAAATCTTTATTTAAATATAATCCTTACCATGTGTTGGGTGGAAAAAGGCAGCAGCCTATAGCATAAGAAAGATACACTCTGTGAGGTTTTAAAAGTGCTTCCATTTTCGAGATTTTTTGAAGTGGACAGGGAAGGCCACTTTTCAGGAAGGAAGGGGGGAAGTCCAACTTCTGGTTGGCTGAACCATGCAAAAACCTGCCTTCATATCTCCTTTTGTCATACAAAGGCATAATGTTAATCACATTTATGTAGTTGAAATACGCACATGAAGTAGCCGAAATGCTATTACTCCTCCCTTCRATGAATATCACCTCATGCAGAGTATATACTATGGTCACACAGTGCGGAAACACCTATGCCACCCCTCACCTCTCCTTGTTCACGTGTGGTTTCCTAGCCCGTTCTTTCATGCTATGTCCAAGATACCATCTCAGTTACCTGAGTTTTTTTCCGATGCCACAGAATATAGATTTTAATGGTGACAGCTAATGCTCTTCTGCTACTATTGCATGATAGGTTGTTTCACAAGCCACTGTAGCTTCCTGCAAACCCCTTGCTGAAGCTGYTAGACAAGGCATGAGCTTGTAGCCACTCCTACTCTAAGTTATGAGCAAGATTTGTCTGAGGGCAAAATGCCACCATCAATGGTGTAAAAGCAATGATCGGCATAGCGGGAGTACAGCTGGGGTACCTCAGGCAGAACCTGACATACAGTTCATATACGCAACGGCCCTGAGCAGTGTGGCCTGTCGTAACCCCTACTGCTTTTGCAGAAAGGCACAAGCACCACCTCTTGCTGGCCTTTTCTCCTGTTCTTCTCCAGTTATTCTGCCTTGCTGACAATTATAGCTGGCCAACATTTCCTCATTAGAACTGCTTTTCACTAGGAAAACATGGTGGTTTCACTTGGTTCACTTGGATTTTCCCTCCGCAAAAATTTATCCGAAGTTTTCTCTTTTTGAGAAAGCTTCAACATTTTTGTCAAGAGAGAGGAGAAAAAATGGGGCATGCCGAGACATTTGTCTGAGAAACAGAAACCTTTTTTTGGAAATGGAGCAGTTCTTTTTTTTTGGTAAAAGGAAAAAAATATCCTACACTCTTTGTCTTTTGTCAGAATTATCCACACGAAAAATATTTGTCAATCTCTTCAACCATGTCTAACATGCTCTAGGTGACCCTGTTGAGCAGGGAGGTTGGACTAGATGATCTCCAGAGGTCCCTTCCAACCTTACCGATTCTATGATTCTTATGGCTGTAAAGTGCTATTGGGGGCACTCAGCTGGGCCACTACCCAAGGAGATAGAAGAGCAAGATCCTTGCAGCCTTTTCCTTTTTACAGCATGGTTTCAGGAGAGTTGAGAGCTTCCCTCAGAACCTCTGCAGAATACAGCAGTTGCCATACTTATTTTGCAGATCCCCTGGACAACTGTGAAGTTCTATCTCTATTGATCTGAATAAATCATATCCCTCTAATTTTACTCATACTGACCTGTTGAGAAAACAGATGTAGTCAACTCATCCTGTTTACCTATGTAAATATTGAGCTAAAAAGCTCTGTACAGTAACAATGTCATTTTTATTTAACAAGACAAATCTTGACAACATACTAACCATAATATGTTTTTTTCCCTTCCCGCAGCCACCCATGTCTGAAGACCTTTTCAGTCCATACCGCAAAGTAAAAAAAACATTGTATGCAATCTGAATAATAACATCTCCTAGATAAAACATAGAGTGGAATGCAATGGAGAAAGACAAATAATTTGTGGACAGATGTTTATTCTACAGTGATGCATTTTTGCTGTATCCTTTGCCACGCTTTTCTTGTAGCATTCTTCTTTGGGTTCACATCTTACAAATGTTATAGGAAATGAAGGGATTATAGCAGAAAGCCTGAATAAAATTTGTTTATGTATAATTAGAATTGGAGCAGGCCATAAACATGGATTAAACAAACAGAAAGGACTTGTTAAATATTATGCAGACTAGTTTAAGTATTTCATCATGAAAGGTTGATAAAACTATTGTTATCTTTTCTTAGGCTAAATTCTTACACTGGCGTAACCAGCTGCTACAGAGTCRACGTAAATTAGTGGCAATCTTTGAATTGGGCCTTAAACCCAGGGTGATTCTGCTGAAATCGCTGTTGCTACTTCAGATTAGCACCACTGTAACTGAGAGCAGAATCTGAGCCACAGTCTTAGCTCAAATATTCCAGGAAAAGTAAATCTTAAGCACATAGCATTTTTTGCCTGATCTGGTGGGTTCTCTCCAATATTCCAGTCACTATTCCTTTCATCTCTGGTTACGTGGCCGTTATTCCCATCAAGAGAATACAATGGATGTGCTGAAAAGTGGCAGAGTGAAGCAATAGTTAAAGTGCTCTTGCAAATGCCTCCAGTGCCTTCAGGAAGATTAATCTGAGCGAAGTACCTGAAAGGCTGGAAAAGTCTCAGTATACYTCTCAATGCACATATTCATTTGGAGCTGATTTCTGTTTCTCTGGTGCCTTGTAAATCCTTGAGGAATGCAGCTGAGGTTTGGGATCTTCCGCAAAGGGATTTAGGGAGGCTGTGAATAGAAAAATGGAGGATTTGTCAGACTTTCATATATCTGACAGTTTAAATATATTTTTATTGAGATATATTCAGCCATACATATATTAATAAAACTATGCAGCTTGAGAGAATCCTCCATGAGCCAACCATATTAGCCATAGTAATATTCAGTATTCATAAGTTTTCACCAGAAAATTTGGTTCAATAATTTTCACATTAGAGGTTTGTTCATGAGCTCTCTTACTATTTGTTATTTGTGATTGGTCATGTAGCCTCTCTTTTCTTCCCAACTGGGTAACTGAAAACTTGTAAGAGTGGAAGGAAGATGAGAGAATGATAAATGAAAATAGTGAATGATGAATTTCTATGCTTGTGTGGACCCAGTGACTACAATTCTCCACAAAAAAGGAGTCATATTGAGATAATACAGCTCCTGTACTGGTTGCACAAAGTTCAACAACGGCAAGTGCAGGGTCTTGCACCTAGGGAGGAAGAACCCCATGCACCAGTACAGGCTGGAGCCTGGCCTGCTGGAAAGCAGCTCTGCAGAGAAGGAGCTGGGARTCCTGATGAACAAGTTGAGCCAGCAATGTGCTCTTCTGGCCAAGAAGGCCAGCGRTATCCTGGAGTGCATTAGGAAGAGTGTTGCCAGCAGGTCRARGGAGGTGATCSTGCYSCTCTACTCAGCCCTSGTGAGGMCTCAYCTYGACTACTGTGTCCAGTTCTGGGCTCCCCAGTASAGGAGAGACATGGGGCTACTGGAGAGAGTCCAGYGTAGGGCTACRARGRTGATCARAGGGCTGGAGCAYCTGCCCTRTGARGAACGGCTGCGAGAGCTGGGCCTCTTCAGCCTGGGGAAGAGAAGRCTGAGGGGGGATCTTATCAATGTGTACAAGTACCTGAAGGGAGGGTGTCARGGGGAYRGGGACAAACTCTTTTCAGTTGCCCCRTGYRACAGSACAAGAGGCAATGGGCAGAAAYTGAAGCACAGGAAGTTCCGCCTGACCGTGAGGGRGAATTTCTTCCCTGTGAGAGTGACGGAGCMCTGGACCAGGTTGCCCAGAGAGGTTGTGAGGTTGTGGAGTCTCCTTCTCTGGAGATCTTCAAGGCCCGCCTCGATGCAACCCTGTCTACCATGCTCTAGGTGACCTTGCTTGAGCAGGGAGGTTGGACTAGATGATCTCCAGAGGTCCCTTCCAACCTCAACCATTCTGTGATTTTTTTTTCTGTGAGTGTCCTACACAGAATTATTTCCTCTTTTTTTTTTTTTTTTTTTTGATAGGATGGGTTAATTTAATCCTTATTAATCCAGGCATGATAATGAATGTGAATCAAAAGGCAAGAGTAGTCCACATGTTCAGATTTAAGTCCTCGTACGTATTTTACAATTCCAGCCTGCTTGAACTGTCCTTGGAGTCAGCAACATTAGCTGAAAAATAGATTATGAATGGTTTACCTTTGGGAAAAACTTGGTGAGYATTCTGGTATTATCTGTCATTTATTGGTATCAAAACAATTGTTGATCAGCTCTCAGGAGATTTGCACTGTGGATTGCAAATTCCATGAATTTATGCAAATGCACRAGACTGTTTAGGTAAAACTTTCACTAGAAATGTATTTTTTTATACTGGATACTTTTCACTATTTCTGAAGAGACAATTTTCCACTCATGACAGTGAAACAAAACAAAGAACACTGGGTAACAAATATCAGACAAAAGCAGTCTGGAAATTTTTTGACAAAGGACTGTGAGAAAATGATGATTTGCAAATGTTTTCCTGTTTTGACAGAATGATCACTGAGAAAGAGATTTCAGGTCCAGAATAGAATTTCTGGTTAAAACATGAGAAAAAGAGAAGCCAGAGCACTCAGTAATCTAGAGGGTTTCCTGGGATGTCCCATATATCTAGTGCATGAGAAAGGTAATTCATAGTCTCTCCTGTGCAGACAGCTCCACTTCATGCAAATGACTGAGTGTGTCCTGTAGAAGGAAACCAAATCTGAGATCTCATGATTCTGGGGAGTATTTGAATTAGTAAATAACCATGATGTTATTTGTAATAATGGGGGGAGGAAGAAAAGAGGAAGTTGTGGTCTGCCTGAAGTGGAGTGAGAACATTTTTGAAACTTTTTACATTCTCTGAGAATGAGAAAAAAAACATTTCTTACCCATCTGCAATTGTACATCATGAGAGTGACTGCACAAGGCAGGCTGTGACCTGTAAGTTGACACAGATTTGGCAAACATTAAAAATAACATACTACCAGAAATCCAAACATATTTATGGGAGARCCAGTTCTTCGTCTTGCGTTGTAAGGTGGTGTGCTGAAACAAGGAACTCATTCTAGTCTGTTTTGGACTGAATGGTAGCTTTTCGTGAAAATTACGCTGTATTTCTCGGCTAGGTTGCCTCTGATTAGGACAGTGTAGGTGCTCTGCATCTTTTCAGTATAGGCTAGATATAAAGACAGATCTCACTTTGGGGGACCATTTGACCCTAGCCAGAAAAAAATAGTTGCATCTCTTCTCCTGATTCAGATATAGCTTATTGTTTAGATTTTTTCAATAGGGTTAGAGAAGAGAAAGCATGCTGGTAGAGCTTTGTTATTTAGTGATTTGCAGAGTTGAGGCCTTCATTTAAAGATTTTTTTTTGTCAGAATTGAATATTTTAAAATTGAGTTTGACTAATGACCTTTCAGAAAAGTCAGACCATTTGTCATCTTGAATGAGAGAATGTAGCTGGTAGTCAATTTTATTTAGAGATTTTTTTTGTTCTCATGCTGCTTACAGAAGCCAAGTCATTTGAATCTTATTCCCTGGAGGAGACAAAAATAAACATACCTTTGACCACTTGTTAATATGAATATCTTCAGGAGAGGCAGGCACTGATCTGCTTGATACATATCTTTGCGTATGTACTTTTGTGTCTCCTCTGACAGGAAGGAATATGCTCACTCTACTATTTCCCATCATGATCCCAAGAAGTTGTGAAGATTTATTGCATAAAATCATTTCTGGAAATGCTTTCCTTTCTACAGAGATATTCAAGACATTTTTCTTCTTGTTCTTATTATTGCAGATTATTTGCATAATCGTTATCACATCTGGTATACTCTACAGTACATCACTTTGTATGTGGTTTGTCCTATTGAAAGAAGTGAAATGGTGGAAACTAAAATTCTGCAGAAGATGAGAGTAGCTGCACATATATTATTTGACTTCAGATTACTGTGGTTTTTTTTAGAAAAGGTCAGTAAGGCTTGGTATGTGGTGGATAAAGTACTAGTTTTTCTCTTTGGGTATTTTTATTAGAAACTTGGATCATGGTTCAAATCACGACTAGAGACCTAAATGAAATGAGTCTGTGTTTTCATCTGAGTCCCTCAATGGACAATAATCCAGATCATAAAATATACCACTTAAATTTTGGCAGTCTTCTGTTCTCAGGAAGCTTTATTGCTTCATATTACCTTAACTCAAAGATAGTCCTTCCAGGACTCAGTTCAAGCTGAGGTTATTCGAAGAACAAAGTTTGTATTTTTTACTAAAGCTGGTCTGTGGATAACTGTAGGCTCTAATAAGGTCACAGAGCAGACCTGCATACCTTTCTGCCGCATCTTAATAAAATTTTGCTGTTTGGCAGAAACATGTGTCAGATCATTCCCTTTCTATCTTTTAAAAGGAGTCAGAAGGAGGTGGGGAGATCTCAGAAAAACTATCTTTTGAATCCCTGGAGCCAAAAACCTTCTGACATCATCACCAATGGCACAGATATTTAAATCAATGTAGCTCAGGTTGGGATCAATGCATACAAAAGGCCATAAATGACAATCCAGCCTATATTTTTTGATCCTTACACCTCTCCTTCTCACCTACACGTCTATCAGTTATGAAGTGACAGCTTGGCTTGTGCTGGCCTCTCGGTATGTGAAGGATGCCTTGTGCAGTTTGTGTCCTGCCTCCTCGCTGCACAGCAGCCCCCGTGCCAAGGGATCACGTCTGAGGCCAGCTGCATCGCTGTAATAGGCGTGTAAGCAGCTAGAGCTTTCCTGGATTTACATGATGTAAGTGGAGTCTCCCTTTAGCCCTCAGCATCGTGTACTCGTTGCATCTGATGTCATGAATGTGAGCTATTTTTCATGCTTTGGTAATAAAAGATATGCCTGGCTTCAAAGGAAATCTGGCTTGGAACATCCTGCAGTATCTCAGAGGCAAATGTGTTATCAATATAGACACCTTTTCCTAATGATTGATCTAAGGCATAGTAGTCCTTCCAAAACAAAAGGCATGGACACACTGTGAATTAATACCTGACATCTTTCCCTGCAAACCAGAAATAAGGGAAAAAGGTTCATGTGAATGTCATGGACTGTGAATGGATCCCATCCAGGTGAAATTCCTTCTGGTTATTTTAAATGTAACAACAACTGACGTTAGTAGCATTTTTTACCCTGAAGGTGAAACACTTTTCAGACTGTAGCTTAAAACCAGCTTTCAGTTACACAAGTGTAAATCTGTGCCAAATAACTCCGGTGAGGCTGGTGGAGTTATTGGGGATTTGCACGGGTGTAATTCCGAGCAGAGTTTGACCCTTTGTGGATATAGATATGCACTCAATTTATTACACTATTACACTGCGAGCAGGTGTGCCGGGGCATCCACTGGGGAAGGAAAAATGTAAGTCCCAACTAGAGGTCACTTCATATCCCTTTCCTCCGGCTTGCTGTGTTTCCAAATCAAAGCTCACAGGCAGAGCAAATCAACTTGAACTACTGGGTAATAAACATTCGAGGCCATTTCGGCTTCACTCCTGTGCAAGGCAATAGGATGTATCTGTTCCTTTAGTATCTTCTTTTGCACTTCCTTCCCTTCCCCTACTGCAACCTCACTTTGATCAGTCCTCTCATGGCAGGAACTAGGTAGCTCTTTTTATGCCAGACTTCCATAGCTTCTTGTTATATACACATGCAAGTGCATGACTTATATCTGTGGATRAATATGCATGGTTGTGTTCTGCTGAGGATGATACCTTTGATTAGCTAAAATCATTTGTACGCGTGTATCTATCCGGATGGATCTGGATTGAGAGGCGCACAGGCAAAGCCAGAGCTGTGGAGCAGTGTAGTAGCAGGGCTATTGCTCATAATTTGATATTGATTTTAGGTTGTGTGCTGCTATAGTAACTACACAACAGTATTTCTAGGAGAAATTGCTTCGGGTGAAATGATGGAGTGAATTTTAGGAAAGTAAAATTCGGAGACCTAAGCTGGAGTTTGACCAGCATGCCTGGATTAGAACTGCCAAGGCCAAATGTAAAGAGGGGCCAGAGAGCTGTTAACTAGGGTAAGTGATTTAGGTCGTGATTTTATACTTCCATGAAAATGATGGCATCTCCAGCACCTCATGGCTCTGGATGAACRCTGTAATTTGATTTGGGCTTAAATGAAGGGAAGATGTTGTATCATCTGTTGAGTTACCAGCATATCCAACGGGCAAAAAATACTATGTTTTATTTTGAGAGCTATAGTGGTATGTTAAACTATGAAAAGCTAGATCCCTGCCTCAAAGACTGCTGATCTCTGACTACTGATTTTGATGCTTCCAGAGAAGCAAAAGTCTGACTGATGACTACAGACAGGACTAGTGGGAAAGAAAGGAAAAGTAAAGATCACCAGATTTGTTTGGCAGCATTGAGCCTCAGCAATATGAGCTTAAATTTCAGGGTTTGGACAAGTCCTAAACAAGGCATGGAAAGGGAGATTTGCAMAGCTTGGTAGCTGAAGTGACTGACCTATTGGCTACCCAAGGCAGAGATGCAATATTTCTCTCTGAAAAGAGAAATCTTCTTGAAACAGAACATTGAGATGAGCAGGGGCAGAGGGTGAGAAGCCATTGTGGACGGGTTGCAAGGAGGCAAATATACCATGAAGAAGGGGCACAACTGAACATGTGAATGATGATTACTCCCCAGGTCAGTGCTGGCTAGATGGACATGCAAATAGAAATCAGATTTGAAACTTTGCTTCTTGACAGTTGGATGTGGCCTTTTATGCTTTCTGGCTTTGGGAGAAGAGCATCATTTACTGCACCAAAGGGCTGTTTTTGTCCAGGCATTGGTTGCACTGGGACAAGCGGTGATGCTTTGCTCAGGCAAAGCTGCAGGAGGGCTACATGCATARGACCACTGGCTCAAAGCCAAAAGCCCAAGACAAATTCCCTGACAATGTCAAGAAATCTGACATTTCCTTACAAAGCAATAAGAAAGTYTTTATTTTTAAAATGCTCTTTAAATATTTTCTTAACAAGGTTTTAGGTTAAGGACCACATTTAAGTTTTAAAAATCAGTTAAAAAATGTAAAATTGTTCACATCTTAAGAACTGACTTAGCTCTTTTTTGGCACTTTGGGCAAAATATGTAACTCCACCCTACTCCCATTTACAGAATGGACMACATCAACTGTTTTGTCGGCTCATCAAGCTAAAAAGTACCCTGGTGCCCAGGGTTTGCCTACAGATCAGGTCAGTCTTGTACCAGTGTGGTTAAAAATTACCAATCTACTGAACTGTAATCTTCCCTAAGTAAATTACAGACAATTTGTTACTGTCAGGCATTATCCAGATCAATTCTCTTTAAACCTGGGAAAGAGGAGAGAGATATGCTGAAAAGGTACAAGCCTTCTCAAAGTCTGAGTTTGAATCAATCATCTTCTGCTAAATGTGCAGTTTATCTACAGGTGTGGAGCTAGAGCAGGTTGTAAAATAGATACAGATTACTTAAAATAGAAAAGATCTATTCATTAATTTCATTTTTTAATGGCCAGTTTTCAAAAGTATTAACAAAACAGTTTAGGATTTTTTTCCCACCTTCCCTATAACTTGATGAAGAATCACCAGCTACCATTATTTTTTATCTTTTCTATTTAGTTTTCACTCCTTTGTCCTTTTCTATTGCTTGCCTTTCCTTTCTTCCTCTTATTCTAAGGAAGACTGGAGAGAAAAAAATAATGAGGGAAAGAGAGGAGGAATGRAAAAAGACAGGAAAAAACTCAGCAAAGAAGGAAGAAAAAAGAAAGAAAAAGAGAGGAGTTAGGAAAGGATAAATCGACCCTTTGAAATATGTCAATTTGAAAAATCTGGCTTCTCTGTCTTTTCGTTGTGCCCTTCTAGGAAGCAAGGGATGAATTTCTTCCTTGGAAGCGGACAATAAGATGGGGGGCTGCTTCCACAGGGCTGGTCCCAGTTCATAGGGGAACTGAGCTACCGCAAGAGCCGACACGTGTTGAGAGTAATGTGGGAAGTGTTACGGACACTCAGCGACCAGGCAGGAGCTTTTAATGACTGCTGGTGGTGGGTAGCTAGTGGGAAAAATTAGCATCTAGAATTGGAAACTGAGAGGTGTCGGGGTGTTTCATAAGGATTCTGTGCCTGGGTAGCTGAGTCCAAAGCAATATATGATACTRACAATTCAGGTATATACACAGTCTTTTCTAGTCCAGGCTAAGACCTTGCAATACCGTATCTGACGCCAAAGTTATAGCCTGGCTTGTTTYGAAAAGATGGCCTTCTTGCTACAAACATCTGTGGCATGCAGGGCCTCCAAAGGGGGTTCAGTTCTTCGGGATTCACTGGAAGAACGATGAAATAACAAAGATGCTGAAGCCAGAGCACAGTATCAGAAAAGCAAAACCATTAGACCCCTCCAGGAGCAATCTGAAAGCCAAGATCTTAAGGCAAAAGGTGGTGTATACTCTGAGAAAGAGCGTGTAGTTGGAAGCATGCTCCACTACAGCAGCTCTCTGACAACTCCCTCAGTACGAAGATACGTCCTTGTCTCCTGTAACTGTCCCTCAGGAGGATTGCCAGCCCTCAGCCATTTCAGTCTAACACCTCCATGGTGTGACTGACATGGGGYTGAAGCTAACGCATCAGTGGCATGCATTAACTAATACCCCCATCTGACTTCATGTGTTTGGTTTACAAGTTTTATTACAGATTTTATTAGACTGTGATTCAAATCCCAACCCTTCTACAGTTGCCAGGTTGTCCAGATGTTTACAAATGATAATAAATTAGAAATACTTAATGCTAAAGCTATTTAGTGTCATGTGAGGATAGAATCCTCCAGGCTAGAATGCTGTGCCATGTGTGCTTTTACCTTGAGCACTTTGTGGGATGTTTGCCTAAAACTTCTTTTTTTATTTTATTCTACTTCATTTCATTTCATTTCATTTCATTTCATTTCATTTCATTTCATTTCATTTCTTTTTTTTTCTTTTTCTTTTTTCTTTTTTCTTTTTTCTTTTTCTTTTTCTTTTTCTTTTTCTTTTTCTTTTNTTTTTGTGGTCTCAAAGGTTGGAGAGAGACTCAGAACCCGGAGCTTTTCCTTTCAGTTCGGCCTGGAGCACTTTGTACGTCTGAGTATAAACATTGCAAAGGTTGCTAGACCCCTTGCTCAAGACAGGATACYGGGGCCAGCTGCATCAGTCTTCAAAAAGTGGATGGTTTCGTCCTGTGTGGCTGAAGGAGTTCTGCTGTAGACATGCCTGCAGGTAGTGCATCAAGCCACTCTCTGCACAGGACCAATTTTTAAGGCTTTTTTTTTTTCTTTAAAAAAAAACAAAAACAAAAAACAAAACAAAACAAGCACATTCTGCATCAGTAGTGCTCATCCATGAATTTGGCATTGTTTGGTGTGGCTGAAGTTGCCTAAGGAGCTCTCTGTAGATCTCTCTTGAAAAATACTTCTGTCAAAGTATTGTCACAGCTTTCAGACTTGTGCAAATTAGACTATTTCATACCCTCATTTCAGATCCTTGGGTACAGAAGAAATATGGAGAGTGTAAAACTGGGCTGTGTCTACAAAGAAGGTCTATCAACATATAATAAAAATAGAAGCCCCTACTCTCCCCACACCTGGCTTTTCTCTAATTTATATGTTACAACAGATCACTAATAGGGTTTTAAAGCTCTGCRTGGCAGGGAAGGGGTTAAGGCAAGCAGCAGCTGGGAAGCAGCTGGAGTTGGGGGGGAGGTACCCAGCTGCAGAGGATAAAAGGCCTGAGAAATGTGTGAGGGGTGGGATTGATGGAGAGGGTGGGTAGGGAGGGAGTGCTGCAGAAATGGGACTTAAAAGCAAGACTGGTAGGGTGCCTCTGAGGTATTTGGGGTTGTTCAATTAGTGGGCCTAATCCTGGATGGTGTGAGGATATTGTTTGGTGGRGGTGCAGTGGGAAATGGTGTACAGGAGGCTGCAAGGGCCCAGCTGTGGGGTTTTTTTTTCCTCAGCTGAGGTGTCAGTGGAGGCAAAGCAGCAAGTCTGAGGAAGTGATTGTGTGGGTGAAAATGCCAAAGCTGATGCATGTTAAGCCACAGTGGGCTGGGTTTTTTTATGCTGGAGGAAAAAGAACTAGTCACTATCAGTGTTCGCTGCTGATCTGTAAGACTTGTGAGATTTGGACAAAACAGTTTGAACTTCATATTCTTGAATCCTTGTGTGTACTCTGATCTCCTGGGAAGGCCTTGTCTGTTTCTAYGGTGTTCATTTCAAAAGTTGTGTGGCTCTGTCATCACCAGCAGTGGCTCCTAAACTCTTTTTTATGGATGGTGGTAGTCTGAACTGCTGTCAGGCTGGYGATTGTGTTTAGGTTTGCAAGCCCTTGTCCATACACTTGTTGTTGGGCTAAAGACAATCTCTTAGCTTATGCAAAGCTCATCAGAAGCCACTTAGCAAACTAGGTATCCTGTAAGCTCTCCTGCTGGCTGTCACTTGAGCTTTTTGTGGATGTTGTTCCCTAGTGATATTTGGCTACCTGCAATGTATGTCTGAAGTGATGTGAGCTTCTGGACAATTTCTTATAAGAGATGCATCTCTTGTCCCTGAGCAGGCTCCTCAGTGGAGAGGGCTTTCTTCAGATTACTAATTCATAGTTTCTCCCACTGTAACAGGCTCTGCTCCCATCTGGTAAATAGGCAATGTGAGACCACTTGTCCTGAAAGCTACTTTTTCATCTTGAAAATTGCCTGCTAGGCAACTTGGTAGCTTAGACCCTACCTCAGGGCATTTGTGGGCAAATATGATTGCAGTGCCCATCCATGTATGCAGAGACTCAGGGTTCAGCGAAAGTCCTTTCCCCCTTGCTACTACTTTGTCCTTTCTGAGGCACTAGAAATGTTTGCAGAGTAAGCATGTAGATGTGCATAGGATGGTGCAGAAAATATAAGAATTATCAAAGAAATGGCTTCTGTAGTCTACTTACAGGCTGAAAAACAACAGAATGCCCAATATTCTAGTAAATTGCTCACTGATGTTTCTGTTTCTATTACATATATTTTAGCAACAGAAATCCCTCTGAAAGCTCTAGAAAAAGTGCTGTATGCTCATTATTTCAAGCCATGTTTTCTAATGAAAAAGTTCATGGGAAGCAAACTGATAAACCGCAGTCTGCCTGGAAATGGGCAGGTGAGCAATGGGAGGAGGGTGAGTGAAGCAACAGTTGCTGCAGAGTGTTACTGTTCTTCATGGATACTGCAGGACCTCGCCTCAGGGATGCCTCTCCAAGTTAAGTGCTCTCAAGATTGTACTGTTTGGCCATAAATGGCTAGTGCTGTATATTTGAAAACCGCAGAGCCTCTGTGTGAGTTTCCTTAATAAAATATTTGAGTTTTGTTAAGCAGAAGATGCTGTCCAAGGAATGCAGAGAACAGAGGAGCTCCTCCAGCCAAGCCCAAGCACTGTGCTGGGACTAGGGCTGGCTCTATAGGAGACCAGGTGCAAAGATTTGGGGGCTCATAAACAACCTTTACCTTTTGACTTCAGGTCCTTCTTGCCAGGAGGAGAAGAGCAAGTCCGGAGTCTGGGCTTCACCACGCYATACACAGGGAATTTGAATTCTAGGACTGAAGCTGGAGTTAAATGCTATGCCATGCACACCCCTAGTAAAYAGCAGTAGGAAAGTGTTGCTAGTATCGTTTTGAAGCATGTGTATGCTTTCTAATGGGTTTGGTTAAGAAGACCAGGAGACACCAAACACATGTCTGTATAAAACATTTCCTTGAATTAAGAGATGTCAGATTTAAACTATCATCATTTATATTCCTAAGCAGAAGAGGAAATAGCCCTTGGTTTAAATTTTCAGTGGACCAGGTTGCATAGCATGCTGTGAGGGACTCTCTCAGCTTGTCCCAGAACATTACCGTACGCAAGGGGACAGCGGGCAGCTCGCCCACTCTCCCATCTGGCTGGCTGCTGCCCTGGCAGAGGGGCTGACCCACCCCTGTCCTGCATCCAGCAGGCTGGGCTSGTCAACCAGCATGTGCCTTGTTTGGAGCCAACCATTTGCTCAGCTTGTAATTAGGGGACCAAGGAAGGAGCTGATGGCACTGCTGTGCAGGCATGAAACCCAGGCAGCTCTGGAAGGGAAAATGCAGAATTGCTGTAAGGGAGAAGCCAAAGAGCTGGAATATACAGAGTAGGGACATAGGGCATGTATCCGTAGGAAGGCAGGTGTTATTAATTTTGCTGCTACATGTTCTATTGTTGCATAGTAAAGGCTGATGTGGTACTGGGGAGGAGGGACAACAGGAGGAAGAGAAGAAAAACTATCAATCCAAAATTGAAACATTCACTTTTTAACCTTTGGAAAGAAGYGTCAATATGAGCCTCCTGCTGAATAGTTGTTTTCTGTGAATGTATCAAAACTTAATTAGCTTCTCTATGTAACGTATTGATGCTYGGCAACGAAGAAGCATAGACAAGAATATTTATAAGAATGTCATTAAAGATTTCTCTTTTCAAGAAGTGACAGATTAACTAACAAAATAATCCATTTTATTGGACAAATTGGTTTGAAAAGTATGGTGCCTGGCTTACCTCCAACACCAATAATACTATTAGCAGCAGCCATGGAGCTGATCCCAAATTAAAAGGAGAGCAGTCTGAGCCCTGAGTGACAGAAGTGGCCTTCTGCCAGGAAAGGTAAGTATGAATGCAGGAGGAACATTTTCTTCTTGTTTTTGTATTTACATTTGGCATTAAGAAATCGCATAAGGGCTGTTAACATCTGAGGCAGTATAAATCTAAACAGGTAAAGGACAGGACAGATTTTAAAGGTATTTCCCAGCAATTCATCTTGAACACACAGTTACYAACTATTCTCACTCTGAGTACAGCACCACAGAATAAATTACTGCTCCACRTTTTTATTAGCATTTCATTAGAAATAAAATCCAAAATGTTTGACAAACCATATTTTTAAAAGTTTCTGAGGGTAGATTTSAGGCAAGAGGGGGATTTTTGTTTAGTTTGTAAAAGGGCTAGGATTCGAGAGCTCTGAGACATTTGCTTTTTTGGCACTGAAGATCCTGCTACCCTCCAGTATTTTTTCCACGTATCCCWGTGATTTCAGTAGTGCTCTTTCTTGAGGAAGGTGCTATACACTGTTAGGAAAGGAGGTGAAATCCAGCCATGAATAATAAATGTTTGGGAAACAGGTGAGAAATCACCTTTGCCTCATAGCTGAAACATTACCAGTGTACTTAACACCGCAGATCAGATCTTCAGCTGCCATAAATTGACTGCTGTGGAGCTACTCTASTTCACAGCGGCTGAGAATCTGGCCCTGTATTTAATCGTGACTGCAGTCCAGTCTGAGAGAAAATTATGGTGTGTATCGAATGGCTACTTTCCTGAAATTATCTAGCCCAATTCAACAGGAGAGGCCTGGACTGCCTCTTTAAGTGAAAGRCTGAAAATAGTCATGGATATGGGAAATGATTGTACCACGATGTATTTCTAATCTCCARTGACTTCTGCTTGTAATTTCACTATAACATTTTTTTTCTGGAGTGAATGGTCTCATATGAAGCTCCCTGAATCTAGTTCATGGCACTGGCATTAAGCATATGTACATTTTTTCCTCCAGAGACAGTATTTTTTTTTCCTGCTGTTTAATCCAGAATAYTGGATGAAAAATAAAACCTTAAGAGCTCCTCATTTCAAGGAGGAACTGCACTAAATCYGGTTCTTCAAAGAAGTGTGTTAAGTACCTGTGTCCCCATCCACCAATCTACCCTATCTTTCTAGAAGGACTTTTAAAATTTATTTTTTGTGAATAAAATATTTTTTTCTATATAATGTTTATCTTGAAACTCAATTATACATGTAAAAGTTTGTGGATGAGGATAAACAAGATGAGCTCTGATGAAATTTTAGGATGCAATGCTTAGAAAATCAGATCCTGGGCTCACTTTAAAAATAATGATTAAAAAAAAATGCTTACAATGTTGCAGAATCTGGACCCATATTTCTGTTGCAAGGATTTGCTGCATGTCATAGCGCTGAAAAGATCTGTATGTGCTCCACAGCTGTGCAGAGGGCTTGTGACATCTTAGGGTTAAGGCAAATGTTTGTGCGTGGGAGTAGTTTCGGGATTTCATAGGAATCTCTCACCTGGGCAAAACTAAGTACAAATTTCCATTGCTGAAGATAGGATGCTTGTGCCTGCATTTGGAGGTTCAGCCCACAACTGGGAGAGAAGTAAAGGAGTCTGCAGGAAAAATTTGCGTGAGACGACTGGGCAATCAAATAGACGTCTGACTGTTTCTGGGACTACTGGCATGCAAAATCCTGACGAATATGTAATTGAACAAGTGCTTGGTCGTTGTTTCTATCCTAAACCTTAGGAACCAATTCAATCCATAAAAAATAAAGATATCAAAGTGAACTGGCCCTCCAGTCCTTTGACAATAGCAATTCCTTTTGACTAAGTCGCTGCTCGGTAATTATCCTATTCATAGGGCTGTTCTGCCCTCAATATTTTCCAGTTCTGAGCAGGATCAGAGCTGCTGGTGCCAGAAGTCAACATACCATGAGAGTGTCTGTTTTTTTTCTGACTGAATCTGAGAGCAGGAAGTGTGAAGACTTGTACGGGAGACCTTCTCTTAAATTTTCCAGACTTCCKGATGGAGGCATCAGAAAGTTTGTACAGAATCTGGGTTAATACTAGCACTCTCAAACACTTTTCCAGCCCAAGTCAGGTCTCCAAACCATCTGAGGTTGGCCTATTGCTAATATGTTTAATCTGATCTAATCTGTTTTTTATTCAAACAAGGATTAATTGCATTTCTTTGTTCTTTGGTGACTTAATGCTAATCACATGCAGCATACTCCTTAGGATGAATTACATGAAGGCCTGAATTACTACCTTAGATGATGAAAAACATCTGGGGAAATAAGTATAGCAAAGGGGGGAAAGAAAAAGAAGCAGATGACTCTATCTAGGGGCGTTAGCTGTTGTGGCAGGAGGACTTGCAAAACAGCTTTTTGGGTTCCTTTCTATATTTAGAACTTGTGGGTGTTTTTCTGCATCATGCCTGCAGTTCCTGTTATTGGAAGGTTTCTGAAGCCTAAAATAAACCAAAGCCTTGGCTTTTTGGAACTAAATCTAGGCAGCTGGCAAAATTACATTAAAATCTTTTTACTTCTATTACAGGAGATTTTCTGCATATCTTAGCATTGACAAGAATCCCTAAGTGCCTCACAGCTGCATGGTGGGCTTGTGACATTTTAGAGYTAAGGCAAATGTAGAAAAAAGAAGGGGAAAAAAGAGAAGACCATACAAGAGAGGCCTTCAGTTTGTGCATAAGCAGAGTGTAAATTCAGAGTAGGACTTTGCTGTGAACTCTGTTTCTGCCCTCCAGAACGGGCTATTAAATGCACAGGTGGCATATGTGCTGCTCAACATATAGACAAAGCATGAAACCAAGTCAGGACACCTACAAATTGGACCATAATTCAGGAAATGGGTCTTCAGTGTTGCAAAGAGACCTCAGTATAGTCCCTACTGAGCAATGCTGACATAATTTCAACTTTTTATTGTACCTGGCTTTCTCAATGGCCAAGGGAAGTGGATTTCGACTTTTTTCTGAATGTTGATCTTTAATGATTTTCCAGGGAGGATGTGGGTACCTGCATAGAGAATGAAAACCTATCCATGATAGATTTACTTTTTTTAAGCTGCCTTGGAAGTAGTTGGTCTCTGCCAAATAATCCTTTGGCTATCAGTTTTGGTCTAGGGGAAATCCTGGTCCTAGTAAAGCCAATGGTGAAACTCTAATGAGTTTCAGAGCAGTCTGAACTGAAACCTCAGCAACTCTTGCAKCATCCAAGGAAAAGAGAAAACATTTCGCTTCGTGGCTGGATTGGAGGCTCAGCAGTGTAAACAGACTGAGTTGTGGCAATGCCAGAAATATCACCTGTGCTTTACAGGCACAAGTACGGGGACTCCAAAAGATTTATCTCTGAGGAATGGCAGATTGATCCAGAAGTTAAACTGAGATCATCTCCATAACAATGCACAGCATTAGCTCAACTGACCAGGTAGGAACTTCATACAAATGTCAATTAAAAGGCTGACAAGATGTTGTCCAATACTGCCCAACATGTAAAATCATAGTATTGATCAGTTTTACAGGATATTTAAAAAGAATGTTGCAACTATGTCCAAAGCTGACCGTACTTGCAAGTCTATCAGCTCTCTTATAAACGTTGGTTGGCTCTGTCGTATTTCATGTGTGCCCTTGCGTACACAATGCATTTAACTTGCACTCTGCATGATTAAGTATGCGTCCTTACATATGTTGCTTTAATAGAAAACTTAGCTGAGGCTCACCTGTGAGAAGTAGCATTTTGGGATGTCAGCATATTCATACTGACTGCTGCTCTTGCATAGGTCAGCAGAAATGAACACTTAGAATAACTTTCCTAAGGTGAGACCTGGTATGAAGCGAGTATAACAACATTTATTTAACTCCCAGGGGAATTTATGAGGCTTAATTAATACCAGCAAGCTGGTTTAAGATACAAAACTGTACACAGAGTGGGCAATGACTTTTGCTAGTATTTCAGAGCTGAATGTCCCCAGCTTTTGGGTTGAGCTACAGCAAAGATAAAGAGTAGGTTTGGTCAGGATAAGTCTCATGACCCATATACTCTGTCCAAATTGCAGGTTATCTTTTGGATTCAAAGCTGACAGACTGAGCTTGGGAGATCTGCTGGTGGTTCGAGTTACAAAGTGCTTGTCCTGTATGTGTCCTCCAGTAGCCTTTGGAGCTTGGGTTGATGTTGGCCTGTGGCTCTGCGCTGGCGAGGGAGCGTGAAGATGGTCTAGAGGGCAGGCTCAGGCTGCTGAGCTGAGCCGGGGCACGGGGCAGCCTTGCGCACACAGAGCTGGACAAAGCTGCTGACCCCTGCTCCCCAAGCACRGCTGTCCCTGAAGGAGCAATGGGGCAGCAAGGAGGTGCTCATGCACTGAGCACCCACGAGCATTTTGCTTCCCTTCTCCCTGCTTTGCCATTCTGGGGGACAACAAAGCTTCGCAACACCCTTTCACTGCAACCTGTGTAACTAGTATATAGTGATATACATATACTATATGAGGAGATAGTGATCTATAAACRGTTTGATTTTTTGTAAAGAATCAGACCCAATGCCTTTATGGTCCTCTTAAAAAGACAGAAGTTTTAGCTCTGCCAGAGGAAGGGAAAACRTTAGCAGCAAATAGCTACAAACATAATATTGCTAAAGCTGGAGCTTGTCTGGTTTTTGGCTTGAGACTTTACAGTTAAACCTGCAAATCCTTTCTCAGGCATTGTTCTTGAGCAGTGCTTTCCCTAAGCAAAGATTGGACTACCCAGAGATGAGAGACTTTTTTTTTTTTTTTAATGAAAATTTGGAGGAAATTTAAAAAATTAGTTAATATCTAGATCGAAATGACAACAAGCATTCCCATCAGCTCCGAACACTCTTAAATGACTGAGAAATGAGGTTTGTACAATAGGCCAAGTGAACTGGCATTTCTCAACCCCATAAAAAACAAGGAGGGAAGTGCCTGATCTGAAAATCTGCACAGATGGTGCTACATTAGCTTCTCTCTTACCAAATTAATTGCATATAAGCCAGCTCTGCTTGGCTTATAGTGGTGGGCAGTGCCAGTGAGTGCTTTAGAAAGCTCATTAAAGACCCTTTACCTCAAGATATCTCCAAAAGCTGACACAATGGTAAAGAATGGTGCTTGAGAAGGCCATGATGTTTGATTGAATTTCCATTAAGATAAATTGCATAAAAAATAGCTAATTGACTATGTATCCACCATGGAAATATTTGGACTGCTGTAGCCAGAATCAGGGGTCTTTGGAAGATCAGACTGAAATAAACTTTCAAAATGTGCTCAGGGGTTTAATTCTGTGGGTTAACAACAACAAAGCTAACGGCCTGTGAAGGTTATCCACTTACAGTAGCTGCAGACCCATCCAGAATCAGAGACAGACTTAAGGGTGCTCCTTCTTGGTATGGACAAGTACTCAAAGACCAGGCTTCTTTATTTATTTCAGAAACTTTCAAATACATGCACTATTCAGAAAATTGTGTTCTGGAGAAATGCAAATAAGGTTAGCTGCAAATTTATGATGAGCAATTTTCTTTAACCAGTGTGTAAACAGGAAAGTTCCCTCAACTAGAGGCACTATGTGTGGAGGACGGAGAATTTTGCTATCTAGCAAAGTTTCTGACTCCTCAAACTGATACTTGTCAAGTCCCAGTAGATTTCAGACTTTGAATTTGCAGSATACGTTGTGTTTTACCAAAATCTCATAAAACAAGCTAATACACTGCACTTAAGGGAATAGGAAAAGCAACACAGTTATAAATATTTAAGCTACRTTGTAAACTGTACACTAGAGATACGAAAGCAGGAACTCCCCTGATCCAAGACATCAATGAAGCTAGAAAATATAAAGTGGGGATCCTAGAAGTGTTTGTCCCATTTCACKTCCAGTGGGAATGAGAGAGCAATGGCCTCAGAAGAGCCTGCTCCAGATCACTGTCTTTTTGATCTCATCCATCATTTTAATTCAAAACCAAACAAATTTTATTTTGCTTTTCACTGAGTTTTAAAAAAATATTTTATTTCTTAGTTTCATATGTGTCAAGGTGTTAGTTTGGGGGAATTCTAAATGAGTAAAATGTAAAAGAATAGCAAGGACCCCTATGCAAATTTTTATTTTTGTAATTTCTGGGATATTTGATATTTTTTCCTACTGCCAGGAATGAACAYTGGTGACTTGTTAATGTTCCAGATCATACCACATTTTCCTAGGGTAAAAAGTATTTTGGATTGTGAGGACTGATGTTACATTATTCAGTGAAAACCCTTATTTGGGATTATCTGCAATGGTGAAAGACTATTGTCCACTTACAGCTATTTGTTCTCCTGAAATCTGGGCAACATGTGGTGGGCTGGGCAGTGTTGTGCCAGGCATCAGAGGAGGCAAGATTTGCTCCTCGAATGCAGTGGGAGGCTCTTTTGGAATTGTCTTAGGAATTTGTTCTAGTGCGCTGATTCCTGCTATGCCCTACCTGAGGGCTTCTCATCAAGTTAATGGAAAAACTCAATTTAATTTTTGAGTGGTAGCCCAAATCAGTTTGTTTAAAAGATAACAAGAAAACCATTGAGCAATTAATGCTGAAGCAAAATAAACCACTTCAGCCCAGAAAATAATACACTTTTTTTTCAGTTTTTCTGTCCTTTGTAATGTTGGTGAAAAACATCTTGTGCTTAACTTCCCTTATCATCTTTCATTTTGAATTAACAGGCTGTTTGACTCAGAGGTGATGTATGTTTCCTTATTATTTAAGACACATTTTGTGTGTCATATATGGAATTTTTGGACCTTTTCCCCTTTGAATGTGAAGTTACCATCACCTCTGTGGTTTCAGTCTGGTCACAGTTAGGATTTTTCAGGCCACACACAGGCCAATTTCTTACTTTTGGCAAAAAAGAGACAACTGGGCTCATAAATTTTATTCATAAATATTTAGTGTACTCATATGTGTGGCTTTCTAAATAAAGAGGAGGGAAACCAAGACCTGAGAAAACCTGGTAATTCTGGGGGAAGAATAATTTATTTCATCAGGAAGAAAAACCTTCTGCAAAATCTGTAAAACTATAACTTACTCCTGACACTTAAAATAAATCATGTTTTTGTACAAGTATAATGCGAAGGAAACTACTTCCAGAAAATCAGTGTGGGCTTTGACCGACAGAAGTACTTGAAATATTGAACACTGGAAGTATTCAGGAACAGTGAACAGTGCAGGAACGCATGATTTATCATGCCGGGAGAGAGGCTATCTGATCATACAGATCCTATCCTCAAGAGTGGGCAATGGCCTTGTTTTACATATGACCCTTCACTGTTAAAACAATAAATGGGCGGTGGTGGTTGTGGCGGCAATCTGGATAGTGCAGGACCCTTCTCCAGGCAGCTCATCTACCAAGGTAAGAAACTTTCCCAAGCTCCCGCTCTGGGTGCACCCAAGCTCTGCCAACAAGCCACTCAAAACCACCTTTCCTGGCTTCCACAGAAAATGAAATAACTAACTTTCTATTTTCTTTTCTTTTTTTTCCTTCTTATGCTTGTTGAGTTTTCTCTTAATTTTTTCAGTGAGTCAGGGAAGCTTTTCCCTCTAAGTCGCACTGTGAGCTGGGCAAAGCTCAACACACAGTGAACTCTTTCACTAAGTCATTCTTATCCTCACCTATAATTGATAAGAAAGACAGCTGTTAGGGGCTTCCTGCCTTGTTCTGTGCAGAAACACTTCTGAGGCAACATGCTTCTTTTCTGCAGCTTTGCTAGCAACATGATTGAAGTAAATAATAACATGAACGTGCAGCAGCACACTGCACATGACAATAAATTGCTTAGTTGCTTTGGGCCATCCTGGTTCCTGAAAAATGCTAACCATCATCTAAGGAAGGTAATGTTTTCAATTCCTCTTGACCTCAGGTCTGGCACTGTTTTGGTCTTTCTGTAAAGGCTTATACCACCACCCTAGAAGGGCCTAAGATCTCTACAGAACTGGAGGTTGAAATCTAGCGTTCTGGTTGCCTTTGTGGCATACTACAAAACTTTACAACTGGAGATGGGAAAGGCAATTATTTCCAAAGCAGGCTTGTTCTCTACAGTGTATGTTATCTAATTTTAAAGTTTAACCTAGTTTTCAAAACACTTCTGAAGAAATCTCTCCTCATCTTCTCATTAGRATTCCCCTTTTCTTGATATAATTATATTCAATTTCTCCTGTTTTCTGCTATCCCCTATCCTAAACTGCCCTAAATTGCTTGGTCACTCTCTATCATTCAGATAAAATATTTGTGAGGCAAGCTAAAAAGGGTCAGGAGAGATGTTTGTGTGCAGGACCCTGTCAAATCACAGGAATAGAAGAGTTCAGAAGACATATGTGACCAATTTTCATGGTTAGCTGATAGGAGTTCTGTTGCCTGGGGTAAGAGCTGAAACTCATGCATCAGTGAAAATTATCACCCCCTGAATCTCTGGCCAGATGTGCWCTCCTCATATGATCCCATATTATTTTCAGGTGTCCATGTCTTTGCCCAGGTATTGGAATGTATTGCAAAGGCATTGGAGGCATGCCTTTGGAATATATTTCAAACTCAGACATTTGATAGGGCTATGAAAAAAACTCTTTTCTTSTCTGCTGTCTCAGCACTGATTGTTGACGAAATGTATTCAGAACATGCAAAAAGTTGGCCCTTTAATTTATAGCAGTGTAAACAAGAATAGAAAAGCCAGCTCTGAGACTACAAAGCTCAGGGTTAAGCTGTGAGAACCATGCATAACACTATTAACGTACATTGAACCCACTCTACATAAGTCTCAAGGGCTCCTTGTTTTATGCATGCAGCCATTAGAAATATGTTCCTCCTGCAGAAGAAATTACATAATCTTCAGACGTGTTACACCCATCCCCATTCAAGAGATGCATATGCCTGTCTGTACGGCCCCTGGGTGAATACTCTGAATAGTCTGGCTGGGTGGGAAGGGAGGGCACAGGGTACGTATTCTTCACACTCTGTCCCCGCTTATTACAACAATAGCCATTGCAGTCGGTGCGTATGAACTCCTGTCATGTGATGGGCTAGTAATTAGCCCAGTGGGTCACAGCCCCAAGGGAAATCCTCAGCCCCTTACTCATATCCTTATGACACACTTGAAATGGGTGTGCAAAGCGAAGCAAAATGCTTAGCAGCTTGGGTGAGTGAAGTCCTCTGGATCTTCCAGTTAAGATGGGAATCTGGGGGAGAACTTAAAGCAAATCTCTCACTGGAAGCATTGGCACTATGGCCAGATTAGGGGAAAAAGGTACTCATTTGACTGAAAGAGTTTGCAAAASTCTTCATGCATATATTACTCAAGCAAAATTAAAGTGGGTCCTGCTTAATATCAGTTGCATGTACTGACTTGCATAGCACTTAATAGCCTTAGTGGTAGATATGACTACTCTGCTAGGAACAGAGAAAATCACTTCCTGTCCCCAAAACTTTTCTTGTAAAGAGTTTAAGACAGTGCAAACTTTGGCCTCATTTATTATGTTCTTATTCATTTTTGACTGGAATGTTAGTGCAGAATTCCTTGGTAACTTCAGAGAAGCCTCTTGGATCACTGCAGAATTGGCCTGTGTATTATTGCAATCTTGGCTTCTGAGCTCTCAGGCTGGGGTCATTCTTTGACAGTGTTTGACAGTGACCAGTGGGGCTAGCCAAGAATATGATATCCTCAGATCATGTTCCTCTGCACTGTATTTACTATGTTTATGTTAAAAGAAAACACTTCTGGACTTCAGAACACTAGACTAGAAAGATGAAGAGCATGTCTTGGAGTTTCAACTGATACCTGAGGTTGATTAATTGTGACCTACTGGGTCAACTGAAATTTATGGCGGTAGTTTCTAGTAATGGAATGAGAAAATTATTGAAAAGCAAAAATCCTAACTTTCTCCCTTTAGGCACAATAATAGCCATTGTCAAGTTTCAGAAATGTAATACCATGGAGCTGTCTACTGAGGGAAGCTGCTGAAAGCCCTTTTAGTAAAGTCATAGTGAACAGGACTGAACAAATTTGGGGAAGGTACCCCGGGGAACAATCAGGAGGCTGATGAGAAGATCTGAGGGCTCTTTAGATCTGTACTATTTCTGATTATAAAGCCTAGTATTACTACAATGCCAGGAGCGAAGCAGAAGAGCAGAAGCAAAATACTTGGAGGTATTGAGGAGAACAAGGAGACATATGCTTATGTAAGGAATTAAACCAAATCTCAGCCGAGCTCTTGCCCTGAATCAGGTGAATTTCTGCTGTAGACCTATGAGAGAGCATTCACTTTAGGGGTGAATATGAGAATAATTGCCCAAGGGCCCAGGCCATGGGTGGAGGGTCATACGGAACTAAATTAGGTAGTACTGAAAGACATCTAATACGTGGGAGGAGGGAAGGGCCCATATCTTAACCCTTGCTTGAGGTCCCTGTAAATCTTATGCTGACTCTGCCTGTGAATATYGGAGATCAGAGGATACAAGGAGGAGGCAAACCTTGTCATACCGCCACTCCTTGTTTTATTCCCATCTCAGCTGTAGTTCCTGTCTCTTGAGGAATGATATCATTCTTCTCATTTCATACCCAAAGATGATGTTGCAGATTTGGTAACCAATTCCAGAGAGCACAGAGGAAAAGAACAGAATATTGGCCATTAACCTCAGCGTATTTTCATTCGCAAAAAGTACTTTGTCTATTCTGYGAGTGAACCAGCACAACTCAACTGGCGAGACTCACAGAAAGTGTAAATCAACATAGCGCTATTGGAGCCGCAGTGATTTACACAGTTGAAATCCTGGCGTCCGTGTTTTCAGTTTGCTTTATAATTTATTGACTTTTTGTCCTTTTGGCTTGACTCTGCCTTCCTCCAACAGTATCACACTGCCTTCCCACTTCATGGTATTTCGACACTAAAAAAACAGTCATTTACTCTTTGGGAGTTACTTGCTATTGATGTCTAAGTCTTTCATCTCCATTTTGCTATTTTGGGATAAGAACCAAGGTATTTTGGATGATATTACAATTTAAAGAACAGTTGTGTGGTAAAATGTTTCATTATCAAGAATCACCTGCTCCCAAGCTCTCCCACATGTGAGTTTTAGATCAAGAAGAGGTAACTGGAGGTACAAGAAAAAATAGCATCTCTGGAAGGGGGGATCCTTAAAGACTTAAATGTGGAAATCCACCTAAATGCATAGGGATTGGTTACATATAGGTCATACGTATGAAAAGACTTCTGTTTTCTGGCTGAATAATATAGCTGTGCATCTTTAGTTCTAAGTTTGTAGGCAATCAGAAGAGACTTTTCTCTTTCAAAAAATATTTGTGGAAAATTTGAAATAGTAAGTGTTTCATCTGACACTGAATCCAGAAAGAGAAACTGGGACTAGCATGTGATTCAAGCATGGTTTTTATCTGATTATGGCAGGAGAAAACAATCTGGCAATATATCATATTTTGAGACGGTATGACTACTCATACCTATTATTTGTCTGAAGCAGCAAGGAGGCAGGGATAGATGGGTGAGAAGGAGAAGAAAGATGGGGAAAGTATTTTAGGTAGAGATAGCAGATAAGAAAGAAAGAGAAAGAATGCCTGCAAATGAAGGAGAAAGATACAATTACTTTTACAGATTGTTGGAAAGGTTCAAGTTCATCTGTAGTGGAATATTACTGTTTTTTTATTCACATTTGATTTCACTTGTTTTTAATACTAATACCAAAACAAAATCCAGGAATAAAATAATTCATCCCTCAGTTTAGCTTCATCAAATAGTGTGCATGTCACTGATTCCTCATGCAGTGACTAATAGAGGACAAATCAGGAATACTTATCTTATTATTAATGCTCAGAGTTTGGCCCGATAGCATCCTGACCTGCCTTGCTGCATTCTTTCAGCATTTGCTCCTTACTCTGTGCCTGTCTCTCTAAGTGAAGGAGTAGCCCAAGTCCGATTAACAATCCTTATATTGTTACAGTTACGGAGAAGTGGCCTTCAATGAAATGAGAATTTCAGAATAGCATTACTGGCATCTGTGAAAAAATTGAAGCATTTTATGAAGCTGTTCTCTCCCAGCTACTAGATGCCATTTGCCACCCTCTTCAAATTAAAATTCACCTCCTATGTCTCGGATGGAAATACTCTGGAGCACTTTACCATATCTTAGCTGAATGACGGGCACAAAAACCTGAGACAAAGTGCCTTTGCAAGCTGCCGTAACTGTTTTAAAAGCAAGTAYCTTGTGCAGCTTGAGTTTGTGTGGCTTCCTCGATACTTCACCCATTCAGGGCTGAATGAAGAAATTCACACTATATCTCCCTGAATAGGCAGCTATTTGCTCATGGTCCAAGCCTGGATGAAGCTTGTGAGACAACTTTGTCCTGAGAATGAATGAAGGCAGCTCAWCTTCTTGCAGTCAGTGGGATGCAAAGTGAGCATCTTGCTGTTGCCMCATCTTCTCCCTGTTGTGGTGACCATGACATTCTCCAGACTTTGTCTGGATATGGTGATGTGGTCCTGGTATGACATGGTCCACAGGGTCTCATAGAGGTGGCAGAAGGATCTGATCCACCTGATGCATTATGCATTTGTGCCTCCATCAAAGGCAGGCCCTATGAAGTGATGAACACTTGGTTCACAGTGACACCCAAGGAAGCTGATTATATTAGCCTGAGGAGGCACCCAAATAGCTGTTGGACAAAATGTTGGAAATGCGTTGAAACAAAAGCTTGTAAGAACTGGAGTCTACATAAGTTTGCTTGATTTAGGGAACTTATCTGATTCCATCAGGGTACCATCCATCATTATTATTACCATTTAAAATGACCGAGAACATTGTTAATGTTATAGATATTAATAATAAAAACCACTGATAAAGGTAATAGTTCTGTTACAGAGATGCTACTGATACATTTACCCATCACTTAAATCTCAATCCATCATACTATATAATTTCATCCCTCTGTGCTGTATTGTCACATATTTTCTAGTGCTTAGGTAGACTCTTATTTGAGCATGAATTTGATAGCTTCTCCTGATTCTTAATTACAGCAGTAAAATGTTAAGAACAGTTCTGCTTGTCAAATATTTTAAATGCTGAAATATTTTAAAATGTCTTTCTTTATATAAAGATGTTTGTCAAGTCACAGAAGCAAGGAACATATGTGATTCATTTTACAAGAGTGAAATCTAAAGTTTTACCTAAGTACACAGGAATTTTGTGAGGTAATATTTATAAATGTTGCAGGTGTTGTGGTAATTGCAAATTGGCAGCCTGACATCATCCTTTTCTAATTGGCTTTGGATTCTGGTCTCCATACAGTCATCTAAATGTTAATAATTTTATATCGTGCTTGAAAGCAGAAAGAAACTACTCTTTTAACTTGGAAAAAACAATCTGAATGACCGTCCCTGTGCAGCTTCCACTGTGATTTGGAGATGCAAGCTGGGAGGGCAGTGCTAGTATTTGGGGGGCACCATTTACTGACTGGGTGATGCTGGGTTGTAGTGCATCATGGTTTATTTCTACCGCTAGCAAAATGACCTGAACTCTTGCAAGAAGTGAAAACTCAAGGAACATACAAAAGTTATCTTCTTTAGTGAGTAAACAAATTATGGCATACAACATCCAGCTGTTGTATACTCAGCGGTAAAATTAACTCCTTATACTCATTAAAGTCTGTGATTTAAAAATTCACAGATGCCATGAAATGCAGAATTAAGGCTCCTTAAGCCATYCATAACTCTGACCCTTATACATGCGCTATAAAGGGGCATAGGAAGAAAAGGAAGCGGAAATGTAAGTATTGGATGTAAATGACATTAGAAATGTCATTTAAAATCGAAGTCTAGAAAGCACATAAATATATGTTTCTTTAAGACTGTGTTTATCTCTTTTTTATATCTTAGAKGAGATATATAAAGCTATATTTTGTCCTGTCCAAGTCAAATAAAGTGAATGGACCTATTCATATGTGGAGAAGTGAAGCACATGCTTAAAGCGTTCACTGGACTAAAGATTCTCAGTCATCTGAGACTTGCAGAAAAATGCACATTTAAAAATGTGAAATTAACTTATGTTTTTCTTGTCAGAACTAATTCTAGCTCAATTCCAAAGAGAATTTTCCATCTAGAGTCTTTTCTAGATTTTGGGAACCTTGAAGCCTTTACCCCTTCTTTTATATTCTGACTGAATAATTCTTTTCAGTGGTTGTAAAATGGTGTCAGGAGAGTTGCATGCACATGTTAATTCCTTAATAGTTTGGACCTATTCCTAACTTCTTTGCATTCCCCTTCAAGGCAACAGAAGTGCCCACATAAGGAGGATTTATGCCTTTATTTTAATAAAGCCATAGGAATACTATTCTCATTTAGAAAATTCAGATTACTCACACTTACATGCAGTTGCCTTTCTGATGGGGATAATCTTATTTGTAATTGTCAAAGTTTTTAAAAACACCTCCCACATTGTGCTTTGTAACATGTACCTTGTAGATGAGAAAAGAGCTTCTTCCCACATGCAGCAATATCTGTAAACACTAAGCAAATTTAAAATGAATGGTTATGCTCTCTGTGGTATTATTAAATATGTTCAACTGAAAAATGAAGACGTAAATRTACTTGCAGTTGCATGCCTTGTTGTTTTGAGAAAGAGCAACAATCTTCCATGTATATTTAATGGACTTCGGTATGGAAAAAAACCTGGGTGCTGAGAAGAGAAGATTAGCATCTTCTTCGGCAATCTACAGAACCTACAGAGTTACCTGTCCATGCAAAAAAGCTTTATCTGTTTGTTCGTCTATCATTCTATGTTTCTCAAAGGAGAAAAGCCAAAAGAAAAATAAARAAGAACAATTTATGTTCCTGAAGTTGACTGCTAGCTCAGAAACCAGCCTACAAATTCAGAAGCCATGATGATGGTTGGGAAATTAGCTGTTCCGGCCAAGTCAAATAAAGGATTGTCAGAGAAAGGATAAAGTACCTCCCAGCACAGGCCCATGAATATTTAGCTTTAAAATTGAAAGCTGTCATTTGTTACAAATTAAAACATAATTTTGATGTGTCATAGGAAAGAAGTTGAATGCAAATTAAAATATAGATGCAGAATTGAATGGTATTTTCGCATGACCAGTGTGTGTTCTGTTGAAAGGGCTTTCCATATCTCTAACCTGCGGGCACATTATGGAGGAAGAAATTTCACAGTTAAGATGTCAGTGATCTGACACCTCCAAAAATCTGGACATTAGTATGACTAGTTGTTCTGGAAAAAATGCTTGTAACATGAAGTAATGAACACATCTGAAGTTTGGGTATTTAAYGTCAGAAAGCAATGATTGTGGAAGTTTACCTGCAAATGCTCCAAATGGAAATACGAGGGTGGTTCTGGGAGGTCTACGGTGCTGCTGTGAGCACAAGGAAGGTTTATGAGTTTGGGAATTTGGGACTTCCCTGCAGTGAGTTGGTATATCCAGCCGATATACTGTACATCACAGTATTTGCCATTGTCCCAACGATTTGCTTTGTTTTCCCATAGGCAGCTGATATCTTTTGCTGTGTGTTTTGAGTGCCTTGGCTCAAAGACTGACTTTTTTTCATAGGGCTGTCTTTGTAGTCATGTGCCATGTAGCACACTGAGTTCCTAATTCCCTATGGGGGCTCTTAGTGTTGTAGCAAAGAAAATGATAATTCAACCTAATTTTATTGAAAGTGTAAGATCTTTCCCAAGCACTTTTGGAATCATCTATTAAAAAAAAAAAAAAAAAAAAAAAAAGTTGATTTCGTGTTGACTGAAATTTTAGACATATTTTTATAATTAAATAGATTTGCTTGCTGCATGTAAAAATAAATCAAGATTTCCAAACTCTTCAGCTGGCTGGATTTCCCAGGGCTTCAGTATATGTCACTGAGAGTTTAACGTTACTGGTAAAGAGTAAACAGTGTTCTATGATAGATTAATTACACAAGGTTGCCCTGCAAATATTAAGTAATTGATAGAGATTCAAATCTGAAGYAAATAAAAGCTGACATTATTTACTTGAAATTTTCTGCTCTTCTCCTCTCCCTTAAAAAAGTAACGCCTATCTCCCAAATGTGTTTAGGAGAAGGATGTAAATTTGTTTGCTGCTGTCATGTTCCTGTTTCAGTGCTGACACAGTGAAAAAAAGAAGCCCTTTCAGGGCACAMTTACTTTTGTGCTCAGTTACATCTTCTATACTCCTGAAGTTTCTCACCACAGCTGGTGGCTTTCCATTTCAATGACTGGGTCAAGACTAATGCAGGTGACAAAGTACAGCTCCCCCTTGCCCTTTCCATGGCCTTGTTCTGCGCTTACAGCCATGCTGATATTTTAGAATTAACAGAGTAATATGTGCTCCTAACATTAATCACTTTGGCTTTAGGGAGATATTTTTGCATAATGCAGGAGGAAGATTTGAACAACTGGACCCTAAAAGCAGCCTAGGGAGATGAGGAGCTGTGAAAATCAATCAGCTATGAATAGGCTGGGTATTCATCGACTCGCAGCGTAAGCTGTTTGCTTGTTCATYGCTTCCCGCTCACCCTCTGGAAGACCTTGCTGTACGTATTCAGAGCACCTGAAGCAGGTACGCTATACTCACATGAACGAAACCATGGATAAGATTCATAGTAAACTACAAATACATCCCATTCTTGTGCCTTCAGATACACCAGTTCTGGACAGCCRGGTCAGTACATCACCCGCTCTGTTGTCAGTTCCTTGGGACTCTCACCCTTATAAGCCTCTCTCATGGCTGTTGTTCATATTTTCATTGTGAAAATAAATACAGAAAGCAGTTGATTGGCATTGTTTCCTGCAGAAATGAATTAGCCAAAAAAAGAAGCAAATGCAATTGCATTTTATGTTAGTTTCCTCCTAATAACTTTTGAATCCACAGGCCAATTTCAACTGAGTTTGACAGAAGGTAAAAGGCTCTAAGATTATCAGCTTCCTACAAAGCTGGGGAAAATCAGCATCTGGATAGAGGAGATAAGGCCAAACGAGTGCCCCCACAGATGGAAAAGCRAGCAGATTCATTCAGCCTGACAGCAGCCTGCTGCCCAGTGAGCGTAGGCTAACCACATTAAAATAACATTAAAAGCATGTTATTGTCTTTTGCTTGGTGAATGTGTCAGAGGGGACGTAGGATGGAGCTGGGGTGATCCTGAACAGTGTAGGAATACTTATCCAATATACAAGATGTTTTCATATATTTATGATCAGGAAGAATTTTGCATAGAAAGAAGCACTAGAAAAAATGATTTTTCATGAATACTAAGCAAAATTGCAGTCCTGAGCAACTAGCACAGGTCAAAAGTGGGCAACTGAGACACAGTTGTGGTTCACTCTTTCTTAAAGTTGGCTCTGTGTATTTATGAAGGTTTATATTTCCAAATGCTGCATAAATGTTTCCTGATCAGTAGGCACATGATATTCCCTGCGATTAGTCTAGGTAGGAGGAGGAAACCTGGGATAAAAACAGGATAAAGAGGTAAAGTCTAGTATTTTTAAGTACTCACAGACAATTTTATAAATCTATAGATTAGCTTCATTTCTCATGGCCCTGTTCCTTGATTCTGAATATGTGGAGCTCCCAACAACTTCAAATAGATGCATTCAGTGACTAGGTGAATGTGGATTTAAATTAATAGTTTTAGATACCTGAATTTGGTCCTGTGACCTGATTTTCAGACATGATGAGAACAAAAGCCTCCTAGATGAAACCACAGATATCTGATCTTTATAAAAATCAGTTAAAAATACCCAATTTATCATTGAAAATTATACCTAGATCTTCACTTTGGAGGGGAAGTTTCAAAGTGAGAAGATTGCAAATGGAAAAAAATCTTGGAGAAACAGTGTAATCTATTAGTCTAATGGAAATTTACTTTCATTAACTAGGAAATTGTCAGCAGACAATCAGTAACAAGGGACTAATGTGTTACTGTGTCACTGTATTAAGGAAAATGCTCCATGAAGAACCAGAAGTGACAAATAGGCTCTATTCCTATCTTCACTACRGTCATAATTTTGCCACAGCCACCTGTTGTTTTTGTTAGGACTACACCACCAAAATTCCTCTAGTTCCTTCCTCCCTCCTCTGGAAAGAGAACTCCCAAGGAACCAATTGCTAAATCGGGACGTTTGACAGGACTGCCTCCAAAAGAGCAAAGTGGCACAGCGACATGTAGCAAGACTGTACCCGCGTAAAGGGGGCCTGACATTAGGTACCATGCCCATCTGAGCCCTCAGCCCTGCTGGCTTCGTTATGCTCCTGTGCCATTCGATGTGCTTGTGGCTGCACAGCTCTGCAATTTCGTGTGTCTGCCACATGCAGATTTTAATTAATTAGTCTGTTATTACCATGACAGTTCGGATCCTCAAAGAAACAGTGCTTCAGCTGTGTTGGAACATGCATAACCTTCTAGCGAGATTTTCCTCATCCTAAAGGATTGGGTGGGGAGCAGTGTGAAGCTGCACTCTTCCTGACTGCTCCTCAGGATAATCAGGTCTAGCATTTGAAGGAGAGAGTAAACCTTCTCCTCTTCTTCAAGGAACATTTTGCACTGAGCCTATGTGGAGGACCCCACCTYAGGTCTCACAACTCGCATAAAGTTTGAACAAAAAACCTGCTATAAAATTGTAAGCTCCTGTTATCCATAGACACAAGAAAGCTGAATGTTTTTGGCAGAGGAACTGCTAAAAGCATTCCAGCATGGTCTGAAAATGAAATGCAGTGTGCAAAGCYATTTTTTAAGCTAGAAGTAGACATTTAAAATGTACATAAAACCAGGAAAGTGTTGAAACAGCAACCTGGTTGTTTACCATAGGGACAGTGGCAAAGGAATAAGAACTGTTGTGTTACAAATTTAGTATTAGAAAACACRAAATTTTTCAAGGTAGCTTGCTATAAAAGTGTGTCAAAGGACTTGAAGCACATCTTTATTTGGGATCAAGGTTTAGCCACTGAAGTCCTGACCTTCAAATGCATTTAAACATCTACCTCTTGTTTACTGAGTGTTAATTAGGAACCTATATTAAAGATCCACCTTTGCAGATCTAGGCCTGTATTTGTATACAACATGAATATGTAGAACAGCTGGATGGACTCATGGATATATGCTGCTGCTTCTACTTGGGTGTGTCTCTACTCACATCAAATCTCATTTCTCATTCTCTGTCAGCTCAAAGCAGAATCAGGCTTCATACACTTTCAGTCTTGGAGGTGGACTCTTGGCCCTCTGGGAAAGGTGACAGTGTTCAACCTTTCCCACTCCCCCGGGAGCTGAAATTCAGGTCAGATGTACAGCATCGTTCCCCCAACTTCTGACTACTCATTCTGTGTTGGGCTTTGCCCAATAATTTTAAATAGTACTGGCCCTATTAGGCCATGCCACTCTTCACCTCTACCATGCAGGTGTAAGGAGTCATGAGAAGACAGGATTCTCTGGTGTCCAAACTTAGCTTCTGTGATGCCTCCTGATTCCCAGAGCAATAGTATCATGGTACTTCTGCTACTTTTCAACCCCAACAGGTACTTTCTTTTTTTGTCATGGTTGTATCTTCATACCTTGTTAGTGAAAAATGTGTCTGTTGAAGTACACTGGAAGCAGCCCTATCAGATTTGATCTGGTGATCTTATCTTAAGGCCTTACTAGTGCATCCCACCACTAATGCACCAGCACAATCTGCTCGGTATGAGTGTCAGAGGAGTAAATCCCAACATTTGTCTTGTTGTACAGAAAAGGGCACAGAAAGAGGGAAGCCTGAGTGATTATTGTCCCTCTTCCCTCATGCTTCTAAAGTTGAGATCTGGCAATTCTGATTTCCAGGAGTTTTGTGTGCATGCTTGGGGACTGTCTTAATTTGCAATGTTTGCTGCCAGGTGAGGAAGAATAGTGCCTGAATGTGCAGAGCAAACATAGTTGGAGTATCAGAATACAGCTGGCTGAAGGGGATTGAAATGGTAGCAGTTCAAGACTTGCAGAACTTTGGCAGGACTGTAAAAATAAAAATAATAATAAAAAAGGGAGACATTGTGACCCTGGCAGCAGCGGGATGCCTTTGCATGCAAGTCCATCCAAGATCTGACTAACTGTCTCGTAAGGTCCGTGTGGAATGTGTGAAGCTTTGCAATAATCCCTTACTGAAACAAGACAGAAGACTTAACAGCCGAAAACGGCTCATACAACAGGACTTTGGCAGGAGAACAAGCCAGCACACAGTTCCATATGCAGCTGAGCTATTATCCTTTTGTGTAGCTTGGCCTTAATGGTAGTGCCTTTATTAATGCCTGCCTAAGACCAATTGACCAAACAACTGACCAACCAACCAGAAGTAATAGAAAAGAGCTGTGACTCTATAACAGAGCTGGGCAATCCCATGACCATCCCTTGAGACTGGATTTTTGCTGTAATGCCCCAGCCCTGCCTTGGGTGCAGTGTGGAGCTTGAGGAAGAGATCCAGAGTCATTGTTCCTAGGACAGCCGGCTCTCCGGAGACAGGCAGTCTGCCTGTGTCAGCCAGTGAATGTTTCACACTTTCTTTTTCATGTCAGTGATGCTCCCTTTTGAATAGGCTGGTCTCCTAGCACAGGAGGAGGAATCAGCCTGCTGAGGACATCCCCCCCCACTCCGCGAGAACAAGGACTGCAGGTATGAGCATCACACAGAGGGGAAAAGACTTCAGCATCTTTCCAAGCATCTTCAGCACTTTAAAGTGGGATCAGGCTCAGTTTGAGCCTTGGTTTGTAGGCAAGGATTATTCAGGCAAAAGTGTTTTAGTTCTTTGGGGTTTTTTTTTTTTTTTTTTTTTGGTTTTGCATTTATTTTTTCCTGGGCTTTGCACTCTCATAGCACATTTCACTCAGGGACCTCAGTATGCTATAAAGTCACAAATTAATTTAGCCTAAATTCAACTGCATTAAGGAGCTTATATTGCTCCTATAGATAAGGACTTGGAGGAGCAAAAAGGCTAAAGCTTCCAAACTTAGTTCTGCCGCACAGAAGCTTTTGGGCCCTCAGGAGAGTGCCTAAKTAGTGTGTCCTGTCTGTGGTGTGTCCCAACACTTCTTATCACCAGACTTTGTACTTACAGACAGTAGCTCACTTGCATTTAGTGGCTAACTTACCTCCTACCCAAAACTATCATAAGGATGAATAATTTAGTTCTGCAACACTTTGGCTGGGGAGGAAWGCAACCTCAGCTGTAATGTTGACAATCCAGAAACAAACTAGCAGAAATGCAATCAGAATCTGGCTTCTGTAGATATGTATTTGYGTATGTGTGTGCAAGTGCGTGTGTGTGTAAGAACAGCGATACTGTAAACACTCAAGTATTACAGCGATAGCAAAGAGGTTTAAGTGAGACAAGCTTTAGGGAAAAAGTGAAAAGGTTTCTCATTGCTATTTAACTTGGAATATTTCCTAAATTAAAACCCAGTTTACAATAAAAAATGTTTAAGAGGCTATACAGCTCTGGCATGATACATTTCAAGTGGAAAAAGAATGGTTTTGGAACCATGCAGTCCACATTCTTCCGTATGGAATTAGTTATTCTGCCAACAGAGCCACGCAACCAGGATGGCGTTTGCTTTTATAAAGAAATTTCGGTTGGGGGGCAAAAGGAAAATATGAATACCGATCTGGAGTAGCRTTCTTGGACTCCGTCTCCCTCCTCCTGCTCTTATAATAGTCCTAGAAAAACACAGCAGATGATGTCATGGCAGCTGCTGATTGCCTGACAGACAGTTTCCGCAGCGCAACATGAGGCCCTTTGGTCTCCGTGTCAGGGAGACTGGCAGCTGAATGGCACCAATGAAAGCCGGACTGTATTCCCTCTGGGAATGCTGCCCTCATTGATAGACAGAAGGCAAAGGGAAAGATTGTCTTTGAACCTGAAAAGAATCCTCTTTTTTCTCCCTAAAGCTCCTGCCCCCGGTCTCCACAGCTCTTTTTTCATTCCYTTTTTTTAAAGGTGTTTTGTTCTACAGCAGTTACTGAGCTTAATGGAACTGAATGACTTTTCCCCTTCACAATCTGTCAGTCAAAAGCTCAACTCCAGGGCTGTTAAATGAAGTCCTTTCAGAGGCAGACAGAGGAGGAATGTGTCAGTCATCCAACAGACCCTGTTGTGTTTTAATCTGTCAGAGGGGTGATAGGGGAGAGCAGCCGGGCTTGGCTGGGGCACATTCCCAGCGGCAGCTAAGGGGCCCTGACAAATCCAGGTGGTGGAGCCAAAAAGTCAACCAGTCATAAACACCGGCGAGGTGCGGCRCTCGCGGCCCCCAGACGCTCCGGTCTGCGATCTCCTGTGAGATGTTTGGGCAAACTTTCAGCACAGGTTTCGTAGTAAGCATTTTTAGCAGAAAGACAGCCTTTAAGCACAGGATGGATCTGTATAAGGAATGGCTTTCAAATTAATATAGCTCTTAACTAAAACACTGGAGACAGTAATCCTCCGGATGAAATACATTTAGGTGGACTATGATTCCAAGGCATTTCTGCTGAATTACCTTAATTTTTCGAGTTTCCCCACATTGTATGACATTCCATTAATCTTACCTATTAGGTTAAGACTGATGTGCAATTTGTTCGGGGGCCTGAACAGTCGGTGCTATTCACTCAAGGGCCAATGTTTCACCGCACGCTACGAGCGGTGCCCGCTGTTGCTCTAATGAGAGTAACGATCCCCTACTTGTGTTTCAAGGGTTTGCTCTTTCGTCTTCTTTTGGCGTGGGAGCGGATTTAAGCGAACAGCTCCAGGTCTTGTCAGAYCTCGGAGGGAACGGCTCTTCTCCATTTTTCTAGAGGTGGCAAACCGTGGGTCTGCACACAATGTAGCTCTGTGCTACTGTGGCAGCTGGACCCTTGATGCACATTCTTTAATGCGTGGGTTTTCCCTTTGTAGTGAAGCGGCCTTATACCCCCGCAGCACTGCTGYGTCCCCCCTGCCTTTTTGCCTGCCCGGGATGTGATCCCAGGCCCAGCGAAGTCAATGGAAACAATCCACTGCCCATAACAGATGCAGCCTGGGGCGTCTCTGTTCCCATCCCGTCCGATTTGCGTGTCTAGAAAGACATGGAAAATCACTGGACTCTCACAGCTTGTCATTCACCAGTTTTGACAGAGTCTACCATATCAACATGTGCTTAAAAGATGCAGCAAAATGCATTTCCTTTCTGTCTTCTGCCCTGGTCCCCCAACAGATTTCCCTTGTCTTTTCCTGCAGCAATAGAGCTGTATCTGGCCTGTGGGTCTGTGACCACCACTGAGCGAGGATTACTTTGGAGGTTCAGCTGCTTCTGGAAAGCCGCCTGTCGCGGACGCTGATAGCTATGATTATAGAAAATATTATTGCCTTAGAAAACTGCACATTCTGCTAATATAACAGGTTAAGCTCTGAAATACAGGGTTTGCTTGGACAGAGCCCTAAAAGTAGCTTCTGACTGATATGCTGACAGGAGAGATTTACAGCATCAGCAGCTTTTACAATTAATTTTCAAGTCAGTGGGTATGTCCTAGGATAAACAGAGTGATTTTCTTTCGCAGAACTAGAGCAACAACCAGAGCTAACAGCCAGCAGGTACAGAGCCCTGGCAGGGCACTGAAGGTGTGTCAGGAATCACCTCTGCCTTGCCTGGATTTGTTTCCTTTCACAGTTGAAGGAAAAGATCAGAGTAGAAAGAGATTTTTTTTTTTTTACAAAAAAGCCTAGATATTCCTGTAGAATTTAGCTGAGAATTACCGTAAGTGGAGAATAACCTGTGTTCATCCTGCTAAGCTGCACGGGGTGTTCCCGTAAAGGATGGTGAGTTGAAGTGCTTTATATTTGGTCACAGGAAGCTGAATGTGTTTCTCCAGATGAACTGGACTTATGTTCTCTATGAATCAGGCTGTCTTATAAAGTAACCGAACTTTCAGGATACCTGCTCTGCCTCTGCAAGCAGCACCAGCGTGCCTGGGATGGCCAAGCGCCAGGCCCTACGAGGGGAGCCCGTTTSATCCGCCCGGACTCCTGCTCCAGCTGTCACTCAGGGGCTGAGCTGAGCAGGCGGAAGGAGAGTATGAGTGAATAGAGCCTCTTSTCATGCAGATTATTTATCCTTTATGCAGAGAGGAGTAATTAGGCCCAAAGGGCAGTCCATCACTGTCCCCGGGCGAGATCGGCGGAGACGGACTGGCTCCTCTTCCACCCGTGCTCGGAAAACAAGCGGTGCTGCATGCTGGGCCCTGTGTGGAGCGCATGGCCATGGTGCATCTTGATGCGGTCAGAAAGGTCACCGTCCCYGCTGAAAGGCAGGGCTCTGCAAGAGCCACTCAAGGAGCACTGGCTAACAAAAGCGATGGCTTCTTGTCCGCGTACGGACGGGAATGTAATTGCCAAACATAAGCTGTCCTTGTCTCACGGAGAAGACTCAAGACAGCCCCTTTGGGGTCAGCTGATGTGAGGGAAGGCTTGGTCCTTTATGCGCATYGAAAACCCCCTTTGCAAAGAAAGGTGGCTTTAACAGTGCCTTAGCTTTCACTTAAAACAAAACCCAGCCGTGCTGCCTGCTTTGGTCTGCAAAATGTGGGAAACAGAACTTCTGCACTATCAGAATGCACTGAGATCTTCCCAGGCTAGTACCTGAGGGGCTTTTTGTTGCTGGGTTTTTTTGGTAGGTCCAGAGCTTATAAGGAACTGAACAGAATTTCCTTTGCATGTAGGTCTTTTATTTTAATGAGTCTATTTATCTGCAGCTTTCCTGCTGCTATCCTATGCTTTTAAGTTTTTATGATATGATTGCAGGGATACAAAAGCAAGCAAAATAGTTCCATCGATAGATATGAATGATGTACCAGTCTGGCTGTCTGTCTATCCTATCCATATGCTCAGCCATGGGAAATCATGGGGCTATAGCAGCTTGCCTCTCACCCAGCTAAAGAAGTTTCCAGCCATATCAACATCTGCTTAGAAGTGGCCAGGCTGCCACTGAATTGCAAAGGCTCAATTCTACCCATATAAGTGGAAATTTTTACTGTTGGCATAAAAGCATTTACAAGCTGAGACATATATTATAATGGGAATGAAAACAAACCCTTAAAAATCTGCACCCCATTTGTTCAGGCTGTGCCTGAATGTTCCCATGCTGGGAAGCACTTCTTGTCATTTATTAACTGTGACTTTAACTAGAAAGTGAAGCTGTTCATTCAAATAAAATGCATTCCTGGGTCTCCTACTGGAATAGCTGTCATTTTGCTGAAGGGCTGTGTCACTGCAACACATATACCAGCCGTAACAGTATTCTCTCTGTCAAAGGCCCGATGATATGGTCCTTCAACATCCAATATACCGCACTTCTTGTTACTAACATAGCATACAAGCCATAGTTTCCCTAAAATTTCTCTACAAGTTTCCTGCATGTTTCAAGTGGGGTTACAAAATGTGTTTAACAAAATATTTATACTTTTCTTTTTCTTTCTTTCTTTCTTTCTTTCTTTTTTTTTTTTTTTTTTTTTTTTTTTTTGCAATGCTTGGGGACTAGGCTTTTCATCACAAAAATCTATGGACCTGGAAAATCAAATAATCTCATGCGTGTACATGCATGCAAGCACATGCGCACACGCGCACGTGCGCGCACACACACACTTTTAAATGCATTTGGCCATGTCCTCACTTAACACTGGCCGTAGCTGCGCAACCTATTAGTGATGTATGTGTGAGTGAATACATTTTAAAGAGAAGTTACTCAAAATTTTTGCTTTTATGCCCATAACATTTTGTGTGTGTGTGTGTGTGCCTGCTAATTGCGTAGGGGAAAAAGTGCAGGTGTTCCTATTTGCAAAATAATACCTACAAAATCAGAGACTAGGTCGAGAGTCCAATGAAAAGGAGATCCTTCCTTCCTTCATTTCCTTAAGTTAAGCTCTAAAGTGCTACAAACTTCTTCTGGTTATTGTTAAAGGGGAATGGAAAGTTTCAAAAAAATTTTGTTAAGCTGCTTATATTACTCCTAAAAAGAAATACGAAAAGAAAAGACCCTCATCTGTGGCATGGAGATTTCAAGCAGTGAGCTTGGAGGTCCTGCTTTTAGCTGAGGCATTTAATTTCAAACACGTGCTGCTGTCTGTCCCCCTCGGGGAGGCGGGGTGCAAATCCCCGCTGGTGAACCTGGGACCCTGCTAGGTCTCGAAAAGGGGTGCGCGGCTGTTGCTGTAAGGCGGACAGCAGCGGCAGAGCCCTGTTAGCGTGGGAAGGGGCGCGAGCTCTCGTGCAACGCCGGGAAGGGGCAGGAGGCCGGGGGCTTGGGGATGCGAGCTGGGTTTCGGGTAACGCGTGCGCTGCAAGCCACGCTGCTGTAGGTAGGCACTTCTCACTTTTGCACCRGAGCCCAGATATTTGGCTTTTCTCTCTCTACCGTTCGCCACACAGAGGTTTTGCAGGCCACGAGGTGGCACCTTCTCCCGACGGCTTACCTCCCACCTGAGAGCCTTCCCGGTGCCTAGAGCTGGCCGGACCTGCCGAGCCATATCCTTTCAAGATGTTTAAGCCTCTTTTCATTAAGTTTGCCCCAGTTCTTCCGATGTTGCTCCTGACCCTCGCTGTTAGGTATTATAGCAGGATATTAAACTGGTGCCCTCTGTTACATGTTAAGAAAATAGCCGTGAAACCGGAGAGCTGCTCGCGCCRGAGCGCGCATACCTTCCACGGTCACTCAGTGAGGGTTTTCTTTCAACGCGGGACCCCCCGCCCCCCGGCTGGCTGCTCTCRGGGTGCAGGCGGGCCGCACGACCGAGCGCTGCGGCTCGCGCCCTGCCGGCCGCTCGGGGCGGCCCCTTTCCACGCGCAGACGGATCTCCGCTTTGCCTTCGGGATGCGCGGCAGCCCGATCGCTCGGGAGCACGGCAGCTCTTTCAGAGGCGGTGGGAAAGATGGGGATTTTCCACGCTCGTAGGCTGCCTCTGGAAGGGCCCAGGAGCTCGGCTGCCCCATCAAGGACCCTTTGTCTGTTCCCGCTCTCTTCAGGCACAAATAATTATAGGTGCAATTTAAGTTACCTCAATGTCTAACAACTTGATTTGAAGGCACAATTAAGTACCTAGACATATAAATAGCCTAAATTGGACCTTTCAGTTAGGGCTGGAAGAATAACAGGGGCCACGTTAGGAAACTTTGACCTTGGATCTAAAAACTAGCTATACTGTACATTTAAACTCATTAGTTGCTTGAAACCTTACACACTCTGGCTTCTAGTCAAACCTCAAAATGTCAGATTTGCTGACTAGGAGTATATGTCCTCTGGGGACTGTTTACTGTGCAACCAAATGCCCTTCTAGAAGAATTATTATCACCCTATCTGTTTACCTATTCAGTTATATATAGCAAAGCATTTAAGAGTGCTTCTTTCGTCCTGAGGCTGGCCATGTGGGATCACAGAGGAGGCCCAATGCACCCATCTTAAATTATCATTTCCAGTGGGGTGGTCCAACAAGCCCTCTAGAGATGTGGATGAGCCAATCCTCACTGAGGTAGTCCGATTAGTATTTGCAGGATAATTTGGGTGAGTAACTGTGAGCAGGGTACTCCAGAGACTGTATCATTGCCTGAGCTCACAGAAATGTGAAGCCCTCTGCTCCTATAGTAAATCAGACTCTTCCTGGAAAAATCTTTCTCCTAGAGGGAAAAAAAAATCCCAACTGTTCAACAGCTTCTGGAGCATTCGTGGAAAGACAACAATCCTGGATTTTGTGGAATCAAAAAGAATGTCTCAGCTGAACCTGTGAAACAAGCAGTTTCTTCTATTAGCAAAATCCAAAATATGCTGTGAACCCTTGAACTTAATAATGATCCGCAGCAGTGCTTCCTAGGAGCTGCTTCAATTATGAATTGAGGTAGCCATCTGGATATGTCTAAACATGATGTTTATGTGACATTATAGTGTACCTATGCCTCTGTAAAGGAAGAAATGTAGTTTTCTGCATCAGTGTTCTGGCATTCTGAAAGCTAGCACAGTCATTCTCCACATTTTTATGATTAATGTATCCTTAACCATCCTTCAGCAAAATTGTGAACTCCTTTAGAAATGTTACATCTGTAGATTGCTATCTAGAATTTATGCACTTATTTTCCTTTTTCCTCTTTCTGGGACCTGGAATCTCCTGAGGTTCCCAGGCCATCGGGTGAAAACCTGTGGGACAGAACGTATTTGTTAGTATAGTCTGGGGCAAAAGATGGTGTGGAGCTGACAATATTCTTCTTACAGGGAGCATCATGCTATTTACAGCACTCCTTTGCTAGAAGCTGGTGGAAAGAAAGAGAAGGGCAATGTCTTCTCCACATTCCCATTGCAGAGTCCTTTACAGGAGAGCAGCACCAAAGCATCAGAGGACCAGGCAAAAGCTAGCCTTGACGTGGCCAGCTCCATTAATAAACAAAAGTTCAGTAACCAATTTGCAACCAGGTGTGGTATGGGTTGTGCTTCCTGCTTTTCCCATCAAGCCTTGACGGTGCCTAGATGGAAGCTGGGAAATACCTCCATCTATGGGCTGAAGTCTATAGGAGGTGATTGCTTTTGTTATTGCATGCATAAAATGCTCAAGGCTTACTCTTGTTGCTGACAAGCAAGTCACTAATTAACAGATACAATGCCCAGATAGATCTTGACATCTGCCTGGACTCACTCTGTTACTCAGCTTTTGTGGAGCAGGACAGTTTGGGAGTGAGCGTGGACTGGACACAGCAGCCTATACTGTCAGCGTGATTTTAATTCGGGTCCCAACATGCAGGGACAGATCTAGCAGCCTCCTCTGCTCCCCACTGCTGAATCCACGGAGTCTCTCTTCTTCTGCAAAGTCCTGCTTCCTGCCTTCCCACAAGCAGAGTTTGCCACYGCCAGTGTTTATTTTACTAGGGGGGTCTCTTTGTGCACTGTCACCTTTCCCTTTTTAATTTCAGGCTCTTACAGACTACATGCTGATTTGCAAAACCTGCCAATCTGAATGAGTAGCCCAGGGAATACAAGTTGCTATGGGATAAATGCTCTCACTTATGACTCATGGACTAGAATAGTAAAAACTGATGTATAAAAGGCCCTGGGCACTAGCATACCACTGATGTTTTAAATTTATCTTCTGCAAATGAGAAAGATGTTTTTCTTCAAGACATACAAAAATATACCAGCTCAGTGCAATCTAAACGAAGTTATGTGGGAACACTGCTCTGCACTGTATTGCCAATCTCTTGTGTTTATGTATAATTTTCCATGGGGCATTCCTGTCTGTAAAACTACTCAGAATGTTTTCCTGTGGACTTCTTTTGACTGGCAGGAATACTAGCAGCCGTAAGTGTCATGTTGTTCATTTGTGCATAGTGTTTTTCTAGCTATTCAATAGCATCTGTGAGTCATTCGCCTACTGAGCCTCAGCTCTTTGGCCTGCTTCAGGTGGAGGTCTCAGGCAAGCACAGAGGAAAGTGAGAATGAATGAGAAATTCAGGACTAGGCTAGACTCCTCGGAGAAAAGTGCCCAGCTGGAGGAGCAAGGAAGAGCAAGGACTCTCACTGCCAGGGCAGGTATCTGCGCTCCTGCTCTTCTTTGGGGCCCACAGTGAGGTGAGCCTAGCCTCTGCAAATGCTGTACATCAGYTGGCACAGATTTATTTATAAGGTTTGTGTATTAACTTCAAGACAAGAGGATCTTCTAGAGAGGAAACATTTTTCAAAACCCTGCCACAGATTTCTGTGCCTCAGCTCAGGTATTTCACACTTATCTTCTCAAACGTGTGGCACAATAGAAGTCAGCAGCTGTACGTCTGCAGAAAAGGCTCCCCTCATTTCACATAGACATCCAGCCTGTGGTATCTTTGCAATGAGGCACTACAGAAGACGAAAGAGGAGAAGGTAAAGTGGAAAACCTGCATTTAGCAACTGAAAGTGGACAATATTGACATGAGAACATGCAGTCTGTCTTTGGGGAAGGGATCCCACCTGGGTGTCCCAAGAAAAGTGCAGCAGTGAGACTGGACCCCAGTGCCCAGCAGCAAGGTGGTGAGCAAGGGGACACTCTTTTTAGCAGTTGCCAGCAGCCAACCTTTAATCACAAAATTGAGTTAAAAATGGTGACTTTTAACAGTAAAGAAAGACACTATAATCTTTTTATTTACTTTTTTTCCTCTTTCCCTCCCTGTTTTTATTTTTATCTTTTTATGCTGGAGGAAAAAGGAAGGGAAATAGTCTATTTGCAACTATTCAGAAGAGGGACAAGCATGTAGTCCTTGATATTTCATGTGTGCCTTAAAGTGAAATGGGTAAAAGTGCAGTAAAGGGCAACAATGAGCAAGCTAGACCTCACAGTTCTTGAAGAAGGGATGACAAAATTGYACATTTTTCAGTTATTTGCATCTGATCTTTGGACAAAATTGCTCAGTATGACTCACTCATTCATTCCTCTGTTTTACTTGTCACACTAAGTTCAATGTCACATGGGCTTCTAAAAACAATTCTTTAGTAGAGTTTTGGGCAACATATTAAAAGGCCAAAGAGGTAAAAAAGAATAAAAGAAATACAAAAAGCATAGACTACAGAAAATGTAAAATGCTGTAGAACCTCCAGATCATCTAAAATATTCTAAAAATTTCCTAAAGGCCAGTGCCTGCATTYTCAGTCACCAGTAAAATCTTGTGAGATTTCAGCTGCATCTGCATCCAAAATAAACTGAAAATCCATATTGGTTTTGGATTCGGTTTAGAACTGATATCTGTGGCAGATTCAGCATTGAATAGTTAAAGTGAAAACATACCAGATCTGAGGTTCCAGCTTTGGCCATCTGCACTTGTAACTGAACTGTGTTGTAATACACTAGAAAAATATTGGCCACATTTCATATTTGAGATCACAGATAATAGCAATCTTGTACTGGTCTTGAAACTCTAGTGAGAAGCTGAAAAAGAGCAAAAGGAAATGATGAAACACTCTTATCTCTTCAATTATTTATTCACTCTTTTTAAGCCTCCATTTTCACTCCTGGGATAGTAATGAGTTTTACGAATGTAAGGTGTCAGCTATAGGCTTTTCTGTTGAAATCTCTAAATTTATGACTCCTCTGGGCATTATAGGCATGGATAATGCATAATTTTCAAACAGATTTGAAACTTTCATCTTCCTTTTCCCACTCCTTTTCAGAGCTTTTTGTTCATGGAGTGATTTGTTTTGCTGTAGTGGAAACCATATGCTCTTCTAAATCTCAGTGGAGTATAGAAATTCTGCAATGTTGCCAGATGTTACCAAAGAAACTTAACCTGACATAGAATTACATGAACTCCTCTTCTTCAGTCAAAACTGTCTTTCTAAGGGGACATTTTTCTGCTATTTGGTTATAATAGTAGAGGACAAGAGGAGACCAAATCATGACCCACTGGTATAGGAGAAGTCTGGATACTGAGCTCACAAGGTCTGTACCTTATCTCTGGTTGGGCAGAAACTGGAAGGTTTAAGGAGTCAGCTCTCAGGAAGATGGGTTGATAGCTCTTAAATTTGAATCTTGCTTTTGACATACTTTGTCTAGAGTGGGTCACTTGAGAATGCTTGCCATAYTGGATAAAACCAGTCTAGTTTAGACTCTGTGAGCATGGCTAGTACCAGGTGTTGCAGAGAAGAGTGGAAGAAATGCCAGAGTTGAACAGGTAAAAGAGCACTTTGGCTGAGCTTTTCTCTCTCTATTATTTAGTAGTTAGCATATGTCTTGAACTAAAAGSCTTTATGCTCTCCCTAGAGACATGTCTTTAAAGGACATTTAATAAAACACTGGATGACTTTGATATTCTAAAATTCTCTCATTCTTTTACGAGTTTCCATTACTTCTTTTTCTTGTGGCAGCACAGCAGAGGTTAGTCCTGCTCTAGTTGGGAGGGCAGGGGATGAGCTCTTCCATTCATACAAAARGGAAGAGTTGTGAGGACTGTCTTCAAACCCAGAGAGGCTGGAGGGAGACTGAGAGCAGAACCTCACAAAGTGGTGAGGCTTTTTATACAGCAAATTTAATCCTAATGAGAGAGCAGGATTTGTTTTCCCAGCTTACCTTTTGTAAGCTCCTTAGCTATAGTCCATAGATCCACAGAAATCTGTCTACTATAGTTGAAAACTAGCAATTTAGTAAATACTTCAATGACAGTCATTCAGGCTTCACCTAAAGTGAGGTGCCAGTAATCTGAGAATTGTGTTAACAACACGGTTATGCTCAGCTCCCTGGTGCAATTAAAACATCATTTCATCTCAGAGTTTAGCTGAGAGCTGTGTCTCCTCAGCTGTGCYGTGAACATTAGTAAGATTTTCTGGTGAGCTGTTAATGTCCCAGCTGCATTACAAAGAGTAATTCTTGCTTATGCCCTCTCTGGGGCAGGTGTGGATTGGCAGAGACCGGGATGTGGCTCTTCCCATGGAGTTAAGGACATTCCCCTCTGCCTCCATAGAGGACTCATGATCAAGCTGTGAGAGCATCCATTCAATGGTCTTCAGGCTRCTTTAAATTGGATCATGAGACTGTATATCCCTTGTTTTAGAGCCTCTGCCCACATTCCTGGGACACAGGCCCTGTGACTCTCACTCCTTCCTGAGAACTGCAGACAGATACAGGTGGYGCCTCAGATTTACACTGCATCTTAAATATATGCATTCCCAGCCCATGCRGTCATATTGCCTATGGTTTAGCTCCCTCCAGGAATACATGATACCAGATAGGGAAAAACATATGCGGATTTTATTCAGAACTCAAGTATGTCCTTGTTCTTTCTCTAAGTATATGAGAGAAACAGAGCAAGAAACTGCTCGAATGAGTTGCCCAGCCTCACTCTTCCTCTGGGAGATCTTGGGATCTTCTTGTGCAGTTTCCCTTGATTCCCTAGGGCACTGACAGGTAACTCCCTTCCAGATAAACTGTTGAAAATAACTAAAGATTTTGTCTTGCCCCAACTGTTTTGTATGTCTAAGCAGATTCTTGCTGTTTATGTGGCTGTCTCACTCAGTCTGGCTTCTTTGTTCATTCTACCTTCCTCGTCTCCTGCTCCACATACTCTTCACGCCTCCTTGCAAACAAAGTGGTTCCCCACAGTRGGTTTCAGGTAGCCTCTTGTCTCAAGCAGTTTTCACTTCAACAGTTCTCTGTTGAGGTTTACCAGATGACTATCACTGCTGGGCCAGAGATGTGGGTACCCCACGAGAGAGCACTTCTGCTTTCCTAGGAACAACTCTCAATTCCTTATCRATTGGCACTGATTGTCAAAACTGACAAAATTTTTATTTGTTTAGACATCTGTCTCTTGACTGCTGTGTGCTGTGCTGGAGGACTCCTTACTATCTACACTGGTGTGATAAACTGTAATTTGGGTCACGCTGTTGTTTTATTTGTACTACTGTACTGCGTTACACATCATTCAAAAGCCCAAAACTCCTAGGATAAGTTATATACATTGTTCAAATGATATGCTCTGAGGTTAAATGATATGGTTTAAGCACATACAATCACACGTTGTAAATCGGTCAGTCACATTACAGAAAATATCATTAATATGGGATCTGTGTCTCTTTAACTGTAATATCCAGCTCACATAAGGAATCTTTCTGACATAGGACTGATAGTTGATTTTTTAACTTAAAAACAACATAAAGTTTGATAGCTTTATTCAGCAGTGCACTGTGGAAATGTAGCACATCAGCACAAATATACAGCTYGTCACAGTCATTCTTGTATAAAATATGACCCACAGTTTTGAAACATATGGTTACATGAGTTTTAATTTAAGTGTCATCTTCTTTAGTCAGCAAAACGAGGTCTTACTGACCTGCGGGAAGTGGAGTCAGCACCTTCACCTGCTGAAGTGAAAAGGCTCCCCCGTGATCGGTGTTGGTTTCCACTGCCGGTGTATGGTTGAACAAAAATGTGAACCTTCGCATTTGATGCACACAGGGAAAACCTGGGAGCTTTTCTGTTCGCTATCTGCAATCGTCTAGAAATGCAACTTATCAAATACCTTGCTGTTACAAACCCTGTGGTCGCAATGTGTGAAACCCCCCACGTGGATAACCAGATGCACCTCTATATTAGAACCACTAAACTTTCCCATTAACACTTTTTTTTTTGATTTTGCCTCTTAGCCATGATGGGGAGAGCCCCATACCATTTCATTTTGCCAAATATATATATATACCTTGTCACAGCCTATTTTACTGAAGCATTGGAAAGATTTAGAGGCCTCCCTGAGTCCCAGAAAGGAAATAATAATTAGCACCTACTTGTGCAATAGGGAACCATCATCTCTTCTGGAGGAGAGGAATAGGGCTTGTCCTCCCACTCCTGACAGCTGCTGCTGGGAGACATTTCAGTGCTGTCAGAGCCTTTTTATGAGCAGATTCCTTTATAAAGTCTTCATTGCCCAGACCAGTAGGTCTACTCTTGGCATTTGCTTTTCTCTGTGATGACTTGTTTTCTCCTTTCTCAATGTCTTTCCTATCTAATTCTCTGCTTACTACCTGTCTCTTCTGGTCATTCCTTCTTCTACTTGGCTTGACTTTTACTTAATGATCAAAAATAGCTTGTGGCAAATGAAATGTGAATTCATCCTAGATTTTGTATTAGGCTTTCCTGGAGTTTTGGGAAGGGGTGAATTTCATCATTTGGACCAGATGGAAAGGGTTAACAAAAGGAGACAAATAAGATGGTCATGGAAAAGACAGATATTTTGCTGCAGAAAACTCATTGMAGGGCAGTGCTTGTAAATATAAGGAGAGATGTATCTACAAAGTGTTTGCCCTGGCTTCCCAGCACACTGAAACTGAGTCATCTGACTTTGTTTAAAGTTTTTTGATCCAGAGAGCAGGAGAACATTTCACTCACAAAGTGTATCTGCAACTGTCTAAAACTTTGACATGGGAAACTGAGGAAATTAAACCAGCTGCTACCAGTTTTTCCTGAGCCAGAAAGATGTAAAGCCTACAAAAAAAAAAAAAAAAAAAAAAAAAAAAAAAAAAAAAAAAAAAAAAAAAAAAAAAAAAAAAAGTAGTCTTTTTCCTCATGTTGCTGTGCTTTTGGGAAAAATAAAGAAGAAGCTGTTTTGGAAGGGCAGAGATATCTGGTTTTGCATTTCTGTATGTAATACAACTCTTGACTGATCAGAGGGTTGTGTTTCAAATGGTTATCATAGCAAACTTTATCACCTCTAAAGTCAGCCCAGAGTGGGAATGAGGCTGATTTCTTCTGCTGCCTTTGTCCCGTTGTGAGCTGTGCCCTGCCCTGCCAGTGAATTGCACAGTATCTTAAAACGACCTTTCATTCAAGCTGCATTGAGACGCTTCTAGTCAACTGGTAGGAGCAAGTGACCCYCGACCTGCCGATATTCACTGAGTGCAGAGAGGCATTTTTGGCTGCGGATGGGTGGTCCCAGCAGACTGTGGCTGCAGATGTCTGCTCCTGATAAASCCAGAGTTCAGCTAATGGGAGGCGACCTGTCATTGGCTTCAATGGAGAGTGAAATATGTAAGCTACAGGCAAGTTTTTCTCTCGGCTTTTGGGCTCCATCATTGGCTACTGAGACTGAAAACTTCTGCCAGTGCCTTGCACTGCGTGGGAATAGGTTTCAGCTCCCTCTGTWAGTTTTTTCACTGCTGCTCTGCTCCTGCGCTGGGAACCTGTGTGTGCTGGAGGTGTCAGGGTCCATGYGCTCCACGGGCTTGCGGCTCCCGAGCCTGACCCCTGCCGGGACTGCRGACCCCTTCCCAGTGATGTGGGAGGTATGTGCCAGTAGGAAGTGCTCCTCTCTGCGCTGCTTCTGCCCCAGACAGAAAGCCAGAAGTTGTGCACATGCAATGAGGGCCTGTGCTGTGAATGGCCCTCTGCTGAGTTCTGCAAAAGCTCCAGAAACCGTCCTCGAGCTCCCCTTCCTCCCCACCAGTCAGGGAGCTGCGTCTGTTGCTGCCCACGTGGTTTTGCTGTTGGTGCTTGAAGCTGCGGTGTGCACTTGGCTGAAGGCAAGCTGGGCAGTGTCCACATCGTAATAAATTGCTTCATTCATAATAAAGACTTTCTTTCACTGGAAACCTTCGGTTGAGAGCCCGTTTTTGGAGTCAGTTCTGCTCCTTTGGTTGTAGCACCTTTTTAGAGTGGTTAGCCAAATCTATTACAATCGCTGGTTGTCCAGCTTCACCTACCTGTCTTGCCTATCCTCTTCTTCTCCTTGCTCACCTCCTTTCTTCTGTTGCCAATAATTTCTAAAAACTATTGTATGCTGCTCAGTGGCAATAAATATTAATAAAGGTATATCAATTTACTGACTGAAGTAGTGGGAGAAGAGGTGAACCATGTATATTTTACTTCTTCAGAGGCTTGGCTCCCTTTGCCTTGCCTTTTCCTCCCAGAAGAATTGCCAAATTATAATGTAGTTTCCCTTCCCAGATGAACTACATCCTCACATCTGTCTGGCTCTGCTCCAAGCTGCTCCAAGTCAGTAGGAGCTGGGAGAAAAGTTTAACGTGCAAATTGAAAATGTCAAATTTTGGCTTTATTTATTGCTAGTTTTGTAGAAAAGAGGAAGTAGAAAGACTTTCTGTCAGAACAGCTCACTGTTATTGTTTCACATTGAGTAAATGAAGTTCTGGACTGCAGTAAAGGGGGTGTTTGGGAGGCTAAGAAAGGCCTCAAGGGCAATGCTATAGGAGCAATCTGAGTCATGAGGGAAAACTGCAGTACTGGGAACTGCACCTTTAAAAGGCTGAATTTGTTGGACACTGGAAGCATGTGAAGAAGAGCTAAAAGCAGTTGACCTAAATACAGTTGGAGCATGTATCAGTTTTGAGGTGCACCCTGATACACAAGTCAGCATGTTGCTAGAAACAATGATCAGCACTAGGAAAAACAGTGATCTGAAGTGTTTGCCTTCACTAACAGACTTTGTGAATTATATGTCTTGGTAAATAATAGGGAAAGATAAAATTTGCTTTTCATTGTGTTAAAAAGTGGTAATTGTGGGGTGTGGTTATCAAACAGACACAATTCATGTTCCCACTGAAAGCTGATTTCAGCACTATCTCCTCCAGTTACCATGAGCTAAGTATGCTTTTGCTCCCATGAGGAGGGAGTGACCAAGTGACTTTGCAGCTCCTATTTTAGATAAGGGCTGGATCAAACTCCAACCCATCTTGTGCTCTTTGCAGATGCCACAGCCAATGYTTAAATAAAGGTTCATCTGATTTTCAGATCTGTGTAGAACTATGTTGCTGGTGTTCAGGGTTTAAGTCTGGGTTTAACACAGTTCAGTTTGTCTTCTGTTCAGATTTATTCAGAGTTCAGTGCTGAGAGCTTTCCGCATTCGTGCTATGTAGCTGCACTGATCCAGCATTTTACTCTGTAGTTGCATCATCTCCATTTGAAACATCAGTTATGTGGCCACACGCTCCATTCAAACAAAGAATATTTGCTTATGCAAATTTAACACACCCTTTGGGAGACAATTTCCATGAAGGGTTTGGAGGGTACGCTCCATGCCTGAGGTGCTCTGCTGGAGAATACAACACATTTTAATGACACAGATCAAGACTGTTTTACATAGATGATATTTTGATCTGGGGCAAAACAGAAGAACATCTGAACTWCTTGGCTAAAACTAAGCAACAAATATTGGTAATTCTATATGAGAGGAACAACATACCAGGAAGAGAAGGCAACCCAAAATGGTGTKCACACAGCTTATGCTAGGGCTGATCTTGTCACCAGCATTTCTGCTCCTTTGATGMGGGGAGGGATTCATATGAAGGCTTCTTGCAATGGGAAAGTTTTTGATATGTGAGCACCCCTTTGCAAAGATGTCCRAAGAACACTGGAAGGCAGAGAGTAATGAAGTTTAAGAAATGGAGGAGCTAATGAAAAGTTCCAGATCTGAGGAACAACACTGCTATATCTGAAGCTAAATGATCTATAGTTGCTCAAATTGTATTTAGTCAGTTGTCTTCCAGATGTGTTGTAAACCTAAAGACTAGCAGCTTTTGTGACATAGCAGTAAAGAAAAAAATGCCACCTGCCACCTAAAATTGAGTGTTAATACATAGACAAAGAATAAGGCCAGGGGCTTAGCCCAGTGGTGTGAAGCTCGTGTCCTTATTTATGGAAGCTGAAATGTTATTTGAAATGGACCATAAATCACTTACTACCATTGCCAAGGTGGGTCTGAGCAGCACTCTACTGAGAATAAGGAGATGGTTCTTAACTGCAGAGGTATGATTTGTACATCTAATGTACAAATTGGTGGAGAGGTGCATCCTCTCAATGCAGGTACATCCTAGAATATTTGATAAAAGTTGAAAGAAGTCAATTGTATATATCACTTAAAAATACCCTACTGTTTTAGTTGAAATATAGGTATTCCATGATGAAAACCTGTCTGAAGTCATTAACACAAGAATAGGATTCTTCTAGATTCTCTCACCAGTCAGAGAAAGAAGCACCTAGTAATAAAGGGGATTTTATCTAACATGACACTGAAGTGATTCATAAGGAGTTAAAGAAAATTTGTTGAAAAGGATAGATGAAGATTACTTAGGGATGGAACAAGAGATGGGTTAGAGATTTCTTGTGAGTAGAGATACTGAGAAAGTTATCAAGGCCTGTTGCGTATGTCACAAATGCGGATCGCTCTGAGCAGAGTGTGATTATACTGATGTTCCAGGGAAAAATAACGATTTCATAGAATCACAGAATCATAGAATCAGTAGGGTTGGAAGGGACCTCTGGAGATCATCTAGTCCAACCTCCCTGCTCAGCAGGGTCACCTAGAGCATGGTAGACAGGGTTGCATCCAGGCGGGCCTTGAAGATCTCCAGAAAAGGAGACTCCACRRCCTCTCTGGGCAACCTGGTCCAGGGCTCYGTCACTCTCACAGGGAAGAAATTCTCCCTCACGGTCAGGCAGAACTGCCTGTGCTTCAGTTTCTGCCCATTGCCTCTTGTCCTGTCACACGGGACAACTGAAAAGAGTTTATTCCCGTCCCCTTGACACCCTCCCTTCAGGTACTTACAGACATTGATAAGATCCCCCCTCAGTCTTCTCTTCCCCAGGCTGAAGAGGCCCAGCTCTCACAGCCGTTCCTCATAGGGCAGRTGCTCCAGCCCTCTGATCATCTTTGTAGCCCTATGCTGGACTCTCTCCAGTAGCTCCATGTCTCTCTTGTACTGGGGAKCCCAGAACTGGACACAGTACTTGAGATGAGGCCTCACCAGGRCTGAGTAGAGGGGCAGGATCACCTCCCTTGACCTGCTGGCAACACTCTTCCTAATACACCCTAGGAGACCATTGGCCTTCTTGGCCACAAGGGCACATTGCTGGCTCATGGTCAACTTGTCATCCAGCAGCACTCCCAGGTCCTTCCCTGCAGAGCTACTTTCAGAAGGGTTTCCTACCCTTCTSGGTAGGTATTGGTAGCTTTGCTACCAATAGCTGTTTACTGGACTTGTGAAAACTATTTGAAAAAAGYTATAAAATAAAGGTAATTTTGCAAAGCTGAATACTTTGGGGCAAAATTATTTTAATAGAAACTTTAACAAGGCATACTACTACATTTCCAGTATCTTTCATATTTTGCCCTTTTTTTTCTCCTTTTTTATGTGTTGCAGTAAGTCAGATATTGATTTTAAAGGTTTATTATGAACTTATGATCGTATCAGATTTTTTATGAACTTTAAAATATGTTCAAACAACATCATTGATGGTTCTAGCCACAGGTGTAGCCAGAAAGACAGATTACACTGTTTTTGTTGAAACTCTGGTTCTTTAAGTTAAAGTAGATCCCTCAGTTAATGAATAGATCTTAAAAAGTGTCTGTAGGGTAAGGTGTTTTGAGCTAATCATTGCAATTAACTAAACTAAAATAAATGGCAAAGAGTATAATTATATATATTTATATCTGATTTTGGAGTCCTTACTCCCTGAAGTTGTGTGACTTAACTCAATGAGACTATTCACATGAATAAGCTTTAATCGTATGACTAATGAGAAAGGGTTGAAGGGTCATTCCTAAAGTTGCTAGGGAACTTTGCAGCTGCTTCATATGGCCCAACTACCATTATATTTCCCCCAGTTATTGCTTTTAATGCAGTGTGATTAATTAAAGTAGGGTGATATTTACCCCATGCTGCTTTGCGCTCTGTTCAAATCCGCTTTAAATGCTGTCTTGAGGAATTAAGTGGGTGTAAGAGGTGTGCAGGCCAAAGCCTACAGCAGTTCCTCTGCATGTGGTGCATTCCACTGTCCATCGGTTTCAGATTTCCTTTCTCATGAAAACTGGCTTGGTGTCCAACATGGGGTTTCCAGGTCCCAACCCACTCTTTAGATCACTGTCCAGCCATATCAGCTCTCTCATGCTATGGCGTGCACAGTATTGGAGAGATATTTGTAGCTACCTACGGATATCAGAGATTTTCAGTGGTATCTTCAGTTGTTTCACACAGGCCTATATTAATTACTTCCTGTCTTGGTCCCTGCAAAAATAAGTGCACATCTTCCAAAATAGCAGCAGTCTTAAAGCCAAATATTCTCCCAGGTATTTTCTTCTCTCAGCACTAACAGCCAACAGCATGTCATCTCTGACAGCCCAGGGACTGTCCTTACTTATCCATAATGCCATTACCAGAAATGTCCATTAGACTGGTTGCTGAATGATCTGGCAATCCATTTCTCCAGTTCTGAGTTTGCCTTCTGAAGGGACTGTCCTGGTCATATCAAAACCATCTGCTTGCCTCATACTGATGAGCACAGCATATTGTGTGGTTTGTACTAATGGTAGGTTTTGGAGCAGCACGGAAAAATATTTCCAAGGCTCTAATTTTTGATTTACTGTTATTTTTGCCTTTTGTATGGCTGTGGGAAGAGACAAGAGAAACTTTGTTCTAGTTGTTTATCCTCTGAGAAAGAAACTGACTTTTGATTCTTTTTCTTGAATATTTTTCTGTTCTAATATGTTCATTTTTGATACATTATTGTCTTTGGTCATACTAATTTTAAGAAGAGTGAGACACTTCGATTTTGGAATTTCATGCCTTCTTCTGAAGCATGTGGCTACTCTGGACACCCACTTCATAGCTAATTGTACTGCACTGCATCAAGGAATTTCAGTTCCTACATGTTTTCATTCAGCAACTTTACAGGCAAATTTTTGCTCCAAACGATACTTTCSATCAGTATAGTTTTGTTAGCTTGTAGCTGCAAAAGTAAATGGGATATCTGGATAAAAAAGTTATCAAGCAAAAGGCAAGACAATGTGGTGGGGGAAGAAGAGGTGGTTCTCTAGTCCTGCTAAGGAAAGGGAGGTTATGAATGTGAATATTGATGAGAAACTTGGATGAAACAAAGCAGACATCACAAAAGAAATCATTGAATCTAGGAATAAAAAACTGATGACAGCTTTCCTCATCTGTCCTCTTGGCAATGATCCATCGCATGATAGAGCACTTTTCCTGTACAATATCAGCATTGTTTGAAAGCAAAAGCCAGGCTACAGAGAACAGATTCAGAGACCACTGTTGCTATGGGGAAAGGTGGGAAAATGTCAACACTAGGCTCTTCACATGCAAAACAATTTTCCTATACTTCTGGCTAGATTCATTCAGCTAAATGAACTGTCAAAATGTGCACTAGTTAATTCAATTGTAATAAATATTAGAAAAAGCAAACTTAGCCCAAGTCTTGCATGTTTCATGGATCCAGGTGAACTCCGGATCCTTCGCAACTCCTGAGTTTGCCAAAAAAATTGTTGATGCCTGCTGCACGTATGGAGGAGGCTAACATCCATTACATGCCTCTCTGCCACACCCCAGTTCAGAAAAGCACTTCACAAAATATTTAGCTTTGGTTGAGCAGTCATATCATATTCATTTAAGCATATGCTTGCATACCTTCCCGATTCAGAATATTTTATTGACACAAAACCTGGAAACACCTAAGTCCTGTCTTTGGCCACATATGTTGTTGAGTAGAGCAGGTTAAAATTGTCGTAAATTGCCATTTTAACAAATTTTCAACCCCCCAAAATGATAMTATTTTTCCTACAGTGAGTCAACTAGGCTACCTCCCTCAGTGAGGAGAGGTGAAATCAGTGTTTTGGGCTTTGTAATAAACTTAGGACACCTGAGGTCAAGTATCTAGTTTGGTGTGTCCGTGTGTGATTTTGGAGAAGYGAGTAGGTGTGTATATGTCAGAGCTCCCTGACAAAGCTGTCATTGAACTATAATGTAAGTATCACAGTTAATTAAGCTGGGGCAATGTGGAACTCAGCATAACCTGAGGAAGAGGACTACTGCATAAAAGAGAGTGTCTTTCTTGCACAGAGGGATGATGGTTGCCTGTACATTTCTTGTCATTTCTTTTGCAAGAAAAAGTTTTGTGTTTGGGACAGAAGAGGGATTTATTGTGTGTAGCGTCTCCACTTCCATGGAGACCTTTATTTATTTTCATTTTTTGTTGTAATTTATGTCTTTTTTTCGTTTTAATTTTCAACATATCTCCTCATTATCAGCTCAGTGTGACTTGGCAGAAAACAGTTCAGAATGTATTTCTAAAGAAAGCTGCTGCTTAATGCACCAAGGTGAATGGAAAGACATTTCTCAAAGTCACACGGGATTGGTCATTGGATCATTTGGGCATAAATAAGAGGTAAAGAAAAAGAACAATGATACTAAGTACTTTTAACACAAGCAGCTAATGCATAGTGCCATGGACAACATGCTATCCTTTCACCAACGAAAAAAAACATGTTTCAGAAGTAGAAAAAGAAAACCAAGAATTGGCATGGAAGGCTCACACTTGATGCTTATTCGATACCTYGAAAGAAGATAAACCTCTGCTAGCGTGCACAGGGAAAAAAATATTTCCAACTCCAGATGAGCTGCTTCTTACTTAAGTCTGTACCTAGTTTTCTCTTCCAGCTTCCTGACGTGCTTTTCTTTTGCATTTTTCATGAAGATCAGCCTATCAAATCAGAATCACATTTGGTCCACACCTAATGGGTTAGCTATTTCAAAGAAAGAAAGAGGAAAACAAGAAAATTTCCCTTCCTGGGGAACAGCTTTTTAAGGAAAAACCCATCTGACTAGCATAAATTAACACAAGGCAAGTGTATTCATTTGACTAGTCAAAAAGTCCTAATATGTCATCATGTCATGTACAGCATTCAGTTGCTTTACTAGTGATATCCTTTTCTCTTTTTAGAAAGGAGTTCATTTCAGTGAGCTTGTAAAGTACAATATACTGTATTAGATGTTTCATTATTCACAGGGACCAAAAGAAAAAAGAAAGATCTTTCCACACATTAATAATACCTCAGCTGAATACCATGTGCTGGATGTGGGCCATCCATCAACAGTTTAACATCTGTAATCTGGCCATGGTGAGTTTCTGTTAACATCATGAACAAATCATGGATGCTCTGTGGTCTTAACATAGTTTATGGGCCTTGCATGAACAGAATGTGTGTTCTGCCCGGGGATGAAATGGGGATGGTCTAAATTAGATGCAAAGGAAGTTATGGAAAAGAGCCTTGCCACTTATTTATTTATTGAGTAGGCCTATCTGAGGACTGTTTGTGAGAGCTTGGCTTTCAGCCCTTCCCAAATAAGGGAAGGTTAGAGGACAGGAACTAGAGGGATTTAACGGAATATAAACAATAGTGACCAATAAAGCAAAAGAWGATGATCAAATCCAGCACAAAGGCATATACTTTAACCTATAAAGCCATTCATAGTTCTTGATGGTATGTGTATCAGAGACTAGTTTTGTTTAGCCCTGCCTCATTCAAGCTGCAGGCACCTGCACACATGTCCATCAGTGCAGGGTGCGGGCTTACCCCAAGCCAGCTTTTCCCTCCTGGAGGGCAGATGACTTTTTTGCCTAGCTGCTTGCTCAGTGCTGCGGCTCTGCCAACTTTAATTGGAGCGGGGACTTAATAAGTGACCTAGAGGCAGAAGCAGGTGCCCAAGGAGTGACCTGACAATAGTCATCTCCTAAGCTGATTTTCATCTCTAGCTGCACTTGTTAATTTTTTCAGCAGGAAAACAGCTTTTCCACCTAGATACATTTCCCAGTGTCACAATCCCTTCATTGTCGGATAGCCTGACAGCAGGCAGTGCATCCCTGTGTTGACTAAAGTCCTTCCTTCACCCTTGCCTTCTGCCCCAGCCCTGGGTACCTGCAGAGATGCTCGAGCTGGCGCTCCCCTGATTTGTGTCCCTGGGACTGCTGGCAGCATGAGCTCTGGTGGAGCCTTCACCTCTAGGATTTTTTTCCTTTCTCACTCTGCTAGAGGCCAAATCTGTGGCCCTTTGAGGAACATTATAGAGAATGTCTATTCGTTCAAGCCTTTTCTGAAGAGGGAGGGGAATCTGGATTGGGAGAGTCTCTTTCTTTCTTTGGTGGCTTGAAGAGTGTTACTCTGGCTGCTGTGTCAGTTTAGATATATTTTATAATACATACTTTAAAATATTTATTGCTCCTGCAACTCAGTTTTATGATAGACACAAATAAATAAATAGGGACATACTTGGTGCTGTTTGGGGCTGCAGAACTCTACTCTTCCTAATTTTCAGTTTATCCATTCACAAAGAATGAATCCAGTTCAATCCACGCTTCAGCTATAGTTTTATCCCTGCCTTAACAGAAAAGTAACAGTGCAATAGCTCTGTCAAGGTAAAACAATCAGGATCACTTTCTTAAACTTTAGTTGAAGGGCAGATTCTTTAGGGGAACATGAATAACTTGAATAATAAATTGCCTTCAAAAGTAGCAGAAGATCTTCCAGTCAATTTTAAAAGAACTGTTTACTGTTGCATATGGCAGTCATTATTTGGAATAATAAACCTACTAAGAATCTGAACATGCRTGGGCCATCTGGCAGGATGGGTCATCTTGCTTAGCAATTTACTGAGTAATTTATTTCAATCACTAGGACAGAGGACATGAAGATTACTAATTCCCTTCCAAGACTCACGCAACRAAGTGCCACAGCCTTTCTGAATCTTGCAGTCATTATGGAAATRCACACCTGTTCTTTGGGGTTTGGGATCATTTCTGCTTGCTTGCAGTAATTTTTAACCAAAAAAACTCATTTTCAAACTTCAGCCATGAGAAGGTAAGAAACAAACACCTGTAAAAATATATTGCAAGATAAAGTCACCTGGATTTGCACACTACTGTACAAAAGCTGAGCAGTAAGCAACAATAACACTGAGAGGAACTTATGTAGTTTTCAGTAATAAATATACATTCTGTTTTCCTCTGGAATGATTAGAGGTTTATCCAGCAGGAGAAATATGTACCTRTACTTCTCAGTTATTCCTGATAGCAGCAAAGCAGAACTTGCTGCCTTATGCTTTGTCAACTGCAGTAGTTGCTGTGGGCTCTTCCTCCTTCTCTTTGCAGATTTGGTTCCCCAAACCTGCCAAACTGACAGCTCTGAGAATTTAAAGTTTGCTGGCAGCCTAATGGAGCAGGCAGTGCAGGCACAAGGACCTCAGGAAAGTTGTAAAAAATGTGTTTCTACTCTGATTTAGAGCTCCAAAGTGATTCAATGTCCATGGCCCGTTCACTTCTCAGAGAGCCTGCTGTGACTGACAGGAGGATACAACTCATCTCACCAGTAAGAYTACACATCACGCATACATATTTATATGAAGTTTACTCAGTGGTCCGACATGAAAATTTGCTGCGAGCGTTGCTCAAGCCCTTGTTGGAGGAACGCAGGCTCGCCGGAAGAGAACCGAGTGCTACCCGAAGCAGCAGTCTGCTTGCAGTGGAAGAGCCCTGTTTTAGTGGCACGGTTTGGTGACAAATATGAATTCTGTAAGAGAAATAGAGCTGCTCTGGACAGAAAGCGGCTTTGCAAAAAACACATGGAGCTTTCTTGTGTTGGTATGCCTGGTGGTTTGCAGAGCCCAGTAGATAGGGCAAGGCAGCTGAATCCTATTCCTGGTTTTATTATTGACTTTCCAATACTTCAGTCTCTCTGTCTGTAAAATGTAGCTTCTTTTGCAAAGATTTCTGAGGTTTACCAGTATAAACAAGTAGGTACAAGATAAGAATGGATAACTAAAAGGCACTAATTTTAACCCAACGTCAAGAATGTGAAACAACATGAGTGATTTTGGCACAAGCCTCTGAAACTGCTACCACAAAAGCTTCATGCAAATTTCCCAGGGGCTTGTTCACTGTGTGTGTTGTATGTGCATGTGCCCTGAGAGCTGTGCACACGGCAAGTACATGTGATTGTACTAATCTAGGTCATAGTCAGACTGGTGACCGATCAGGTGAGAAAAGTTAATTGATTCTTTAAGAGTGTGGTGGATTATATTAAGTCTGGCATGCGATGAGTGTAGCGAGTTCCCATGCAGCAGCAGAGCTGCAGCAATTCTCTCCATGAGTCCTCTGAGCTGATGGCAAATGCAAAGTCAGATGCATAAACCGAAGTTCATTTAAGCCTCCATCCAGCTGCCAAGGAGCTCATTAAAGCTATGTAAAGTGATTATCTGAGTTTTAAGAAATGGCAAGTTTTGTAAATCCATAGTATGTTTACCTAAGCCTCTGCAGTATGAGCAACATTGTCATATAGAATTAAGCTACTGATATTTCATTTTGTGCCATGAATGCTGAATGAATTATTAAAATGAACCCTAAAGTTGCAATATCTACTCATTACCCAATGCCCTGTGGGAGTAGGCATAAAACTTGTCACCAGTATGTTGTCCCTGGATTTTTAAAAATTGTGAGGGAGATGTGCAGAGATGATTCTTCCCCTGCCTATAAAATCTGTGGCTGGTTTTAGGAACAGCTTATGAGGCAGTAAATGGCCTTATGAAGCAGTAAGTCGTCCTGAAGATGGAAAGGGAGAAAATTTTTAGATGTTAGAAGAACAAAATAACAAACCATGTCCCTGTGCACATTGGCCTTGATGACTACTTTTTGGTCAGAAAAATAAAATGCTGCCAACCTTTTAAAAATCAGAATATTTTACTCTGACATTTGCAAATGGAAATTTTTCAAAATCATTTTCAAAAATAACTGTTTCATAAAGAAGCAGATGAGTTGAAAAAGCTTGGAGACAGCATTTTGTTTGACCTGAAACAGAAGGAATTTGTTTTTCTTGCGCCAAAAATGATGAAGAATGACCAGTTTTGGATTGATCTGAAGCACAGATAGCCACCGAGGGAAACTAACTGGCCCTCAGATCTGGTCCCGTTGCCTCTGCAGCCCTTTGGTGGCATTTCTGTGCAGCCCCTCGATGCCTGCGGCGCACRCGAGCGTTGCACAAGGCCCGTGAGCCTCAGTTTACCATCTCGTACCCCGAGCTGACTGGCTTCCTTCAGCAAATGTTGCCAGGCACGGAGGGATGTGGGCCGGCGGGACCAAGCCAAACAGCTTTCAATTGAGAAGAAAATCCCTGTTGGGAGCAGCTGATTTTGGATGTGTTAGCGCGTTTAGCCTAATTTTCCCTTTTCCCTTTATTGTTTCAACCATGCCGCTGCGTTTTCTAAGTTCTTTGGTTACGGCACACATTCTGCTTTGCTCTGCCCTTTACTTTCTTGGCCTTTTAATGCTTCTGGTCCATTCTGAGTGCAAAGTCTTAATGAATTCAGAAAGGAAAAAATTCCAGATGTTTAACAAAATATCAAAACACACTCGCTTTTCTTTTTGTAGGAAACTTTTCACAGTCTGATAAAAGCTGATTTTCTTATCAAACAGGTTATATTTCAGCCAGTGGTGTGAAATCTTAATAGCAGGGTGCCATAGGCCATTTTGGGAGAGAAAAAAAGCAGTTTCCAAATGTCGCTACATACTTTCTAAGTCTCTCAAATAAATTCAATATCTAAGAAGGAAATTAAAACAAAGTGTCTTTAAAAAAAGACAAAGGCAAAACAAAACTCCCAATGTAGTAGCAAACACACTGATATAAGTTTTTAGTTACCTTTTTTCCTTCAGACAGAAAAAGATGCTATTCACAAACTATATTTTTTTCAAATTTCAATGAGATTTTACAGCAAGTGGATGAACTTGGCTTTGTTTACTGAAATGGCAAGGGTGAATCTCATTACGGGGCTGAAACTCCGAGTTACAGCAGTACATTCTTGCATGTTGTGCTACAAACGCTGAGAGTCTGGTAAATTGACTTGGCACAAAATTCTTTGCGTGAACCTGTTGTTTCATGACAGGAGGAAAGCGTTGCGTAGGAACAACGCCTCCCAAAGTACTTTTCATCAATATAGCTCTAAGAAGACGAAGTCAAGTACCTTCGTTTTACGGAGAGGTGTCTGAAAGAGCTGGAATGGACACAAGCCGTTACTCCAGCTGCTATGCACAACCTGAAAGGCAACACAGATACTGGAGAAATCCCTCGCGATATACTGGTGTAGCAGTAGGAGAACTTGTTGACATATTTTTTTGTTGTATTTCTAGACTATAGGTTTTTATTTCAACTTTCTCTTCCGCAGGCGTTGCACTCCCCCGGACAACGCTTGCCCTGTGCTTTGGCCGGGGTGTGCAGGGGTTGTGGGTCTGGCTGAGGTCCCTTCCTGAGCGGTGCCACAGACCCCGCAGCTGTGGGAGGTGGAGGGGAGTGCTCTTAGGAAGCCGAAGGCAGGATGGCATTGCCTCCAAAACCGCTAGGTGCCACGTTGCGAGCACCGCCGGCACGGCTGGCCCCGTCCTGGCCCGCGTGCCAGGTCGGGGCAGGTATTTCTGCACAGAGAGCGGACGTTGTGTAGCTATCCCTGATCTGCAGTTGGTAGCCATCCCACCTGCACAGCCCCGTGCTCAGGAAAGCCCAGTGGGAATTAGGGGGGTACTGCATATCCCCATGTGCAGAGCACCAATGCTGCCTCCTGCTAACGGATAGACTTTTTACTGGTTGCCGAAATCCCCACTATGTACGGGGAATGTATGTACCCGCCTTGTCACAGGGGTTTGAATCGCCTGCCGTTTTTGAAGCTTGCAGGAKGACAAGGCTTACTGACCTATATGCGATGCTGGTCCCTCACAAATTGCTGCAGGTAGCTGATCTCTTTTCATTGTGTTAAATATCAGTTTGCAAACAATTTTTCTGCTTAGTAGTTGTATACTATATATATATATATGTATACTATAGTTTTCCTTTCAGAGGCTTGCTTGCTATATCTTTTTAATCTAAATTTCAATACATTTTTGACATGACTTCCTGTGCCGTTACATTGAAGTGTATAGCAGTCAGCAGTTAAACAAATACGGAACTATATTAAGCTTATAAGTGTGCRTACTGAAAAACTTAGGAGTGCAGCCAGACCCACTCACCACGAGCTAAAAAAACCCATCAGTAACGAGTCCTTTAACTTTAGAGCAATGAATGAACCAAATCTGAAAATATCCAAGGTGGAACTACAGCCCATCCTTTGAAAACTAAATGTCAGGGAAGGCTTTAGGGAGCTTTGCTGATAGTAGCTTTCACTGTCTGTGCTGTCTGTCTTGCTCACCTTTCTCCTCTGTCTCTGCTTGCAGAGAGCAAGATGTGCAGCCAGCAGGGACGTTTTAGTTTCTCCCTCTAATAAATTCCCCATGAGGGCTGGCCGTTCGCCTGTGTGCATTTCTGTGGGCCAGAGCAGCCCAGGGGAGAGGCTGAAGGAGCAGTGAGTGGTGGAGAAAAGGTATCTGGCAGTTGTGCTGGTTCACACCAGTAATGAAAAGATCTGAGCACTTGCAGCTTCCCCTCCATGCGAACTTCCCTGCAAGCTCTGATGATAAGCTGAATGTAAGACCAAACAAAAACCTCTCCCGAGTCAAAAATGARGCTTATGAAGGGTAGACAATGTTCACACTGTGGGCTTGATACAAAGAGCAGAATTTGGTGAGACACAAGATTTGAATCAGGGAGGCATGAGCAAGTCAAGCAGTTACACAGACTGCACGTGGGTCTGCATGCACAAAAAGCACCAGGCAAAGAAGGGGGGCAAGTTACCTCATTTTCCTAGGGGCTGTGAGGAGTGCACATACAAAAGAGAAYGACAGCAGGATTACTACCATGAGAACAGCAGTGTGATGTAAGGAAACAACCGTGTAATGTAAGTACTATCAACCTGCAAACAGAAGGCCTTCTGTGTTAAACTGGACATAGGAATACAATCTAGTGTGATGCTAGAAAGAGTGATATAATCATTCCTTTGTTATTCCTTTGGCAATGAAGATAATGGAAAGAGAAAGTAGAATATAAGACTTAGAACAGTCATAGTTTTTATATGGAGCTGGGAGTTTGTTTGCCAAAAGCATTGATAAATCACTRTCGGGATGGGGCAAGGGGAACCCTCCAGCACTTGTAATTACAGCGAGATGAAGTCAGTGGGGTAAAAGCGAATGTAGTCTTTCATCTCATCAAAAAGAGGACAATTCTCTGGAAAGGTAGAGACAGCTATTGAGGAAAAGGTCTTTTAAAGGTGAGAGAGACTCAGAAAGAGAATCTGGAAAAGTCCAAGCTTTCCACAACTTGCATCTGAAGGCAAGTTCCTTTTGCACTGCAGACAAGGTGGCTTAGCTTTTGATCTCACAGTCATGGAGCAAGCAAGAACCCCAGACACTGGTCACGACAGAAAAAAAAGATAGAATCTTGTGCTTAGGTTTAAGCCCAGTGGGAGAAATTCAATATGTAAAAGGAACATACTCCATTACTTCTGAGAGGAGAACTTACTGAAGCCAAATATTTTTTTATGTGTGATGCATCAGCAGGGTTTTGGCACTTGCCTTAGGAGAAACACAGAATGCTTTTGTTCAAATTTAACACCTTATTTGTGCAAAAGAAACTATTTCCCCTGCCTGCCAKTTGGGTTGTACTTGGCGCTTATGGCAGTTCATTGGGAAAAGCAACAGATTTGTGATGGTCTAGAGGTTACTAGAGTATACCTAGATGGTGCTTTGCTTTTGAGAGAAAAATATGAGAAGGACATAATCAGAGACTCCAAGCAACTTTAGAATGAGCCACAACTGCTAGACTAAGGTTAAACAGACAACACCAGCTCAGCATCATGGAAGTAAGTGTGTKTGAGAGCAGGTAACAGAGTGCAGTGTACTGACTGATCTTGCTCATTTCTTGCTGATCATGATAATGCTGTGACACAACATCTGAATAGGCAAAAAGGTGTTGCAGAGGCTATGAATCAAGCATGGAAATGCAGGGCTTAATTTAGCAATTACTTAATTTAGTATACTTAATTTGGAATATTAACATACTATTAATTTAGTATATTAACAAATACTTAATTTAGTATTGCATATTTAGGGGCCAATGCTGCCTTTATTTCCCACTGAGTCTAGCATGCACTACTGCAAGTAGCCCCTCTGGTTCAAAAGCACTGTTTCAGGTATCAGATGTAGGGCCTGGCCATAAATGACCACAGGCTGGTCTGTGTTGCAATGTGTATTGCTTTGGGTTGTGTTAAGCCCTGAAGCATAGGGCTAAGGAGCAGTCAAACGTGCTACAGCTAAGCCACCTGCAGGAAGTAACCCACAGAGACAGGGAAAGGGGAAGGTCTCCCTGGCACAACCTGATGGAGCACAGCAGCAACAGTATCCTAGCAAAGGAAATAAGTGAAGGAAAGGAAGGATGAAGAAACTGTTCCTCTGTAAGTGTTAGTACAGAGATATGGGCTAAATCTAGGAATAAATAGCTGCTGCTGCTCTSGCAAGTTCCTACACAATGACAACTTATTAAAAAGGCTTAGAGAGATACTGCAGTTCTGTGGATATCAGGTGTACTTCAGGTAGGGGGAGATGGTAAAGAGACAGGAGAGGATTAGTGAGTGATAAGGAGATAACACAATACAGAAATCTGGACTTTTCGTTGTATGGGGTAGGAGAAAAGAACGGACAACAGATAATTATTGATGCAGGATCCAGAAAATGGTTCTCCAAAGTTAGATCTGCTAGCCACTACTTAACTCAATACGAACATGAGGTTTTTTTTCTCATTATTCACTGGTGGATATCATAAAAGTGGTTGTTATGTGAGTTAACTCTTGTCCAAGAACCACAGCACTTCTTTACATAATTCTTCTTTCTAGAAGTTAGCATATCCTATTCCTTTGACTCCACTTCCTTTGRTACATGTTTAAGCTCTAGTACATAATTTCCAAGATGATTTTACGATTTTTTTTTCTGTAGACTGTCCCAGGAAAGATCCAGGGATTGCTTCTACGACACCTGACACATCCCTGTTTTTAATCTCAGTCATCAAAAATTAGCTTTAAATATTTGTTCAAGGTGAGGCTCTATAGAGCAGATTTCTGTCCTGTGGTTACCAGGAACAAACTTCTCAGTGAAAGTAGAGGTAACTGTGATAAAAACAATGGGAGGAAGAGAAAAAGAGTCCAGGGCTGTAAAAAACCTGTAAAGCAGTTTATATACTCAAGGTGATCATTAACAATGCTTGGTTAAAGTTTTGTGACAAACTCATTCATAATGCTAAGTTACTGGCGAAAGTTCTTCACTCTGAGGAATATGCAAAGTCACTGTTCAGTTAGAAGCTGATATATAAGATAGCAGATGTAGGTCCTTTCATGGATTTTTAAAACTAACCTTTTATATGACAGTTTTGTGATTCTGGATATGCCGTTGCCAAATATCTTGATGTTTTCCTCTGGAGTGGAACAAAAAAAAAGATGAATTCTGTGGCTTTACACTAGAGAAGCTGAAGTATTTCACAAGAAGACCAGTTTCACAATTGCTTGCAAATTTTCCAATGACCAAAGCAGATGGCGTAGATCATTATACACACTAAAGCCTTCTTACAGAGATATGCAACTGAACTCACATTAACTTTCTTCTCTTAAAAGGAATCTGCAATTCAAGCTGGATTGTGGGAAGAAATCCTGTAATTTTTCTGACTACCAGAAAACACTTGRTTTCTTGCTGTGCAATTCTTTTGAATTGAAACATTTTAATATTCAATATTCCAGACATTAAAAATACTTCTTTTCATCTCAATTACAAGTGGATCTTCCAGGGTTTAGTGATAATTTTCTTCCTAGAGAATTTTGTGTTATTTTTCAGGTTTCATTGGGGAGGGTCTTTAGGGAATGATGGCAACCTGATGGTGGAAGATGAGGTGTGTGTAGCTTCATTAGAGGATTGGCTGCCTCTTCAGTCTCTTTATTTTCTGTGTCTGTTTGAATTACTTGAAGACAGAGACCCAAGTAAATACTTGTTTTGAAAAATGCTAGCAGATGATGGCTATATATTTGAAAAATAAATGCTGTTTTTTCTTTAGAAGTAGTTGAGAAAAGTCCAAGGTTCACTGCTGGAGAAGGAAATGGAATTTGAAACAGAGGCTTTTGATGGCTTCTGTTGCCAACCTTTATGGACTCACTTGGTCTCCTTGAAAGGTTATGGGAACCTTGCCATGACATCCCAGTTGAATCAGAATTATACTTTTAATTTTTGTTTTCATTGCTTGGTAAAAATCTTTGTCCCCATTTTCAGAGTCACTAGGATGACTACCAAGACTATGGAAGCATTTTTTTGTGAAATCCGGGTARATTTGAAATGGTAGATAGGCATGTCTAAAGGGCTAATTCAAATTGTGTACACTATGCAGGATGCTCCTCTACAGCAGTGAAGAAAAGATCTGTATAAGTCTAAGAAAAAAAATGTTTATGCGTAGGTCAACAAATCTCTCCCTGCCTTACTTTATCACTGTAGTTTAGTAGGCAATAACCAGGATGTTATTGCTTTTCTTTCTAGGGTCTTAGATATTGCTTCCCTCCTGCTCTATCTTTTGCTCTATCTCTGTAAAAAAAATTTAAATAAATCTTGGACTTTTATTTTTCCATGGATCTAAAATAGTATAGCACTTACAAAGTTATAGGTCATTATTAAAGACATTCTTGCAATTCTGCAGAAGTTTCTATTTTTACTTAGGATTGTTTTTAGAAACTGTCAGAAATTATTCAATATTGCTTTAGRCTATTCTGTAAGACTTAAACTATTTTCCACAACATCCTCTTGAGCATTTGAACAGTTCCCTCTGCACCAACTTYTAGATCATTGGTAGACTGTGACCCCGTTAGACAGTAATGAGGTGTGACTGGATCACTATTTCCTGTCCTAGACATTTCAAAATGAAGATTCAGCAATAGATTTAGTCAGATAAAATGTTCAGAAGGACTGCCATTTATCTTCAGCTTTTAACCAAGGAATACTTGTTTTTATASTTCTAAAAATAGGTTTTCCTATCTGAATTGTTAATTGCACCTGAGTGAATATCATCAGCATTTCTCATGAAGATGCTCTCAAAATTTAAACAGAATTTGCTCTGGTTGCATTTATAGTCTTTTGGTGTTTGTTTTCTATCAACTACATTTTAGTCCCAGCAAAACTGATGGCAAGTGAATTAACTTCACATGCTCAACCGTTTGCATCGGAAGTGATATATTTTATAGGGGACGAGACATCAATAGATCAGGTTTCCTCAGCCATTTAACAGAGCCCAGGCACAGAGGCAATTAAATAAAATGTATACAGATCTGACTATGCGCTTCTCAGGCAGGAACCAAACACACATGTGATTATGCTATGTCAGTTATGAAGGTGCTGACAAAAATTACAATCAACAAAGCCATAATGTATCAAACACATTTTATATGGGATTGGACACTGCTTATTAACAAGCATGGGAGTAGCAGGGTCATACACAGTAAGAGAAGGAATACATTTATAGTCTGTTCCCAGCTAATAAATTTTATAGTGGCTTTAATATTTTTAGGTATGTTGCCGAAGGGAAGTGTTATGAGACCCAAAAAGAAAGATTTAAAATGCTCTAAAATGCTATAATCCTGTTTATTGGAATTCTGTTTTAGCTGGTCCCTCTCTGTGAAGGAATCAGACTCACAATGATACCTCCTAGTAATATGAAGTGAACTCATCTATTCAATCAGAGGAAAGAAATATTAAATTAGGACTAAGAATGATTTTTCAATACAATTCACAATTCAGAAATCATTTAGCAAATTCTTCCAATATTTGTCATAAACTTCAGTTGAAAAAAAAGAAGAAAAATCAAGCAAACTATGTGAGTTGTGTGATGCTAAATTAAAAATTTGAGAAACCTCTGGCAGAATTAGAGGTTAAATTTGTAAGAAGAACTACTCATAATTCAGCACTGTTGACTCCTCAACTCCAGAAACTCACTGAAATTCAGAGTCTTGCAAAGTCCTTTTGATGCGGGGAGAAGTACAGGACTACCCAAATTCAGATTAATTTGTTGTTCAGCTGCAGAGAACAAAAAGCCTGATGTTCCTGAATTCAGCAGAAGTGAAGGAATGAGGCCCCATGTCTCCCAGAGAGCCGCTTCCTAGCCTCTGCTCCAACCATGACCCATRGTGAGGTCTCCTCAACAGTCACCTCAGCAGCCAGAAGAGCCCCAGAAGTTGGCCCCCATCCCCTTTCTGACAGACTTTTTCCCTATTTTTGTGTGCAGTTGCATACTTCCACTGGTTCTGGCCATCTGGCCATTCTTTTTCACCTGAAAGAAAGCACTCTTCATGTTTAACTATGTTAGAAAGTATCTTTGGATCAAGACTTACCTGGCAAGTGTTAAAAATTTGCAGCCCACTGTTATTAATTCAGCTCTCTAGAGATTAAAAGGGTCCAGTACCATGAAGATTTACATGTAGATGTTTTATTTCAGAAATATCTTTACTTGCACCTTTGCAGCAAGCATGTTGTTGCTCTGTATTGTAAGCTTTGTTATAGATACTTKGCAGGCCATTTCACTTCCAATTCATTGTTTACTGACTTTGTGTTCTTCTGTTGGGGTTCCAAAAATGGTAAGCAATTCTTCTAAATTCAAACTAAATATGGTTTACAATTGAAGTTTAAAATGGACTTTTAAAGTTCTCTTGTTGATCTCGATATTATGTAAACATATTTTTGAGCAAAATCTGAAATTGTGTCCTTTTAAATGGTCCCTTGCAAGTTAGCCCAGTAAGAGCTTATCTTTTAAGTTAAGAAAGTAACTGTTATTTTCTCTGGGGTTGTTTACTTCAGCCGTATGTTTGATTTTTTTAAAAGGTATTGAATTACTTTTCTTACTATGATTGGCTGGACTTACTGATCCATTACCTTTATTTTTGTAATGYTGTAATTTTAAAATTAATCCCATGAATCCTTCTGGCTTTTAAAATACACAAGCTTGGGCTACAGAGCCAGAGATTTTTGTATTCAGCAGTTCTTGGAGCTGATGGGCTATAAAAGCCCTGCTTCTGAGATCTCTATCATGGTGAGGTTGATTAGCCATGCTCCAAGAAGGACATCTGTACTTGTGCCATGATGCTGTTCAAAAATGTTATGTCTTTGCACGGAGAGGAAATACTCTTTTATTTTTCCTTTTTTTTTTTTTTCCTGACCATTTCAGGATTTCCATCTTATCAGAGGAACATTAAGTAAATTGTCTAAATAGCTATGCCTGCTGTTTCTGCTTTTGTAGTATCTTGAACATAAAATTGTCTATCTGCCTGTGCATTTTGTGTAAATATACCAATGGGCTATGTGCATATGTTGCACACCATGGCTATATTGGAAGAATGTTAAAATTGCAGATTCAATCACTCTGAAGTTGGGAAATGCCTGCACGAAGCACAGGTCGCTAATGGCTTTCGCAGACACTTGCTAGCAGCAGAGGAATGCTGAGGCAGGGACCCGGTGGACCCATTTCAGGCTCAACCAGAGTCAACTCCTGCCCTTGGATCCCATTGGATCCCATTCCACTCATTCCCTCCCCACTCGAAGCTCCATGATTTCTCTCCCGGTCTCCCCAGCCCATCATTCGTTGCTTCATTTCATCTCCCCTCCTGCCSCCTCTGCTCTTGGTGCACTCGCTGTGGCCCCTGCTCCCCACGGCTGCCCACTGGCTCAGTCCCACCGCCCGTGCCCAGACCAGTCTGTTTCTGCTCACTGCTCCCACACTGGATCTGGAGTGGTATCTTCATCCACATTCTCTCTAAGCTGTGAGAGATGGAGCAGGCTTAGTGAGGACAGACTGCTTTTTGAATGTTTTGCCCCTCATCACCTTCTCTTTCCTGAGCTGATGTGAACAGCAATCATTTAAAGTTTTACAATGTACTAAATTTGTGGAAATTTTCACTGGAAATTCAGAAGGCATATCCTGACAGGAGGGTCATATTCTCACATGTGTAAGCCTCTTGCTCCACAGTTAGGTGAACTGGTTAGGTGGCTTCTCAAAGAAAACGTTTTTGGAGTTTTTTTTWAATGTTCTAGTACAATCTATTTTTCAATGTCTATATTTGCAGGGTGGCCGAACCACTGTGGATGAAAATTATGTTTAGACGTAAATCTGAATGTGAACACGGAGAATTTCAGCTTAACCAGTTATGCTGGCAAGGATATAAGCCATTGAAAAYGGAGACTTATAAAAGGAATTATGAGATGACATCAATAATAGGCTTTCTGTCCTGTAACTAGTACCAAAACAGACTTTTCCTTCTTCAGAAATTCTCCAGTGGCTTATGTGTCTTCTGCTGGGTGAGGATCAGTGATGTTCAGTTACAAATAGAAGTGCCTTAGAATTAAAAATAGGAAAATATATTTACATGCTCATAAATTAATATTTTGCAATAAACCTTATGCTAGATACAGTTTCTAGGTTTGAATAACAAACAAACCACCTTGAAACCTAGCTGGGGAACAAATTTTTTGGGTGGAACTTGGGGTTAAAATGGGCTATCAGAAAGCAATGCTTTAAAAATAACCCAGAAAAAAAATGCATCATCCACGAATTAAGCCACCAAGCAATAGTGAATAGGTCATTTCACTAGCAACAAAAAGGATARGTATATGTTGATGCTCTATTGATATAAAGAAGCCAGTATAGTATTCCACAGAATATGATCTACTGTGCCTCTTCTATTGATCTCTCATTGCCTAATCCCAACATTCCTGATGTTTCCATGTGTAACACCATAAAACCCATCAYTTCAGTGTGAACAGTATTTTTCTATCATTTGGTTAGGTGTATGAATAGATTATTTTGTGGATTTGTCAAGGTTTATGGCAGCAACATTTTATGTGTTTTATCTGAGCATGGGCAGGTACAAAAAGTGAACTTGTTTTCACATCTTAGTAGGCGTGCATTAAAAAGTTTGGTTCATCCACCTACACAGAGTTCACTCGTATCACTGGCTCTGACAGTTCCCATATTTCCTAGGTGGCTTGCAGTGCTGCAGTTCCCATGGCTTTCAGGCAGTGGAGCTCTGCAGGTTTTATTTAGCTTTAAAGCTTTATTGCTTATCGAATTCAGACCAGCCTCTTTTTTGCTTTTGTGAGAGGAAAATGCTCTGGGAAGTTGTTATCTCCTGCTGTGGGCTCCTTGCAGACCTCAGAGTACACATCTATCTCAGCAGACATTGCTTTGTTACTGATGGGCCGGATGGAAACCTGGAGGGCAGGTCATGGGGTTCAGTTCAACCACTGGATGAGAACAGAGTGGCTACGATGRGGCAGTCTGAATTTCAGCTTTACAAAAATGTCATGAAAGAGTCATCCTTTTTTATTGTCCCTGTAAGATTTAATGACATTTACCATGCAGGTTAAATAACCAAAAGAATAGCAACAGTTTTCTGCCTCTCAGCAAAAACATAAATTTTAGTGTGCAGCCTCAATCCTTTTCCTGTTCCCTGAAATAAATATTCTGGTTTTGAAAGGAAAAGCAAAAGCCAGTCTGGAGGCTGTGTTAGGAGAGGAACCAGGAGGCTCTCAGTCTCTCAAATCTTCTCGCTCCTGCTAGTCTGTTGACAGCTGATGGGCAAGTTTTGCCTTATCATGTTGAGTCTGGAGTTACCAGACCAAGCCTGCAAAATCTCAGCAGTGGAGAGAGAAGCCAGAAACACAAATATATTTCTTGTTTGTTTGCAGGGATGTGAAACCCAGTGCATCCAACCAGTGTGGGCTCCACTGGGGGGTAGGTGCAGTATAAAGACCCAGGAAGCTGTTTTCTGCCCAAGAGCTCACAGAAATGTGAGAGCTCTGCCTTTTCTTTTGGAGAGGAAAAAAATCTGCTGATCTGCCCTCTAAACTTTACGAAGATGAGGTGCAATCCTTAGGTGGATCATGGCATCTTATAACTCTAGTATATTATAATCCCCTGCTTAATTTACCACTACATCCCTGACTCTGACTGTCCGCTCATTATGCATCCAAAGCAACTTTAAGAGAACTTGAAAGGGAAACTGGAGGAATAGCATAGTGCTAAATAAGCAGTCGAAGGAGCAATGCTCACGTTCATCCTCACTTCAGCTGAACCTGACTGCTGGCACAACAACTACTTTAGACACTGTAARTTGAGGCAAGAGCAGATGAAGAAAGTATTTAAGGAGGCCAGAAGAACCTTGTCCTCCTCACCTTTGATATCAAATATTTCTTGGGCAACTCACATTCATGCACACAGAACAAATGTGAAATTACAGCAGTCAGAGTCTTTTAATAAGCACAGTTGCTCTGAATCCACCTTATCATCTTCCCTTGCATTTATTAACAGAATATTAACATTAGGAAACATCTAAGCAGGGGTATGGACAGTCTTCATTCCTACAGCGGTGTGTGCACCAGTCAGTCAAAAATCCTTCCCAGCCACCACAAACTGTGTTACTAGCTGGTGTTTTTCCTTTTCTTTCATTGCTACAGTCACAGTTTCATGTTTAATGACATATCTTCCATGTCATTAAAAGAGATTCTTTCATATTATATCCTATTCCTGTGCTAAACTGATTACCAGGGAATTTGAATGACTGTGATTGTTTTCACCTCAGTTTGTGTTTTTAAGTTTAGCAATAATTAACATCTCTGTTCCTTAAGTTTCCTCCAGATGCCTGCTATTAAATTAACCAGCCTCCCATCTGGAACAGCAGATCTTAACCAGTGCAGTGGCCATTTACTCTCAGGCTAGGATGCTGTTGAAACTCTCCTTTCTAGCTTTCCTGTATAGTGACAAAACAGTTACTGGTGAGACACTAATATCAAGTGACTTCTGGTGATACAAAGACATCAGCGAGCATTTTGTTCTTCTGTTTTGTTAATGTTGATTGGCAGTGGTTAACCTGTAAATAGATTAAGGACTGTGGAGCTAATACTAATTGGAGAGCTATTCGATAAGCAATCTTCTTAAAGATAGCTTAACACTCTAGGGTTTTTTACACACTAATTTGCAACTCTACTCTCAAATCTCCTTTCCTCTCCACAAGCTCCCTGGGAGTATCATGTCTTGTTAGTGCCACTAACCTTGTCACATCTCACCACAGAGGACGCTCTGCTGCTACCCGATCCTTCACCTGAGCAGTCTCCCTGCTCGGATGCCTCCTGCTCTCCTCCATGTGCTCCTCAAATCTTTGTTGGCACACGGGCACCTGATGGCCCTGTTGCAGCTTCTTTGAGGTGCATGACCCTGTCTATCCAGACAAGCCACCTCTTTCACGTCCCCCAGTGCAGGAGTTGCAAACAGCAAATCTTGTCCTGCAAAGGTCAACCCAAAGGTTGATCGGCAGTGAGGGAGAGGAAGGGCAGGTCAGGACTCCTTTGAATCTAAACTACTTTCCTCCCAGCTACATATTGGAGACCTTCTCCACTTCCCCCCTTTTTTTAGAGATAAGCTATAAATAAGCCAGGCAAAATCTGATGTATGAATTTATATGCAAAATGCTCATAAGTTTTGATATTTTCCTTCTCATAAGAACTAAGAAACTGTGCTTGCAAACCATTCTTCTGTTAACGAACTGTTTTGTCTACAAGAATCAGTTAGAATAAAGGAAAAAATACCCCCAAATTTTTGTCAAAGTTTTGTTTCAGTGAAAATTTGGCAAACAACTATAGGGGTTAATGATAGATGAAAAGCAAACAGTTTTGCTAAGGAGATGGAATGCTATATTTGTTTAGGAAATCCCTTTATTGTGTCTGGGGAAGACATTATTATTATCAAAGCTACCTTGGCAAGGTCTCTCTTTCTAATCTCTTTCTCTCRCTTCTTTTGTAAAATATACTTTTCAGCTTTAAAACAGAACAGGACTGATGACTGGGATAAATGACTCCTTTTCTCATTCACTGCAACTCTTGTCTTCCCGCAGGAACTTCTGACACCTGGAGTAGACAGTGGACTTTTAGAAAAGGTGTACCAACTGTTGAAAGAGACCTGAAGATTGCTTCCTGATTTAACAATGCTGAAGGTGATGCTATTCATCCTATTTGCTTCTTAAAGAGACAATTCATTTGAACGAAACTTCATATTTCTTGATGCCTCTTAAAAACACAAAATTCATTCAGGACTTCAGGACAAAGTTAATTCACTTTTCTTGTCAAATTGAAATTAATATTCTCTCTACTGAAGGCTACCTTTCCTGAAATTTTCTGTCCTGTAATGAATCTGGCATATGATGCGTCACAGGAGCCCTCCTGTCAGCTTTAAGGGAAGGCAGATGGGACTCCTTAAACCAAGTAGAGGAGAACCTACTCAACTGCATGTGCTCATTGAATTTGACATCTATAGGTCTGTAGAGTCTGGCTGCTGGGAGAAGAATTTTCTCAGTGGTGGCTCCAAACTTCTGGAATCAATTTACTGCAAAACATGAGAAAGCACAAACTTTGCCAGTTTTAGAAAAAGTTGTTGCAAAATGTTGCTCTTTTGCACATCCTTTTCTAGGTGATTGACTTCAGATCCCAGGCAATGGGTGACRGGAGAGCGTGAGTCTTTCTTACTGGAGTGTTGAATGTGTCACTAAATCCTGTGAGTAACCCTGATACCATGGTGATGGGCATCAAATAAATGAAACTATGGAAGTAATAGTAGACAAAAAATAGAAGAGTAAATTAGAACATATTATTGATTTGAAGTTGCTATTTTTATAATTGATATACTGCTTTAAATATACTCCCTTTGGAAAAAGAAATCTGCCTTTGCATCTGCACAAGTTTAAAGTCAAGTGTCTCCTTCTAATCACCCGTAAATCCAAAACTTTTTTGTCAAAAGTATGCCAGTAAAATGAGAGTAAAAAAATCCTGTTGCCAAATATTGAGTATGTTCCTAAACTGGAACTGTGCTGTAAACACAACACTGATATTAATGACTGGATGRCATACAGGAGCCATATAGCATTAAGGTTGGGATGCAGGTGTGAGAAGGAGGATATTACAGACATGCAACAACAAAATCTCCAGCAGAAGATTTTCAATTTCTTCAGGAAAATAAGTATGAGGAGTTATAGCYTTGCTTGGTTTTACTGCCTATTGCTTTGGGGTAAAGATGAAGTTATTTTTGTTTTTAAYCATATATCATTTTTCAGTTCAATAACATGCTGATCCAAAGCTAGATTTGTATGGAGAGAAGCATCTTGTGAACTACAGCTCATCTTTACAGTTTAGAAGAGCAATCTCTCTGACCTATCCTGTTGCTACAGGATTACCATATTGTATCAGGTGATATTACACACTGGTGAGTTATAGCACTTTGATACATTAACCTTAACTCCAGGACATTTACAAAAAGAAGTCTGGATTGTCAGATCCTATCAGAGGCATTAGTGTGATAGTTTACCTTATAGTCAATACTGAACATTTTATCAGRATGCAGAATGATATATTTTGATCACTCAGAAATGAATCATTTTTGCAATTCATTGTTTAAATCATTAAAATCTTGTTTCTATAAACATAGATATAGCCAATAAAGAACATCAAACATGGAGCTCTATGAACACTCAAATACTTAAATTTTGAGGATAAAAGATTTAACGGCAATAAAATTGAAATCTATGCTCCTTGTCTTTTTCCTCAAGAGATTTTTAAATTATTTTTGCTTCCTGACATCAAATCAAATGTTAGAGGATGAAGAAGAAAGGTAACAGTTGGTCTACGCTGAGGACAAAAAGCAAGGGGGTAGTCCTAATTTTTCTCTTTTGAAATAGTATATGTGTAGAAGRGCTGCATATAAAAATATCTCTTTATTACAGCAGAGACTTAAAGTTTAAAAAAATACTTAAAAACAACATTTTGTGGATTTTTCAGACCAAACATTTAACACTTACACTCTCCATCATGTGCTTGTTAGAGATCCCAAGCTGCCCTGGGGAACAGTATTGTTTAATCTGAGAACATATATTGACAGCACCTCGTAGGGTCGTGTGGTCACCACGATGTCATTGCTACCTAGAAGCAGCAGTGCTCATTGCATGTCTAGGGTGCCTGGGAGAGGAAGGTGCTGCAGCTTTATGTCCTGCCATATAGCCAGACCACACCAACTACTGAAACAACCCTGCCTGTAGGATAGTCCTCGGGGAACCACGTCAGCTCTGTATTAACAAATGACACTGGTGTTTAATTGGGACAGCACTTCTGTAATAGTAGCTAACAAAAAGAATTTCCTAAGAAATAGACACATTTTGCATAGGTGCAAAGTCTCAAACTTTGACTAAGGCTTCATTCTTTTACTGAAATGTTTTGTTGTTGAAAAGCAAGAATGGCAGAGTGCTAATGACAGTCACACAAATTACTGTTTATAGTTTGTATGCATATCATTCTCCCTTTTCCTTATTTCCAGAAGTGATTAAACTTCAAAGCTGTGGACCGTGTGGGACTATTTGAATTAGATTTAAATTTATTAGTTGTTCTTGTAAGCAAAACTTAAGAAAAAAAACATACAGAAATGAGGAGACTTTTTGATTGAAGTCTGATTTTAGCCAATATTGGATTAGGCTAGTAGCACACTAAATATTAATTCTCCAATTCTAAACTTCCAACTTGTCAAAATTAACTCTGAAATRTTAAGAAATACTGAGATTTTCTTTCTACATTGAAATCCATAGGAACTCTAGATACTTCATAGTGTCACAGGATTTAGCTTGAAATTAGCTTACAGAAAACAGAAGGGAAAAAGTGAGTCATTCTCAGTGTTACAGCTGCTGTAATTCTACAATGGAATGACTTAGTATAGAGAAAAAGGGTGCAGAAAGTCCAAGTGCTGAAGCCCCTTTTCACTTTGTGCCATCATATCCTSTAACAATACTCTACCAGAAACTAGCAAGGGCTTGTTGTCATGCCCACAAATAAGATGCAAGATAAAAAACCCTGCTTGAAAACACCAGCAGGAAGGAAAACTCAAATGTGTCATTACTTTTACAGAGCTGTCTGAGCCATGGGGTATTTAATATTCACTGAAAGGTGCTGCCTCCTTTGTCTATCTCTCAGAAACCTCATTTCCRTTCATGGGAAAGTGAAGAAATCAGAGCAGTTTCAAAGATGACAACGTTTTCTGCATTAGGGACATGAGTGAGTAACAATGTACTCAAGAGAACATCCAAAGTGGTGGCAAAGGTCTTAAAAGAATGAGCCAGAAACCTAGTGAAGTTCATAGTCTTCTTAGTGTCATGATTCCCAACTTTACAATTGAGACACTTACTTAAATATCTAAATTTAAGTGCATCTTATTGAAAATAGTCTGCTTTCCATAGGTCCTGACGATCCAGTTCAGCCAATATACAAGGTGGTATTTCGCTAGAGTCCTGTTTTGTCTCTGCATGCAACATCTATGTGTTGTATTCACTCATTTACTGTAGGTGTTGCTAGTGCAAGTACTCTCTATTCTGCTTTGGCCAGTTGTCTTTTACAATTTTCAGATGATGGAATGTCTATGGCTTTCCTTTGGGTAGCTTTTCCAAAATTTTAACAGATTTCACATTTTCATAGCATTTTGCACTGGAACTACTACCAATTATCAAAGGAAAACAGAAAATTCACTGCTTTAAGCTGAGATGATAGGTGGATTTACAGTGTCTGAAAGCTGATAAAGAGAACAAGCAAATAAGGTGATAGTACTATTAACTACACATGTCAAAGGTTATAGGCACATATTACATGACAATGAAGAGTTGGAATCTAGTATTGCCTCCACCTGGAGGATGAAACTTCAATAACTCATAGCTGGTAGCACCCAATGAGGCCCTACAGAGCCTAATAACTTATGAATCTTACCCCTGGTACTGGTGATAGATTTGTTATTTCATTCCTCAAGCTGTGTATTCTCTATTTGGCTCAACACTTGAGACCACATCCTTTCTGATTTTGAGCTCTTTCCCAACAGAGAAAGTATTAAAATTTGAATGGTTGGATAAAAGATGAAGACTTCTGGCTACACAAAGCTAAAAAGAGTCTAGCTGCCTGTCTGGGACTGAAAATGTGGAAGACAACATATCCATTTACATCTTGCCACTTCTGGAATCCTCATTGAGTGCATTCGAGACTGTGCTCTACAGTACAGAAACACTCCTGTTGCTTACCTATGCTGTGCCTCTTCCTCTGTCTGATTTCTCACACAGAAAAGCAGAAGTTCTTTTCAGTTATTTCCAAAAAAAGGCAGCTGAAGACTTATTTGATTATTTTATTTAGTCGTACACGTTTCCAATTATACGTTATGTGCTGGAGCCTTGTATACTCTGTGAGAAAGGTTTTTCTTGGTTYGTTATCCCACTCAACGCAAAAGTACTCTTTCACAGATTTATTCATCTTAGTGTGCATCCAAATCAAATGCTCTAAGTGCAAAATTGCCCTTTGGACACAAAAAGGCAGATTCATGCTAGTTTAAGGGGAGAAAATGCCAGTGACTTCAGTGGTCCTACAGTAGTGTGCGTGTGTGTTGGTGCAGAACAAAGCTGGCCCGTTAACATCCAAGGCAATGTCCTTTCGATTTCTGCAGAGCTAGGTTTTCATCAAGTTATTCTTTGTGGTATTGCATATGCTTACGGACTGGATGTACACACATATGTTGCTACTGGTTTACTATGTGGTCTTGGGAAAACCCACGTAGGTTTCCAAGGTCTTTGTTTCCTCTCTGTTAAGTATTTTTTTATTTCTTTACTGCATAGGGCTGTGAGTAGAGAATTTACTTTATAAATTGAGAAGGGGTCAAATACTCAGGTGATGGAGATCGTGTAAGTTCTTTAGATCCATGATAACTTTTATATGTAGTATATATAATTTATATGTATTGTATATATTTCTAGCCTATTCTGTACAAGTGTGTATAGATACCCATACACTAACATACGAGACTAAACCCCACGGTACTCTGCCAAGCAAAACTACCATCCTTTCAGATGAATGGAAATCTTATCAGGGTAAAATAATTACATTAATTTTTTATATTTTATCTGCTTATTTCAAAGATTAAGCAAAAATGGAACTGTGAGTTTAAGTTGCAGTAAGCCTTTGGATGACTTTGGATCCAAAGTCAAAAACTAATTTAAACTTTGCAGTGGGCCCCTGTCTTAATAACCGGTTGAAAGGAAATGCCAGATACATTTCCACCTCTCTTCCCTGCCCCCAACACTTACCTTACACATCTCAGTACTGGACAGGCAACTTGCAAGCATTTTTTTTGATTGTTTACATGAAAAACTCTTTTCCAATACATATTTTTTCTGCCTTGCATTTTGGTTTTGGAACTCCTTCGTGTTTACATTTTCATCCTGAGTATGATATTCCAGAAGAATGATATCATTATTTATACTTTGCCCTCAGAAATCTGTTTAATATAAATGTGACTTTTCTGGTTTAAGGTAAACATTAGCATTTGATGAAAGCTCAGTCCTTTACCTCCTCCCTTGGTAGCTGTTTGTTAAGGTCTGCTATGGAGCAGCAGTCAAATTAAGAAAGTGGTGTTATTTCAACAAAGCCAGAGACCTTCTTTTGCTTGTAAATATTAGTACATCCTGCAAGCACTGGTGAGTGCTGCCAGCCATCCTGTCATTTAAAGAGAGTCAAGACTGGTGGAGGCCAAGTTTCTGTCAAGATCTGAAACTCAATGCATTAGCGCAGGAGCTCAGTGTAGACATGCATACATTTTTATTTTCACATCTACTCTTTTTATGTCAACAAACTTTATGGGTACTGGTTTCTGTCACACTCCAAAATAATTAACCCTGAAAGAAACATTTTATTTAATGTTTTAAGAAGTCAGGATTTGGTAACAGAGTAAAAAAGTCCAGATCCCAAGCTGACATCATGTAAAACAGCCAAGTGGCAGGACATTTAATAGATGGGTGGCCCAGAAGGCCACAGAAAATATATATGCATAACACCTAAATTAGGGCTATCATGAAGCTTCAGATGTTTTACAGACACACTCTCCCTTTAGACAAAACAGGTAGAATGAAATCATGAAAAAAATATGGAGTAAAAGTAAATAAGTGGTGATTTACAAGTGAGTTATTGTGGATATACATGGAGCTGTTGTTAATCTAAGTGATGGTTCATAAATATGCTACCAAGAATTGGAGTATTTAATTAACTTTCTGTGATCAAAGAAAGCATATTTCTTCTGTTAGAAACAGCAAGAAAAAAATGTGCAACATATATTAGGGCTAATTCCCTACTCTTAGAACTCCACTGCCTTCAGGTAGGCTCAGCTCACGCAGTGCTTTACCTCTTCCTATTCTGCTCCTCTCAGTCCTCGTTATTGCCCTAGTGTTTTCTTCCTTTGCTTTTGAATTTTTGCCTTGTACCACCTCAAAAACCTTCTATTTTCCCACCTACTGAACAGCTCATTCCATCTTTTTGAAATCTGGCTCAGAGGACTTTGTTGTGGATAGATTATCTTGTTTTATTAATTTGGAGCATTCTTTGCTGAATGAATGTGCCATGCCTGTGTTTATGCCGAGGTACAAATTTAGCTATCTGGAAGAAGAATTATAACATGTAGGGCCTCCAGGAATAACCTCACAAAAATAGCCGGTGACAAATGGGCTTGAAATGTGTTTAAGTCCGCAGTATTAATTTGTCCTTTACCTTTTAAAATCTCTGAAAAGGAAGGGCCTGGATTAAATCAGAGTATTCCTTTCCATCCAAAATATTTTTGGGCCAAGGAAAGACCCAGTTTATGTTTTTTGTAACAATACCAAGCTCCTGAGAGTAAGTTTGCATTAAAAAGAAAACATTTTAAAATGTTTGGCCCTACTCCTTACACCCAGAAGGCAGTAGGTTGAATAACTTGCCTGGCTGGAAAATCGGTCTGCAGTGAAAGGAGAGGGAAAACATAATTGTARTGAAAAATAATGCCATATTTAGAAAAAAAGCGCTTTAATGTCATCAGTTTTAGACCAACCGCTGAAGTTGTGAAGTTTGCGTCAAAACACTACTGCTCATTTAGTGATGTGCCCTCCAGTGTCCCCATGTCTTCAAACATTTTACGTTTACCATAAAATGGAGAAATTATCTCTGGATGAGAAATATATTTGGAAATTCTGTCAAAATAATTGGAAATTGTGAAGACAGTCTTTGGTATCTCAGGCCCTGTCCTTTCAGAGACGTATGCAGAGCACTTCTGCTAATGAAGTTGGGAGTGACTCGTGAAAGTCAGAGACCACTCACCATTTATTAAAGTTAAGCACATGCAGAAGTGTTTGCAAGAACAAGGCCTTGATAGCAAACTCTAATAAAAAATAATGCTTTCCCATATATTGGAGAATTCTCCTAGGAACTCTGGCTCTCAGCAATCCCCTTTAAATTGCATAATTAACAGTGTGCTTCTAATTACCAACTAATCAAATCAAGCCTTACTACATGTAAACAGGTCTCCAGGACTTTTAATAAGGTCTTCGCTGCATGACTGCTCTTAGAATAACAATTAGATTGGTTCCTGCTCCCATTGATAAAAGGGACAGTCATGGAGAAGGAAGCAGTCTGCATGTCCTCCAAGTCACAAATGAACTTAAGTTGTCGAGAGGTGACTTTTGATGAGGCAAGGGGGAAGAACTATAGGGGCCTCCACTGAATAGGAGAGTTTGCTTTTATTTTCAAGTCATTCTTTGATTTTGAGGCAAGAAATTTGATGGAAGTGCCTCCCATCAAGTGTTTAGAATCAACCACTGGGTATCCAGAGTTATTAAAAAAAAAATGCAAATGCTGAGCCATTTCCTAGCACAGAAAAATTATGATTATATGATCATTATGAATATAATGATCATTAGATAGATTTCAGGTATTTTCTTCTATAGCTCATATTTGATAATTCAGAATTCAGTTTCCTTTTATCTTCAGAAAAAAAGACCTTTTTATTCCTGGTCTTATGCAGCTGATTTCCTTTGACAAAAAAAATGTGAACAAGGATTTCTCCAGCAAATCATTCNAAAAAAAAAAAAAAAAAAAAAAAAAAAAAATCAAACTCTGAGCAGCAATCTCTCCCCTTTCCCTCCTTAGAAGAAAAATCAGCTCCCACTAAGCTACTCTGCGCTCTTAATTTCAAAAATGCTTCCTTGTTTCCTCTTACTTCTACCAGTGATGTAGTTTAAGAGACTTCTCTTAAGGAGTCTTCTCATCTTCCTCTGACAAATATTCCACAGTAGGCAGATTCCTGACCTACAATACCAAATGTTGCTAAAAGAAACACTGCTGTCATATGCCAACATCAAATCCAATAACCTATATCCAACTTGATGTTAACAGTTGCACTTTTTTCCTAACGCATATTTTAGCCTTGCTTGACCATCAACCATATGGCAGGTTTGTCCTGTGGGTAAGGTTATTATTAACAGCTTGCAGCTGGAGATACAATAACTACAGGTAATTGTGACATTGCACTAACTGACCAAGACATCTCCAAAGCAAGATGCAGAAAGTGGCCATGGCAAACAGCTTCAGATTAATGTTTTGGGAGTCTTAAAGCAAACAAAGCCTTCTGTCATGCACAAAGTATCTCAAATACTGAAAGAGTTCTGCTTAGAACTTCAGTAAGAGAAATTAATTTCAAACAGACATCTTTTAACAGGGGAAARGACATTATTTAAGCCAAAGTTAATCCTGCACACCAGAAGCTCAGACAATTAAATCACTGAATCCACTGGGTGCCTTCAGTCCATACTTTCCCTTCTAATCCTGCTGTCATAGCAGAGGGGACTGAGGTTTAAGAACAGCATGTGTAACATTAATCCATCACTTTGTATTAAGGTTAGAGTGCTAGATTTTTGATAGGAGGGAGAAAAAACAACCTTATTAGGGATTAGGCAGAAGTTAACTGGCTACTGTTCAGGGTGTAACCAGTAAATAAGCTGCAGAACGTGAATTGCTTCCCTTGTATGCATCTGCTGGTAAATTTATTTCTCAGATGTTTGTGTGGAGCTTGATTAAAAGATCTTGAAATGAATGGAACAAACCAAATGAATTCAGTGATTTAGCGCTGTATTGTTATAAGCTGAAACCATCAGCTTAAAAAGGCTCTGTCAAGTGTACAGTACTTGTTAGACAGGCCTGCCTGCAAACTCCATGGTTTTAAAGAAAAAGCTCTCCAAAGTCCTATTTTAATGAAGAGGTTAGTTAAAGCTTCTGCAGAAATGAAAAGTGCGTCTGAGGAAGAAAATATGATGATTCCGTACAAAGTATCAGATAACCATGACCGGGTTTGGGCTCAAGCCAGAATTAAAAGTGCTTTGTTGGCATGTAACGACCGCAAAACATATTTTGCAAATTCTATGTCAGTTTAGCAGATTGCATAAAGCACGAGCAAAACAGTCCCTGATGCTCTCTTGGTTTAATGCTTGGAATGAGATAATCTGCAATCACAGCATGGTAGGTCCTTTGTGAGGAACAATTTCTCCTCTATATTTAGCTCCTAGTCCTCCACAAACACTGATGGAGCAGACTTTGGTTTGCACTTGGCAATCATCTCTTTGCAGGTCCTTAGCAAACGTGTTGCACAAGCAGGGCTCATGTTTGTTCACAAACTGCTCCCTGTAACTAGTCATCGAGGTTTTTGCATTTGCTATAGAATAGATGAGTTTTACTCACAGTTTTTAGTGCCTTTTCTCTTCCCATAATGGATGATATAATTGATAACAACTAGAAGTCCAGACTCACCCTGCTGTCAGCTAATCTCCTGCAAAGGTAAGGTGTGCCCTGAAGAGTTTTGGTAGGGTCTTAATATTTCCCTAAGTGAGACTAAAAATCTCAGTTTGAAATGGTCATCAAGAGAGATATAGTTTAGGAGTGCCTGGGTTTGGGAGAAGTTTGCAATGTGGTTTCTGATTTCCTAAAAAATATTTCTAAAGCATGCTTATACAGGCATGTTCCAGAGGAAGGTGCAGTAGAGGCACACCAGGATGGCAAATTAGATGTTGTAATAGACGTTATACTACTTAGAAGAAACCATGTTGGTTATTCTTATTTATTTGTAATAACTGCTATTATTTTTCACTAACAGAAAGTGACCAGATGATCCAAATTAAGGTAAGAGATTTGGATCCTTGTTGATTGAGACCTATGTGCACTTTCCACCTCTGTGTGCCTCACTGGGATCTTACAGATGTCTACACGCGCTAGTAAACATCCAAGCCTCGTGATAGACAACTGAGATTTTGTATGGAGTTATTCTGTTAATATCCTTGCACATGCTTTTCATCTCTTCACAGACTTTCATTGTGTCTTCACTAGTTTAGTTGTTGAAAGAACTGTTTTATTTAAAACCACAGAAAATGCTTGACAATGGGAGATGGACAAATCTCTGACATACGATTCCAGACAACAGTCTTGGTGCAGAATGGGGCAAGGAAATCTCTAATCCATTGCTATCTATGGGAGGAATAAAGCACAGCAGCAAGCTTTTTATTATTATTTGATTTTATTACACTATTTTAACACTGGGAAGGTATAATATTCAAGTTATACCATCGTCTACTAAAATACATGATTGAATTTAGATTTTCTGGGAGAAAATTTGCAATGCAGAACTTCATGAAAACAGATTTTGCAGGGCAAAAGTTTAAATCCACCACAGTCCTTGCAGGAGCTTCTGAAATACATGTTTAACACTGAGGCCTATCCTAAATTTATCACAATTTACATGATGAAGTTACCTCAGCAGAGGATTCCTGGGGTCTAGAGGGCTATGTAAGTATTGTACTGCAAGTATTCATTACCATGGAGTAGCATAGTGCAAGAAAAATTCTCCAACAAAAGGAAACCTCATCAACATATATGGATGTCTAATAGCAGAAGAGCTTCTTAGATGAGCTTTTTATATAAAGAAGAGAAAATGGAGGCAAGAGAGAAAAAGAGATCTAGTCCCAGGCAGGAATCACACCAGTACACTCCTGGTTTTGGTCAGCACTTAGTGTAACAACAGTATTGTTGGCAAGGGCAGGTGGATTTGCAGATGTGTGTAGACAAAATGTCTATATGTCTTTTTCCGCATCTAACAGTCAGAATCAGGGACAGTTAAACATTTCTGGTCAGCAATTCAAGGGGTGCTTCTAAGAGTGAAAAAAATAAGAAAGAAGTTTGAACTATGGCTAATCCTTACAAAATGTTCTGGGAAGCTCTACACAGTCCATTATGGATATTGCAAGCTGAAGGGCCACGAATTCTTCCTCAGGAAAGATTTAAATTCTGCATCCAAATCTCTACTCTCTGAACATGCTGTGCTTGAGCCAGCAGAAGTGCAGAAAAGTGTACTACAAAAGGACACTATTGGGCTCGTATAGATGCAGTTCACGTTCCTATAGCTGTGGAGAGATATGGGAATGGACCTTGCCACCATGGAGCTATTTAACACTGCTCACGTTGGGTCTCTGGGCACTGAGAGGAGAAGAGTGACTGTCCCCAGTCCAGGATCTGACCTCAATATGACCATTCACTAGCAAATCCTGGCCTTTCTAGCTATCTCTGAATGATTTTATCAATGCTATTGGAGGAATATTGATTTAAGGGAAAATATGAAAAAAACTTATTTTGTATTCTTCTGTTGTGCTGTTTCATGAAGCATGAAAGATCGAAGTGATCACCTCCACTTCGACAGTATCTAAGTCATTCATTTCCCAAAGGGACAGGAAGATGAGGGCAAGCTTCTGCATTCACAGCTTGCCAACACTTCTCCATGCATACCCCTGGGGCACAGCCCAAGCAGAGAACTGTTTGATCGTGGAGACCCAATCTACAGAGCACAAATTACTTGCAGATCTCCTGAGTGGAGTCCTGCCTCTTTACATATGGGGCTGAAGGCCACCTGATAGATGCATACACTGCTGAGGAATTAGAGAAAACAAATGCTTGAATGCATATGAAATCTCATTTTATTATGGAATTTATTATTTTATTATTTATTAAAGGAAGACTATGCTAATAATCTTTGCAAACTCCTGTGTCGTAGAGGTTTTGACGGGAATTTCGGATGTTGCACCTTCTGTAAGTGTTGGTCTCAGGATATCCTGTGTGTAAGCATACATGGGCTGGCAGCTCCCCCTTCAAAATTACCTTCAGTCAGGCAATTGTCAAGTGGCATAGTTTTCAGTTTGCAGCTGCTTTAGTTTATGTTTGAAAAGTAGTCAGCCAAGTGTTGGGTTTCTGAGAAGGTAAGGTGGAATGACTGTCATCCACAGACATTTTCCAAGAAAGTTGTTCACTTGTTAACATATTTAGTGCCTCTGCTGCCTGTAGTTGTATACATTAGTGGAGATACTTTCCAAACTGCTTTTCAAATAAACATACCATTCTTAAACCTTGTGCCTGAAATGATAAAGGGTAAACTGACCCAGATCAAATGGCCTAGCTGAACAGATGAGGGTATGGGAAACCTCCTTCTGTGACCAGAGACTTGCCCTAAGATTTCTGCAGTCATTTGGATTTACACAAACCTATTTCCTGCAGAGTAATGATGAACATATGCAACTTGGAGACATTCAGTAGCTGCTGAGGAAAGCACAGGGCTTGCCCACCAGCATCTGGGCATGGTGTCCCACCTCAGCCATTCGCACCTGCTGTCTCTGATGCTTTAGTAACCTCAACACTGAAACCTGGCTGAACTAGACAGACACCCAGATTTTTTAATAAAATTGTCATTTTAATTTACATTGGTCCTTCACATTAGTAGTTCTTTCATGTTGGCACCTTTCCTTCCTTGATATCAAAGAACAGGCCATTTATCTGAAGTCTTTTTTTCTTTCTCTTTTGGGATAATGAGAAACGATTTATTACATTGATCATCTCCAGCAGCATTCTGAGAGAAACATGATCACATTTCTGTTGCTGTCAGTGTCAGTAGTGCATTTGTCACAGCTCCACTTTGAAAGCTTTCTGTGGGGGTCCAGATGCTCTAGGAAAGATGCAGTCTTCTGTAATGTATCTGTTGGTTTGAGAGTGGCATTTGGAAGGAGAATAAAGTTGTTCAACGTCATGACATGGCTCTCAGGATTTTGTTCATCTTTCCCGCATTCTGTGTCACACTAGGGGAGAAGTATGGTACTATATTACACCCTTGAGACAAGCAGCTTTGCTGGGATATATTCTACTTTTTCATCCATTTGTTACTTTTTCTGGAGTGTTGTCTAAGGAGATTGCAGTAACTATTGTCATCCTTTTGTCAACAGCACTGGCATAATGTCTTTTACAGCTTAGACTCCTGTAACATATGTATAGCTGTGAAATGTCCATTTGGAAGACCGTATTCATAAGGAAATCACAGTCTTGTATTCTTGTATTGAAATATACCCTGGAATTTAATAGAAGATGAGTAGCATCTGTAAACTGACGTGGAACAGTCTGTAGCAGGACTCTGAAATTTTGTAGGATGTCTTTGCAAATGATATAGAAAAAGTTTTCATAAATTTTCTATAAAAATGAATTGTTTAGCATGAGTGAATAGCATGAAGGTTGCTTAAAGACCTCTGAACCTTCAGATTATATCCAACAAATCCAAGTACAGTAGCCTATGTGTTTGCGACTGCTCAGAACCAATAACCTCTTATGCAAGTTCTCATGCACTTATAGAATAGACATTGTGAGGCAAAATGAGTATATGGCCAATAGACTGTATAAAGACTGCTATCTAGCACTGAGTCATCAGATAACGGTTGCTTTGGAAGTCTGGAGGTCTGCTTCATAATTTCCTTAGGGGGTCTCTGAGGTGAGAGGAAGCTAATGGTTCCTCTGAGTTGCACAAAAACGCTATGTATCAGCATAACTGCAGGCAGCATGTTATCTAACATACGTAACTTGTTAGTTCCTTGTTTCCTCTTCCCAAGCATTCAATGTGGTCTATCTTTATAAGGAAAACTGCATRAAATGTAAATTACCCCTCCCCCCATTTTTAATTGTTTCCTGTAAATACAGAGTTCTTCTTTTCCCCACTTTTTCCTCAAGCAGAAGTCTCATGAATTAGGTGTGAATGGATTTTGTTTTTAAACAGACCCTCAAAATACAGCTAAAGAGTCTTATTAAAAGGATTTAGCCAGCCCCTTTCCACTAAAAGCTACTTTTGCTTTGGCATTTAAACACCAGAGCTGAGTTTTAGGATTTTAGGAAATTGTGCATAAACAGTCTGGCACAATGCTGTGTAATATGAAGAAGAGAAGACTTCTCTGGTTCACAGCAAAATTCACAGATAGCAGTCACATTCCTTATCACTAGAGCATTATGATCACATGGAACATATGTAGATGCTTGGGAAATCAACGTCTGCACTTCCACATACACATCTCCACACACATATACAGCAGGTAGACACTGAACAATTTAATCCTGCATAGGTGAGCAATCTGTATTTGGCTACATTTGAAATACCATTAAAGGTGTTGGACTGGTGCCAAGAGTTATGTATAAGTGCTTTCAAGCCCTTTGCAGAGCAGAAAATAGCAACCAAAATAACCTATGCTTATTATAGAGAAGGGGCCATGAGGCAATGTCCCGTCTGCTTGTGGTTAAATCTGCCACTTCTGTTATTACTACTATTATTTTTCAGAAAGGCTAAGCATGACTAAAACCTGGGTGTCACAAAGTCAAGACGCAGAAGGGCCAACTATGCAGTGATCCTTTGAGCCAGAAAAAACAAGTAAACCATCTTGTGAGAAGCTTTTTGGAGGCTTGAGGGCTTTTTTGTGCATGAAATGTTTAAAGCAAAGGAAATATCCTTCTAATTATTTGATTTACATTGAGACATTCAACTTTCCATTATGTGACAGGGTCACAAGCTTTTTGCTAAAAAAAAGAGGATTTGAGGAAAAAAAATAAAAAATGACTTTGTATATAGTCCATTAATTTCTGTGCACACCAAACACACACTCGTTTCCACTATGTAAACAGAAGAACTTTTATGCTGTATCAGAGTGGACCGGTCTAGAACTTGCGAGAACAGTGAGTCTTTCAACCACTTGTGTGACTTAGTGTAAAATTGCCTTTAGAAACATATACACATCCCATAACCCCCTTTCCTTCTCAAGATTTGAACCTTGATGTTTTGCCTCCCATTCTGCCCCTTTTACATTTCACCACTGTGTTGTTACGCATCCCACCTCCCACCGCTTACACCACTCCCTCCGTGCAAGTGGCTAATGAAAATCCCAGACTCCTTCCTTAGTGGTTATCAGATTCATATTTCTTTGGGTTAGGCTATTATTCTAAACTTAAAATTCAGCGTCAAGCTTTGCTTCTGTGTTATTTGCTGGCAGTTTTATAGCTTGACCAAACTTCATGTTGGATAGTGTTTTGGTTGGCTGCCATATTTATCCTGGCTGTTAATCAGGATTTTTGCTATTTGGAGCAGGGGCAAGGTGGAGGGAGTGGTTATAGTTTCATTCTGTTAACAGAGTGGCCATGCTTACTGTCAGGAGCAAGTGCCTGTACTTTGTAACTACAAATTCCTTAATGATGTGTTACATTTAAAAGTAGAGCTTGATTTGGGGTGAAACTTAAACTGATAAACAATAACAGCCCTTTCACTCCCCCCTGCCCCAATACTCCGGTGTCCCACAAGCTATTTTTAATGACGCTATTACTTATTTTCAAATAATGTTTTTCCCTGCTTTTAATAATATTGAAGGAAAAATATTCATTTGTTTTATGGATGTGTGGGATTGCTGGAAGAATTGCTGACCCATTATAGACCAGAGCAATTCCAGGTGTAAGTTTACTAAAGTAATGAAGAAATCAATGGCACTGATTTAAAGAGAAGCCCTCCTACTGAACATAAATGTATGTTTTCCGAAGGGAGTAGGGAAAACCTTTCCTAAATTTCCCATGCTGCAGTAGCCTGCTTTTATGTGGCTTCTGCGACTTAGTAACGCACATCTTTTCTTCTCCAAGCATTAAGTGAATCAAGATACATTTGCTTAATCATAGCACCTTTTTCTCCTGGCATGAGAAACTTCCAGCTGGTGTATTCCCTCATGCACACCCCCAGCTGCAAACACACAGCACTAGTCCCTCTACCTCACCCAAACAGGCTCCCATGGATGGGTGGTCAAATCACTCCTATGAGACGTTCCCAGGAGTGTGGGCAAACTCACAGAAACTCTGCTGAAGCTGAGCAGCACCTGTTGGGAAAGATGGATACATCTCCAGTGTCTGCACACTTTAGATGCCTCACTCCCACTTCACTTGCAAGGCTTTTCTCCTGGAGGATCTTCCTAACTCTTCACTATGCCAGTTTCTGGTACAAGTGGTTAGCTGGCAACCACCAACTGTGTGCAGGGCTGCAAGGGAGTGATGGTGCTGGGCCCCCACAATCCCACTTGGGTGGCCTAAATCTCTGTAGATGCTCTGAGGTCAATGGGATTACCCTGATCACTCTGAGATGTATCTTTCCCTGTAATCAAAGACAGGAAAGCCAGTTGTGACATTGCAGAACTAGTAGGAATGGAGAAGAGGACTCTGTGAAATGGTACCTCCAACCTCCAGGTGAAATGTTGCTCCATGGAAGTCCACAGGATTTTGCCATAGAGTTGAGCAGGGTCGGTATTTCACTTCTGCTCTCATTTTCGGTTTGTTTTTGTGTCAGGTGGTGAAACACAGACTCTTGCCTGGTCTACTCATTTGTAAGAAACCAATAACTGGTACACATCATGCTTCTCTCCTCCCTAAACTGGATTCTAGCAATATCCCATTTTATGGATTAATTTAGTGCCTGTGAATCAAGCCTAAGCCTGATCCAAGCTGACCACCCACTCTGAAGGTGTTTATATTTTCAACCCCAGGCATCTTAATAGCTCTCTGGCAGGCTGAAGCTTGCTTCAAAAGGACTGTTCTTCAGTTAGAACTGAGAAAATGACTGACCACCACTTCAGTGATGTCCATCTTCATTTTAGCGATTTAATCATAAGTAGCTGAGCTTCTATCGGTTTAAGCTAGCTAATGACAGAAGTCTGAGACATAAACTCCCTTCCCCCTCCTCCTCCCCAGAATTGTTCCTGTAAGTGGCTGAATGCTTCAGGAAAGGAAGCATTTCTCTTGATTAGTAGTTATTTTCAGCAAATATGAATTCATGAAAAAATCAAGAAGACTCACTAACTTAGGATGAAATGTATTTTTCATTTGTATTGTCTGTAGTATTTACTAGAAAAATAAAATATTGATTGGAGAAGAAAAAATGAAGTGTATGATTGCATAGTGAAGCCCAGAAAAATACTTATTTCAAATCTGCAAAACATTGGTTATATGATACTGAAAACAGAGTCTCTTGGACAGCTTGCAGATTCCAAAGCTTCATCCCTTTACTGCAACAAACCGTCCCAGATTTTACCAGCATATTGCATGGGATACTTTTCATTTATGTTTGCTTGGCTGTAACAGAACTAAAAATCTCCTTTATTCACACTTTTATCTGAAGCCTATTGTTGTATTATGAATCAGCTCCTCGGTATGGAAGGCATTTAGAAAAAGGTAGATATCCAGTATGCAACATTATCAGTCTGAACTCATTCTGTTAACTTTATAGGGAATTTTGCCTTCGATTCAATGAGATTGAATAGAGCCTTTCACTCAGGAGAGTCAAGGACTAAAAGGAGATCAGACAGTGAGATAGTGATCCAAACCCTGTTGTCATCTTCACGCGTGCAAATTTGATGCAACTCCAAGAAGAATTACCAGGCTGCTGATAACATTCATATTCTGACTCCTAATAAAATCCTGACTCTGTACTTTATTTTAATTATTCTTGATCCGTTAAATGTAAAATCCCTTTTCCAAATGTTCACTTAAGTGGCTACGATTAAGTCTTTATCAGTTCTGAGCATTTCGGCCTCTTGCAAGCAGAAATTTCTCAATCTGACAGAATAAGAAATGCATTTACATGGCCTAAGCTCTTAAATTGTCCCTTTCAATTAATGCCCCATCATGAAGCAATCTGGAAACCATTACTCAGTAACTCTTCATTATAATTGCTTGCAGCTGAATATCCAGGCCTTGGTAATATAAGAATAAAAGAAAACTCAGTTAGTAACAAGTGCAATTGATTCCATTCAGAATTCCCCTGGTGCTTTGCCATGTTTGGCCTGCATGAGAGGAAACAAGAGTTTTTTTTTTTTTTCTTTTCTTTTCTTTTTTTTTTCTTTCAGGGCCAGGAAATGAATTGGCAGACATAAGATGGTCTGTGTGCTGCTTGCATTCATTTTTCAGCTGGTCCTTGTTAAAAATGAGACGGTGGGGCTCCTACTTTTTCCTTTTTTTTCTTTTTCTTTTTCTTTCTTTTCTTTTTTTTTTTTTTTTTTTTTTTTTTTTAATAGAGGGTTTTTCTGGTAACAGATAAAACTGCAATACCTCAATTTGCTGTCTACTAACAGCAACCAGAAATGGTCACCTCCTGTGCTCTTTATAATCAGACCTGAAACTTCAGTTAATTTCAGAATTTCTTGCTAGAGGAATTATTTTCCTCCTTGATCCCAACTTTATGAGTACTCAAGCAAATTGGAAAGTCAGCCTCTCCTTTCTTCCTCTCCCCCCAGCCATCTGCCAATACCCAAAATGAAAAATGGGAGTCAGTTAGGCCTAAATATGCGTCCATCTCATGGAGGTGGGTCTGAGAGGCATAAATCAGGAGACATGGAAATTTCATCTTAGGTAGTATTAACTTTGGATGAATTCAAGCAGTTCTCTTCAAATAACTCCCAGTGTCCTGGTGCTCAGAAATGAGGTACTGAAATTTTACCACGCACCACCTCCCGAGGATGGTTGTTTCTGACCACCTAATCACTGAGCCTGGGCTGCTACAAACATACAGACTTTGTTGTTCTCTGGCCTCACTACTGCTCTTGAGATGTGAAATCCTAGCAGCAACGGCAAATGCCAGGTACCATGAAGAAAGGACGGCTTTATAAATATGTGAAACAATAAAGAGGATTAGTAACAATTTCCAAGCCTCCAGGCAGCAGTGAAGAGGTTTAACAGCTATGCAACGTGGTGTATTATAAAGTTCAGTACTGGTGCTTCACTTTCACTTGCCTCTGATGCTCCAGGTCCAGTCAAGACTAGCAATTTCCAGCTCCCTCCCCTGCAAAGCTGTTTTCCCTGCAAGATTAGTAGCATCCAGAAAAGATGGGAGCATTGCCAAGCAGGAGATCCTACTGCTTCAGAGAGATGGAGATCCTGGTGCCCCAAAAAGCTCTTCTCTGAGCCTGTGCTTCAGTGTGAGGAGCTGTACCACTTCTTGGAGGGTGGTCTCTTACGTTGCTGCCATACAAATAACATGAATAAAGCGTTGGGCTCTCTGAGATCTGCATCCAGACCTTCCCAGACCCACACCTTTGAGGTGCTCCTCACAGGGCATCAATGACATACCTGGAGCAGGCATGACGAGTGCCTTCAGGCCTGTTGGATCAAGTAATGCTGTGCAGCGGCACTGCGATACCCACTTTGAAACACGCCAAAAAGCTCGCAGCACTGATGCTACAGTACCACCCACCAGCGAGCGGTGCTAACAGATGGCTGTCACCGCTGCACTGGCAGCTGCCAGAATTGCTTTTTAGATGAAGACAGCATCAATAGTAAAACAACGCAGCCAAACGAGCTCCATCTGACTCCTTGAGTAGCCACAGAAGAGAAGTGTGTAGCTACAAATTCTCACCTCTGGTAAAGCAGATGGAAAATACAATTTTTACAGTTCTTCATTAAGAAAAAATCTAAACAATAATTTCAACTTTTCTCTTTAAAATAATTGTAGCAAATGAAAGAGATTTTTTAGAGCAGGAAAACTGCCATTTCATTCTAGAAAGCTGCTTTTGCTAGGAAGTTGGCAAAATTTCTTTGAAAAAATACAGATTTTTTCCCCCACCTTGAACAGATGCATGGAAATTAATGATTTTCCTTGAAAGATAGAACTATTATTTTTTTTCCTTATGGACTTGACAATTGCTGTAGACCTGACTGCAGCTCTGTATTATGTTTTCACATGAGTTTTCTGGATACTTCTTCAAATGTGTTGACAGTTAAATAGATGGGTTTATTTGGGAAAGGACTTCCCTGGAAATCCTTTGGACTCTGTGAGGCCCAAAGCTTTCCTCAAAAGCTTCTCTTCTTCACAGCAGTATCTAAGGCTAATAACTCCTTATAGTTGTCTTGCAGCTTCTCAGGACTTCACTGGGGTCTAGGTATATAGGTATGTAGGTCTAGGTACCTGAAACCCGCCCTGGAACTTGATCCAGGCCAGCACTATGCAGCACATATTCCCTTCAGTACTCTTCTTCCTGCACTTTTGACGATATGGCTGTGGTTAATCTGTCTCATTCACTACGTTTTCAAGGTCCATTGACACAGTATGAGAAGTACTCAAGGGTACAYCATTTTTAAGATCAACACCTTGATGCATAAGAGTTAGGGAGTAGCTTTACACAGAGGAATCAGCACAGCCCTGGATATTCTTGTACCCACCTGGGCAAGGGAAAGGGGATTGCTGGAACATCAACGGTGCTAGGTAAGTCCTTCATGGACTACCCATTCACACATCCAAACTCAAAAATGTCTCATTTCCTTTGTGGATTTCACTAGGAAACTAAGAATTATGCACCTCAGCAAAGTTTGCAGGACTGGCTTGTAATGAAGTGTAAATCAAATCCATGTCACCCTCTGTGCTATAAAGCTGTAGCCTGATATTGTTTGTTTCCATAAAACCATACAAGATAAGATTACTCTAGAAATAGTGTCTATAAACAAAAGCAATGTTAGGGTTAACCATAAACATCAAATCACTCCTGAGACATCAGTGACTGTAATCTTTGGTGGTTTCATAYATCATATTGAGCCATGCAGGAATAAAATGTTCTCCCTGAGAGCCAGATAGTTTATTATCTGCTCCAGGTGTTGGTTGCACAGGGTCTGCCCTTCATATACGTGCTTCTTTCACCAAGTCTACATCTTGTAATCAYGATGCTACTGGGAATAAATGAGGTATTGTCAATCACCACCACCCGCTCTACGAGAAAAGTCAGAGTTTCTGGACAGCACTACAGTATTTCCCAGGTAAAAATCCTTGCTGCAAGCCATCGCTGCAGCGATGTCCTTCTGACTCCTCACTGKTGATATCTGTGATCGTGTAATGCCACATCCTCTTCTAGCTCCTCACTTATTTCAAGCCATGCAAATACTGCACTTGCAGCTTTTCCATACTACCAATTGGCTTGAGCAGAAGGCTTGGCTGCATGGTCTTAGCTTTAATTTTCGTTGTCTTTCTCAACATTGCGCTTATCATAGCTATTTATTTTAGCTGTCACTGCTGTAGGAGGATTGAAAAAAAAGAAAYGAAAACATAACAAGGCCTAAAATATATGCAGCTGGAGGCAAGTCTGAAGTTACATTCTTAAATATCATAATCCATGATAAAAGAAAAGCTTTGAGGCTTTCCTGTTATTTTTATCACCACTTTATTCACGCTGTTTTCTCATTRCCTCCTAGGTTTTCACTTTTTGTGACTCAGCATAGGTCTACCACGGGGAAACTGAAGCTGCATTGAATCACATTAGCTGAACCTTGGCCCTATCTAAAGCTTACAGATTTCAAATGGGTCTTTTGTGAGGGTGGTAGAACTACCATAATGACATAACTTCTCTGTAATGGAGGGGAGACATTCTGTTTACGGAGACCTTTGGAGGACGGCAGTTCTGCTGGGGRCTATAAGCACTGTTATTCTTCAATTATATTCCTTAGCACTTTACAGTCTGGAAATCTGTGACAGAAAATTCCCCAAACGTTCCAAATAGTATAGTTAAACTTTGGGAAAGCATAAAAAGTTTTATTTGAAAATGTTCATTATTTTTTAAAGATGAACAGCTCCTTTCCAATGAGATTGAAAAAAAATCTATTTCTTTTTAGATTCCTCTATCATTTTTTGTTTTTAACAAATATTGAATACAAAATATTCTTAAAATTCCCATTCAACCATCCATTTGACAAACTATCCAAAAGTTCAGATTTGTGTTTAATCTGAAGTGACACAACTCAAATCTCTTGAGATTTGAAAACTGAACCAGAAGCCTCAGAAAGATCAGAACCCCCTTCATGCATGTAAATGCATGTCCACGTGACTACTTGTTAGGCCAGAAACAATAAAAATATGTTTTGTCTTATTTTTGTGCAGCGCTATTGCTCTTGATCAGAAGTAGATGGCACAGAAATGCCACTTTATTAGATTGGCCCRTTGTTTTTGGTCATGTCTACACCTAGTGACAAGTCCCAAGCAGAGTAACAGTGCCTTGGAAGAGTTCCATTAACTCAGGTCATCGAGCCTTGAACTTTCTGACGGCAACTTGCCCCATTCCTCTCTTGCTGTAGTATCTGTGAGAGTTTGGACACTGCTAGTTTGTTACACAAGAATGATAAATGGTTTGTTTTAAAGTTCRCTTGGAAAGTTTCAGTACAGACTTTGAGCAGAAGTTCAGATGTATCTTGTCTTTCCACTCCCTCCATCTGTCCCCARTAGTAAGGACTTAAGATATGAGAGACTATGGCTCAAAACCTTCCTCTGCTTGATTCGTATAAATTATCTCTGAAAGGCAGGACAGCTTTTATGGATATGATTAAGAGAGACCATGTATCCCAGTGTTTACCACTCTTTTCTAGGCCCCAAACAAGCAGACATGGGCCTGAACAGCATATTACAGCACATATAATAGTATTCATACAAGAGTTATGTAAAGTGACTGTCTTGTGTTTTCTGCCCAGATTGGCAAATGCCACTGAAATCCTTTTGTGAAGCTAGCTCCTCCTTTCCAAATTCCCTTTGTTTTTACTAAAATGGCCTGAAACAAAATATTTTCTTGAATGTAAAACATTTATGATTAGTTGAAAAGCACATATTTTCCATTCTAGATGTAAAAGAAACAAATTTTCCAATTCAGTCACCAAATTAAAAAAAATCAACAATTTGCACAGCTCTTGTGAAAACCGTGCTCTCTGCAGCAGCTCGTGACAATTTCCATGACAATACTGTACATTAATATGCTTTATGGGTACAGCCTCACACTGCAATGTAGGACACTTTTACAATGATCCCTGACTACATCACATGCGTCTGTAGCAAACAATGAATCTAATGCCGCACTTGTAAAAGATTTATGATTCAGAGAGCAGAAGATAAATGATTCCAGTCCCTGCATGCTTTAAGACTAAGTTCCTTTAGCTCATATGGTTAAAATTGATCTTTCCATTGTCTCTTGTATGGAATGACCAAAACTAATGATGCTAGGTAATCAATATGAAAAGCTGTGCATAAAGAATTAAACCAAGAAATAATGGATTGCTGTGTCAAAGGCCTCCAGACAGTAAGAAATTGGTGCTGACTGGACAAGTCAAAGAGAGATCCAGACCTCTGGGTATTTCACCGCAGCCTGTAACCCCACCTAGACAAAGGAGATCCTTTTTTATTCAGAACCAAAAATACAAAAAACCCACAGCAAGCCAAAAATAAATACCTTATTACCAGACATATGGCCTATACGTTCCGTAACCTGCAACCTTTGAGAATTATCAATATTCACAAAACCTGCAACAGTGGGAGGACTTGAAGGCTAAGGAAAGGAAAGGGATCTGGAATAAAATTTCTCTGTATATTGCCTATAGTCCTACATAGTTTGCTCAGTGCCACAGTCTCTCCAGGATTTATTCAATTGCTTTTTAGAGTCCTTTTGGACTATACATGTGAAAATAAAGTGCTAATATCAAATAACTCTAAATAGTAAAATCTACRAAATCTTGTTTTCAGTGGCTCAGTAGTCTGTGTTTGGAGGCTTTGCTGTCTAATATGCCTTGAGTCATTTCTTAAGTTTGGGGAATTCATAATAGCTCTCTCATTGTGGATTCTGTGATGTCTAGTAACTGCGTGTGAGTTTGAGTAGGCAAGATCACTCTGCAGCCTTTCTTTCAGCTTGGGCAGCACTGGGCACCACTGTCTCTACTGACTGTTTAATGAAATCTGTAGAATTTCAAATCTTTGAGACTCCTATTGCTCATCAAGTTTGTTTAAAATCAGTTGCTAAGTTCACGGAGGGAGGAGGGAGAGGAGGCACAGACACACACTCCGGTATTGTGCATTATTTCACAGATCTCATTTTCTTAGGAAATCACAGTACAGTTGCTAAGTAGCAAGCCCTTCTTCAGGGATTTAAAAATAGCTATAGTGACGTTCCTTGGACAGGACTCGAAAAGCTCATTGGATGGAGCCCCTTCGTAGGGGGATCTGTGCAGCATGGTGCTGCTAACCTGTGCAGTATCCCCTGCCGGCAGCAGGAGAGCACACAGACACATTGCCTGTTTTATGTCTGCTCTCCTTCCCATCTAAAATGAAGCCTGCCATGCCGGCACAGACAAATGGCTCAGTTCTGCTTTGAAATCTGCAGAAATGCTACACCGTGCTGTGCATGCTAGCTGCTGCTACATGGTAGTTGCTACTACATAGTAGTTGCTGTTTACTTTCCCTGTCTGATTTTTCCCCACATCACATACTTTCTGGACATTCATTTTTCTCTTTTTTATTTTTCAGAGCCCTTGGCACATCTTTGAAACAGATAGGGATCTGCCGTTGCTTTTGTTTAAAACCATTGAATGAGGGTCAGTCTTGAAGTACTGCAGGAGTGAAATCACTGAGTGATTCTCCACTTCTCACACTGTCTGGCTAGAGAAAGAAAAGTGGGGGGAAAGGAGGGAGAGCTAGGATGTAGAATCATTTTTGAGAGTTTTTCTCTGCTCATTTGGGCAGTATTARGGTGTAGAAAAATTTTGTTTTCCATTCGATTCATCCAGGCACTTTGTACTGACTTCTCCCTTGAGTCTCATCAGTTCCTGATATCCAGACATAACAGGTATATAGTTTGTAAGTAGAGRCTTGGAGATGAGCAGGCACAGTTTTTTTTCCACCAGGAGTGTGTATTTTTGTGCATGACAATTTGGCTCCATTCATGCTAAGGAATACACCATTCTTTTATTAATAGTTATTTCAAGGAGATAGGCTTGAGTCCGATATCYGGCTCCAGAGGTCTGGATCCTCATTTGTAGTTGGAAGTTCTATTTATGGGTGAAATTCAAAGACTTACAGCTTGGGAAAGTTGAGTTTTACTTCCAAACTGTGAATTCCCAGATCAGGAATCACTCAGRGCATTCTGGAAGTTGGAGTAACTAACTTTTAAGGGACTTCAGCTCTCAGTAACTTCACCTAGTCACCCTAATGATGGTAAGCTCACCACCTCATGCCCACTGTTAATTTTTTAACAGTTGACATACAGTTAATGTCCAGGCATTGCTTTAAAGCTCCAAGGCAGGGAGTAAGCATGTTAGAGAGGATGTAAGTACATGAGGTTTAGCTTGCTCCTCAGATGTGAATGTGTATTATAAAGGAGGCTACTGCAGGGCTGGACACCTAAGGTGTCCTTGCTTCTCCATTGACTACTGAGGGACACCTGCCTGCCTTGCTAGGATTTGTCCCATCCTAGAGAGGACATAGAGAAGCCAAGCAGTAACATCTCCCAGCACAAAGTAAGGATGAAAACTAACATATTGTGGCCTTTCAGCCTGGACTCTATGGGCCTTGCTGCTCCCTCACGGAGGTCCTGGAGCTGGTGCCCTACAAGCTGCAACACTGCCCCCTCAAGTCCCCATCTCCCCTCACCCTGTCTCGAGAAAGAATTTCAACTCTTTATCTTCTGCCTCAATGCTCCCTGTTTCCTATATCCCATTATCCTGATTTTAGACCCTGTCTTGCTCCATTTAATCCAATGTTAGAGGTCCAGACCTTAAATATATATTCACTTAGTGTAGCCCAATGCAGCCAATAACAATTAAAGGCCTGACCTCCAACACCCTGCTGAAGCAACTGGGCAAAGTTAGCGACTCATCATCCTATGAGAAACCTGGGGTAATTAGACCTCCTTCAGCCTTTGCTTCCCTTCCTCCCAGCCCCATATACTGTGTAAAATAATACCATGGCACTAAATTAGACCTCATTACCTATTGAGTCACTCGATCCAGACCTCCCTTACATAGTAATGAGCACTGATTTATTGTGATCATTATTTGGGCATTACAGGTCACTAAATAACATGCTCTGCCCACACATGTCTTCTGAGCTAATAAATATCCTTATAGGAAATATTTTTGAGTGAACTAGCCTTCAGGTTGGTTCAGTAACTTAAGTCACATTAATTTTGTTAATGCATGTAGTGCTTTGATAGGAAAGCCGCAGGGATGAAGGAAGAAAAGGAGGAACAGAAAAATCCCCAAACACAGCTTTTCTCAGCCTGGGGCTTCTGGATGGAAAATGGGGAAGTGGTGCACAGTGGGGTCAGGGGAGAAGATCAGAAACAACCTTAGAAAATGTATATTTAAAATCAGCCAGCCCCCTAGGGCTAGATCCAAAGCTCAATGAAGTAATGGAAAAATTCCCATTGAGCTTAATAGGCCTTGGATCACATCCCGTTGTGCTTGCAAGGATAAGTGTATGTACACCTCTCGTGCACACACATACACCACTGTATACTTTTTTAAAACTTCAGAGTGAATTAAAAGAAGTCAAAAATTTGCAGGAAGCTCTGGAAACCAAGTTATGTCAAATCATTATGACAGAATTTCTGGAATGTTACATTGTCTCCCATCCTAGTAGCTATAGTGCGATACTGTGAAAAACTTAAATTTGGTGGAGCTGAAATCATATTGTTTGTTTTATTTATCTAGGCAAAATCTTCACAAGACTGATCACCAGCTAAAGGATGAACAAAGCAAGTCCATGGATATTTCTGAAAAATGTGGGTATATATTTCCAAAAGAGAGAATGGAAGATTAAAAAGGAGAAAAAAGAAGATTTGTCATTCAAGAAAGATAAAGAAGAAAGGGATTAAAACTCCACTCTACTAGCCATCAAACAAAATGTTTTATTGGCTTGCTCATAGCAAATCCTATAAAACATTTTCATTATTTATAGAAATGATTCTGGATTCATTTGCCATAAAGAAATTGGGCTGGACTGTTTTAAAAATTACAGAAATTAGATGAAATCAGGCTCTTTGAATTATCCATGAGCATTGGGTTAATATAATCAATACTTCAGCCATTACAGGTTGACGTTACATCTCGAGACAATTTTCTAACTTAATAAGATTAGAAATAATAAACTGGTATTATTTCTTTGTGAATTGGGGCCTCTGACCTAGTAATTTAATGGCTTCATTATTACAGCCAGGAATGTAGAAAAACCCAGCAAGCACCCTATTATCACAACTGTGCTTTGTCCAAATTATGTGACTTCTTATAAAAAAGCAAAGTAAAAACTCACCAAGATTTCAAAGGGCTATGATGGACATTTTTCACGAGACACGGTATGATATGCCGGATTATSCTTGTGATTTTATTTTTGGTCCATTACACTGTAGTAGTGTAGTGCATGCTTTCACWTTTAAAAAACAATGGAAAAAAAGCTTACTTTATAGGTATTTTTGGAAAAGCAATGGCAGGCAAAGTTTTTAGTGCTTTGTGCTCCTGCTGCTCTTTGGTAGCTGCTACTGAGCATGTTTGCTTTGCAGTCGGGGAGGAAAAGCAGTGTTTTGGTCAGTGAAACGTGGGTTCGATCCTGGCTTCTCCGCAGTCCTGCTGTCAGCCGTTGTGAGCGCCTTCCCCCCCACGGCTGGGTGTCAGCCCTGGGGAAGCTGGCACAGACAGTTCCTCCGGTGCCAGCAGATCCCAGATTTCACTCCTCCACTAATTTCTGCTCTGTAGCGTGGGAACTTTACGGAGAATTTCCCTTTTCCTGCTTAGCGATTGTTTTGCCCGTGCACACACCAGGTCCGGGGGGGGGGGGAGATTTCTTTCGCTCTGCTCCGAGCACCAGAGGTTCCCGGTTCAGCCCATGTGCTGCCAGGATGCACAGAGCAGCGACAACGTTTTGYGTCCCTTTGGGGAGCTCCCCATTTGCCTCACAGCTTTGGGGGAGAGCAGTCCTAGGTGCCCTGAAGAAACCTCTGCCCTTGCCGCAGCCGTGTGCCCCCCCCACGAGTGGGGTGCACGGGAAGACAGCAGGCGCAGCCCTGCCTCCGCGGCAGCATGGCCGAGAGGGATTTCTTATCTCTCCTTCCGCTTTCTCCTCGCCGGCTGGACACACTTCAAACTTACCTGTTAGGAAATACTGCTGCTCTACTGCACATCTGCAGTGCAGAGATGTAGAGACACAGTATTTATTTTGCTCCTTATCTGCACTCCACACCATTTCTAACTCCTGGCATTTTAGGAAAAAAAGAAAGGCTTATTCAGAAGGATGCTAATTCAGTTATCTCTACCTGTAGAGACCCCCATGTGGTCATTTCCAAATCTCTGGGCTAAGCTCATTCATATACAGACATCTGTTATGGCAAATGTTTTCTGTAAGCTTTAAAGGAAGCCTAACCCAAGATGATAAAACATCAAGGAAAATAGTAGACTCAGCCAAACAATCGCCCTTGAGATCCTTGAGATGTGTCTGCTGTTGGATGYGCTTGCGTTTTTGTGCCTCTGCGTTCCTCCTGGACCAGAGGCCTGCAAGAGCAAGGGGGTGAGAACGAGGATACATTGAGTGTTACGTTTTCATCGCTGTCCAAAAACGARGGAAACATCTCTAAATTCCTCTCTGGAAGCAAACGGAGAGTTATGACAATGTTAGATGTCTCTCAGAATTAAGGCTACAGCTCTTTAATATTTCATGCTGCAGTCATTTAATTTGGGCTTAATTTTCAGCCTAGCAACACTAGTCGCAGCCTGCCGTGTGCATGCCGACGGATCCACTGTGCTCCCAGACTGATGCATGATCCTAATTCTACAAATGGGAAACGTGAGACCCTGTGGGGTTTGCTCGGGAGCACGCAGGACCTCAGCAGTCAAGGGAGACTAGAAATGCAGAATTCCTGTGCCTCCGCTCCATATTCAGACCCCTAGCCTGCCCTTCCCTCCTGAATTATCTTGGCATGGAGAGAGCTGATGCACATGCTTCCTATTTTATCTGCTCGGCTCTTTCTGTCTGGTTGCAGCCCAGCTGTTCTTTGATGTCCTTCACTAAGGGAATGTAGCATGGGTCAGGAGGAGGCAGCAATTTCAGAAACGTAATGAGAAGCTCTTGACTGACAGCACTTTCACCCAACAGCATAATTGCTTGATTAGTTTTTCGGGGTTTTTTAACAGAATAAAAAGTATTTCACTCTTGCCAAAAAAGCACGCTTTGGTCGTGGAAACACTTTTTTTAGTAGCCAGAAAATAATGCTATATCTGTGTATATAAATAAATTTATATATCTATAAAAAAATTAGCTTCCAGCATGGAATTAACCCTAAAATAAGAGACATTTATATGACCTGTGGTACCACTGTTAGTTTGGTGGAAATACCATTTTCTCTCTCCCGCAGAAGTGTTGGCATTTTTTATGACACTGTATATTTCCAGTCACCCTGGATGCATAACCTGTGCCCACTTAGAAACACGGCACTTGAATAAAAAGCYACAGACGTGGCAATTTTAAAGCAATGATGGGGTATTTTGCCTGCAACGCATACTTTAGGCGGCATGTACAACGCACCCTCCTCGAGTAACTGCGTCTAGTCTCTGGTTAATGTCTCCGAAACAGCCTGTTAAGACTGTTACTACAAATTAGAGTCTGGATCATTCTAAAACGAAAATAGACTTCTTTCATCTTCCAGATGGCTGTCTGATTGGGAACTGGGCAGGATCACATTTCAGGTTGTGACTTAATGATTCAGGACAATATTTATGGTTATTACCTGACAGAGGGCAGTGAGGAAAATTAAAGCACAGACCCATGCTTCATTTATGACAAAAAACAAATTCATGACAGTTCTGTATATTAGAGGTGGCATCTTTAGCTCAGGGCAAAGTCCAAGCATAGCTGCACATCCAAGCCAGACCCGCCACGGGCTGCTTTTAGCGCCCAGGCAGGCCACGCTAGCAGGCCGCTCTCTGATATATGTGTTATCGTCGGAAACAATCTGGTGCTTCCCTTGGAGGAGGTTTTACGCAGGCAAATGTGAGTGAGGGCTTTTGGAGGAGAAAAATAACATAATTATACAGTGTGTTTGTTTGATGGCTGCACTTGTCTGAAATATTATTCTTTGGGGCGTATTTTTGACATAATTATTGCYACCAGATAATCCCTCCTGGAGAAAACATGGAGTAATTATGCTTGCCTGTTGTAGATATGATTCTGCATGTGATTTTGCCTGCAAATGATGCTTCTTGTGATACCAGTCAGTGGGGATGCAGGGTATCTTGAAGTAATGGACAAGGATATTGCATTAAATCAAATTGAAACCGCAGCCCCTATGACTCTCTCCTGAAGGAAGAGATTTGTAAATGTACCTTGCCTGATTAATCCTTTACTTTGCATTTGAAATAGACTGGCACTTTCTTTTATTTTTAGCCGCTAAAAAAAAMCAAATAGCGCTTAGGAAAGTGACTGCAACATGCAGTTTTCTGGCTTCCTTTAAATCAGCTTTAGACTGCATGATTTCTTAATAAAACAAACAATTTGGGGAGATGAGAGCTAACTGCTGAAAAAAAAGGGGAGAATAGCAATGCTTCCCATTGCTTACGCTTATTTTATCCCTAAGCTAAAATAAGCTCTTTGAGTTTGTAGATAGTGATACAAGGAATATTTTTTCAATTAGGAGTGGCTTATTTTAGGGGAAAATGTTCTGTCCACATCTGTTAAATATTATGCCAAATCAATCAAAATGTTTATTATTTAAGAAACACTTTTCCCAGAGGAGAGATGCTTCTGAGTTCTTCTTTGGGCTGGACCTGCCTTCTYTTCCTTTCCCCTAGTTTTGCTCTGCCCCCCATAACGTTGTGTCCAGCAGTTGATGGCTGCACAGGTACACCCAAAAGGGTCCCTGGATACCCCCTTTCCCAATTTAATTTGATCCTTCMTGTGGCAGCATATCAATAGACAACCAGGCAAATCTGCGCATTGATGTTTGCTGCCAGCTATTTTGATTTATACTGGGATTTACAGAGCTACCCCAGGGGAAGGGGAGGCCGTGGGGTGTGAGGTATTCAAATCTCTTTGTGCAGCCCAGGAATATTTGTCATAATCCCGTACAGAAAAGGCCAAATTATGAGTGTGCARTGAGGCTGGGTGCTTTCTTTCTTGTTGGGTTTTGGGGGGAGAGAATTACATAGTGAAGTTTTTTTGTTCAGTAGAAAGATGCAGTCATCCTTTTAAAAAAGCAAAATAGTTTGAGCACTGAAACAACAGGGTTATTTTYTAGATGTTTCCTTCTGAATCTTCAGCTATACCTGTGGGGTCTATCGTGAGATAGACATGCCCAACACATTTAACTCGCGATTTTTATCACCATTTCCACTAGATCAGGTTCACGGCACCAGAACCACTGCAAGCTCCTTGCYAAAATCCACAGCCGCAGCCCAGACCTGCAAGACCCTCGTACAAACGCTTTGCTCGGGCTCTCCATGRTGTGGCCATCCCATGGCGACATGCTGCCTGGTAGTTTTTTGATTCAAACTGGATTCCTGGGTCTCTGCTGGTGCCAGGCAAATCCCAGCCCATTAACTCCTGCAGCARCTGGCTCAGATTTGCAATTCTTTCTGAATCCAGCATCTAACAATACGCAGATGCTTTAAACACTCTTTTAATTATAGAGTGGTGAGCACCTTACTAAAATGGGGCTACAGCATATAATTAAAGAAATAATGTATAAACTTCCTGATATTGTCAGTATCTGTAGCTCAACATGAAATTACACAAGGAACAGGCGACTGTTGTCTGAAAAAATCCATTTTCTTGTCATTTTTATGTCCCTGTTAGATAATAAAATCAAGAGAAGGATGACTGGAATAACAATAGTATCTCTTCCTGGGTGAAAAGAGAGGGGGAGGAGGAGGAATGCAGAGATGGATGTATCAAACCTCTTGTCTAAGTAAACAATCTACATACATTTGCATTTGCATGGAAGCGTTGATATAAAATGTTGTCTTCATTAACATTAGGAGCTAAAGATATATGTTACTCCCCCACTTCTTGCTTAGCTGCCTCTTTTAAAATAAGAATTGGTAGCTCTTAAGCCTACCTAAGTGATCTTAATTCTGCTCTTTCGACTGTATTATTTCAGGTGCCTGAAGATTTACCAACGAGTGGTTGACATTAATGAGAGCTGAACATACAGATCCAGGGGAGAACAAGCCCAGATTAAATTTCATTGGAATAAATAAGGGATGGGTCACCATATGCTAAGACAGAAAACAGGATAATATTAAGAATAAGTTTATGAAACACCTAGGGGCCATATTCTGCCTGGTCCTGCTACATCACGGAGTATGAGTTTACCTAGTCGACTCTTAAGCTGTAACCTGCACTGTGCTAGCAATTTGAGTTTTGCATTGATTTGCTGTTGGAGAGGAGCCCAAAGACACCTCCAAGATCACGATTTCTTTTGGGAGTGGTTAAATTGTCAGATCTATGCCCTGCTTCTGCTTCTGCTTCTGCCCCAACTGTTCTTCAAGATGTTGGTGTGATACCTCTACCATTCATATGCAACATATTAGCATAGCTGCTAAGAAGTTACAAAGCTACCAATAAATAAAAGATAAATACATTTTTTTAATGTTGAGGTTTCATCAGATTTCACTCAGTAGAATTCCCTATTAAAATACACTATGAAATACACCTCTCATTTATTTTTATGAAAAGAACAAGCATCCCATCATCATCTAGTGCTTTCTTTCAAAACATGTAGCTTTTACAAATGGTGCAGCCAATACAGTGAATTCTGCTGTTCATTCCACAAGGTGTTCTTGTATTGCAAAACTGACTGGTGTGATCACATACTGTTCCAGAACATCATTTTTTTTTCTTAATCCAAAAAATAAATTATTTGAATGCAAAGTTCTAAACAGCTACACAACTTTGCAAAATGAGTGAGGTAATGAGGTGTCTGTGGGAGCCAAATGGGGCAGATGACTTGCAGAGAAAACCTTGGTGCCTCTCAGAGTTTCAAAGAAAAATAAGCCAGTGACAAAAGAATAGCAGCTGTGAGCACACGAAGGAAATTAGTTATAGCAGAATTGTAATTAAGCACTGGAAACTGATCAAAAACATTATCCTGTTCGTTTATACCACGGCTTCTATCTACTGCAAAATCAATTACACAGAAAATAAACTGTACATGCTCTGAAGTTTTCACATATGAATGTGTCCTTTCCAGTCTTTGGAAAATGCAAAGACTATGCAAGTATATTTGTTTTCACAATAAAATATGCAAAGCATAGAGCAGGGAAAACCTGAGATGAAAAGGGAAACAAAAATTTGGAGAGAAGTTTGGCAGAGTAACTGACTCTATCAAAACCACACTTTTCTTAAAAAATATTGTGCAAAGAAATAAGCAACTTTTTTTTTTTTTTTTTTTTTTTTTTTTTCCACAGAGCTATTTGAGTAAACAGGACAAATTGCCATTAAATGTTAGAAATCATCTAACAATAATAAAGCAAAAGAATAATAAAAAAAATCTAGAAATTTGAAGGGAATGTATACACAGGAAAATTTGGGCAAAAGTTTGTCTCTTGAAAATCACATGTTATTCCCATTAACTGTAACGTGAGATGGATGGCTGAATAAAACAGAGGTTACGTGAGCAGAGATTTTCACAGAAGATTTGGGCCTGGTTTAGCACATGTTTTATGCTAAGAGAACTGTTTCAGTTAAAAAAACAAAAATAAACCGCAGCAGGTTGCAGGCACCCATCATTTTCTGGCTTAGGCGGTGTGCCCCCATCCTTGGTGGAGCTACTCCTGCCTCCCCATCTGCTGGGCACTTGCTGCTCGGGCTGAGGACACACTCTTTGCTCACCCTGATTATACAGATGGGAAGTTAAGATGAGCTGTAAGGTTTATGTGATCAAAACCAGCCTTATTTAATAGAGGAGTGAGGGCAGCTCATTTCAAGTAGGTCAGTGAAAGAACTGCTTTGTTGTACGCTGGAGCAGCATTAAAGGTTGTGCTGGTAAAACAGTGCCAGAACAGGAGACAAATATTGGGAAGCCCTTGAAAATCYGAGCTCTGCCATAGGATGTTTCCAAAGTGCTCCTTCCAAAGGCCGTGCTGTCTGAGCCCTAGTTTAAAACCAACCATCTAAATGTATTCTGTTCTGATTTGTGCATCTTTCTGATTTTTTTCCAGTGGAGGTGTGGACATCTTCTGAAACGTCCGAACTGCACAGCATAATTATAGGAACTCACTTCCGCAAGCCACATTTTCTAGGCTTGCAGAAGTAGCCTACAGCTACATGGCCTTCATGGATCACTCTTAGAAACAAGTGTATTAAACTATTTCTTTGGTCTGAAGTGACCTGAGCGGTGATATTGCAAACMACCAATTCTGTTTGAAGTCAGCACCTCTGAAATTCAGGCCGTTATTTAAGGGCCTCAGTGTGAATATAAAAATCTAACTTTAGGCTCTTAGCTTTATAATTCTTGGCATGAGATCCTTAGACAAAAAGCAGAACAGAAGCAAAAAGTATTATTGCTATGACTGTGCCATGTGCACCAGTAAAATATATCAATATGTGAATACAGAAACGAAAGGAGAGAGACAGAGATGATGTGCTTTTAATATCTTCGAAGTACCAGAAAATCTTTCATGAGCAGGAACAAGACAGAGTTCATGAAAAGGTAAACCCCAGAATAAATTATGAAGCTCATTCCATTAGAAGTATGTATTAAATGCCATATGTAGGTATAGGGTTGTTTTTCTTCTATTTTGCTTTTTTTTTTTTCAGAAGTCATTTGGATAGTGGCAGATATCTTTTCCTCCTAGGTTATACTTTCTCATGTCATATTTGTTAAGGTGAAAGGCATCTACTTGAAAACCATAAAATGTTTCTTAAAAATGTATATGAAACACAGATACAGGGCTAGATTCAGTGCTGGGGGAACTTCAGTGAAGCCAATGCGGTTACACCACAGACTTACTCATCTCGCTATTTTTATGAACACATATGCCTTAGCCGTTATTCCACCATGAAGGCAAACCTACGCACATTCATTGCGTGTACACAATGGAACCACACTAACTCAAAAAATTGGAGATTTTGCCTTTTGGGGAAGCAAAAGTGGTATTACTGCAATGTGGCAGTTTTTAGTGTAAGTACATATTCTTCAGCTTTTTTCTGTGCAAATGATTGTTTGAGGCAGAAGACAACAAAAATTACAGTTTTAAAGTTATGCATACTAAATGGAAAAAATCTTGTGCTGGAAATGATGGGAGCAAAAAGCAGGAGTACGATAGCATTTAGTTAACCACTGTTGGAAAAACCCATACCCTAGAATTGGTTTTCACTGTGGGGTACCACAGACCCACTTCTGCTGCCAAAACATGTATTTTGCACTGTAAAACTCTCCAGGTCTCTCTCAGTCTCAAACTTGCCAGTTTCAGCAAATATTGGGACAAAATGAAGTGATCCAACACAGTGTTTCCTTGGAGGAGACTCTGTTGGTCCTGTGGAGGATGCCTTTTGAGCAATAGCCTGTACATGGTATATTGGTAGGTACCGAGAAAAGGTACAGGACAGATTGTTGGCCAGAGATGGGACCTGGGAGCCTTTTGTAGGTGTGTGGAGGAGAAACTGAATATTTTATTCATATTTTATACGAATAAAGGATCTGAAGGGACTTCTTGATTAAGCGTTTCTAATACCCTGCTACTGCAGGTAGACACATCATATAGACCTATTATAAACTTCATAGGAATGGAGGGGTTCAGGATGAAGGTGTTGAGTGGTGGCCTAACTGGGGTGATGGATGGTTCAGCCTCAGATGATGGACTCGGTGAGGAGAATGGGAGAAAAAGATGGAGCAGAAAGATGTAAGGTGCTTAAATAGAATAGAAACACTTGGAAGTGAGAGCAGCAATTTTGCCTTTTCTCATAAAGGACCTTACTTCTCAACATCAAGAATTATTGTAGCGTATAGGACAAATATCAGGGACATTTGCTACTGCATGGCTGAAGCTGACAGATGTCTTTCCCATAGCTCTGCTGCACTGTTTTCTTGATAATCATATATTAATGCCAAAAGGGCCTTGGGATTGCATGCAGCAATGACTAGCCCCCATGGTGTTTAGTCTTCCATCATCCCCTACTATCCCTTCTGCAGTGGATCCATGCTGGGCCTTCCTCATTGATTGCTGCCTTGGGCCAAGCTCTTCCAGAGGCAGAAAGAGCAGCAGATAGTGAAGCCCAGAAAAGTTCCAAGAAGTGATGCATCACCAAAGACTTCATTCAGTTGCAGGCATATTTTATACCTGCCAAATTTCCCTAGTGCACTTCTTCCAACCCCATGCTCTGTGCAATATCACAGAAGTCACGAAAGGTCAGGAAAACTTTCTCAAATCATGTGGAAGTGAGGAATTTAGAGCCAGWCAGATGGGAGAAGAGTTCCTCTGATTTATTACAGAACGTTGGCCAGATAAGAGTGTGCGAGAGATAAGGCGGAGGAGATCTCTTAACCCCTTATCTGCCTTTGGCATTGAACATATTTCAAGGTAGATAGGTGGCCTTTAAAAAGTAATCGTTTTGTCAACAGCTGCAACATCCTACACAATCTTCCCACATGCCTCAGTGCTCTCCTTGTCTTAGAATAGGAAACAACTGCTGCTGTGGGAAGGTAGATGGTAGCGTTAATCACTCAGAGACCATTCCATAGAGCAAAGGCATATTATGATTTATTTAYACCAGACAGGAATTTGCCCCTTGACAATAACAATTGCAATTCAAATTCCCAGGTAAGCATAAAAGTTCTCGTGGTGTGGGCAAGTGTGAATATGGGCTTTTGCGTGTGAGAAAACCTTGCAGCTCTAAACATTTGGAAAGTGTATCTAGTCATTTACTCTAWTTTTTTGTGTTTATAAACACACATCTGTTGTTTGAGTTTCCATTTTTTGGGTGAATTTATGATGATAGCCCATCTGCAGGAGCTCTGGGTTTTTTTGTGTATGTGTATGTGGAGATATTGACTTTAAGGTTTCAAGAAGTCACGAGTGATCGCAACATAAATATTAACTGGGTTAGATCTGCCAGAGGCATCACACAGCATGCAATGATGTGATTTGCAGAATTTTGCTATCTGATAAAGCTCATGGAAAATTTGCTCAGCAGATTTATTTATGGCACCAGATTAAACCAGACTCCAAGCAGACTGCACTCCATAGGCTCTAGAAAGAATTTCTAATTTATTAGAGATTTCTTTGTTTTTCGCTATCATATTTCCGTCACATTTTCACTCTTGGTAAGCAATTGGCTACTTCCTCAGACAGCGTGTGGAGCTAGTTCCTGGTCTGAGACTCTTGAAAGAACAGATAGATCCCTAGACTTTAAACTTTTTAAAGGAGCCTTCCTTTAAAAGCTTCAGGCACAATGTATGCATGTTTTATAGTTTTGCTCACTCTCTTCCTTGCTGTTGGAAATAGGGAACTCATTTGCTGTTTTACTCTGTCTCATGTTTGTGATCAGTGTAGGAGCTCTCCTGTTTCTGACTCAACATCCCATCACTCTGCAGTCACCTTGAGCACGTGGCGGGCAAGGGCTCCTGGAGGCGTGATGGGGGAGGACAGTGGCAGACCTCCTTTCAGCAGTCCCTGCTTGCATTCCTGCTGCTAGCCAGAGTAAAGCCAGTGCAGTGTTTCACTGAGAGCCRGGTTTGGAGAAAGCCAGCAGCAAAGTATGAAAGTATGAAAGATTCACTGTCAGCTAGCAAGAAGGTCAACATCTTTTTTCGTTTTTTTTCCCCTAATCCATCTTTGAGGGAGGAAAATACGATTGTTTTAAGAGTTACTTTGCAAAGGCAGAATGTGCTGAAATGCAACTGCAAGGAACCCCTCTGAGAAGAGATATCGGTCTTACATCCAGTTGCCAGTTGAGATTATCTGAAGTGGATGTCCTGAGAGACCGACAGGAATTCTTTTCCACCAAAGACTGATGGAACCTTCCCATTCAAATGTTTTAAAAGCTGTAGAGAATTAAAAATAGAAGCCTTGCTTAAGGGGGAGAGAATCCTTTGGGGGGTACTTTGTTTGCTTTGGTTTACATCTCTCTRGGTTGGAATGCAGTAAAAACTGAAGAAATTAGAGTCTTGCAAAGAAATGTAACCCCATACAAAACTGAAGGGCAAGGAGCTCAGTTTGTGTTCTGGTTTTATAATCAGTTCTGTTTATAGTAGGAAAGAAATATCCCCTTCTTGAATTCAGTGTATGCAGCTTTTCTTAGCTGTTCCCTCTTTAAGTAAATATTAGAGGAAATATGTCTTTAATAAGTTATTTTGAAGAGACCTACTAATGTTAAATGCAGGTGCATACCCCAGGCATGGTGTTATTATATATACCAGTGTACATAAGAGAATGGAAGTTTTCTCATGGAGTATTTTCCTTAAAATATGCATTCATGAAAACAAAGCTCCACAAAAACAGAAGAAAATCAAGGTGAGAGGCATGGGGGATAGTTCACAGCTCTGAGCTGCCTTGTTGCATTAGACTGCTTTGACACTCTTATGTGGCCTCCAGAGATACTGTAAATTTCCTTGGAAGTGCGATTAYATGGTTGTAGGGCTCTTAATTACATTGGACTGAATTATCTTCCATATTTATTTTCTGCTTATGTTGTCCATTACTCTTCAAAGCCACAGTCTGCAGCTTAATGGACAGTAAGTTAGAGACATGTAAAACACCTGCCCTTAGCTCTGGCATTTAATACCCCATGTCTAAAGACACTATTTTTTGTATTTTTAATCCAGAAGGAAAAGGGACCAGCTTTTTCCATATTTTTCCCTCTAGATTTAATCCTCTTGTGCCATGAGAGATTTTAGAGGCAGAATGGGCTAATTCTCCAATTTTTGGGGAAAAAGTTTGCCACCAAATTTGCACCCTAAAAACAACACTTCTAGCTGTACCTCAGGAAGCATCTGTTCTGCATTGCGACTCCATGAGCAGAGGTGCAGGCAGGCAGAGGTGCGGCAAAAATTATATCTGCATTTGGAAGACTCTTTTTCTGAACATCAGCTTCTACATGAATGTATTGTTTTTCCATATGCTATATAAAATACAAGTAGTCTAATACTATCTTCCCCTTGAGAGGCTCTTTTCAGCACCTCCCAGAAGAGGTGCTCTCCTCTGGCAAGGCAGTGGCACAAGGCTGTTGGTGGGCTCCTTCTCTAATGCCTTTTGCGGGTGGCTCTTCTGGAAGGCCCCAGCAGGGACCCATCACAGAAGGGTTGAGGTTGGAAGCGACCTCTGGAGATCGTCCAGTCCAACTCCCCTGCTCAAGCAGGGTCACCTAAATCACATTGCACAGGATCGTGTCCAGGCAAGTTCTGAATATCTTCAGAGAAAGAGACTCCACAGCCTCCCTGGGCAACCTGCTCCAGTGCTGTGTCACCCTCACAGTAAAGAAGTTTTTCCTCATATTCAGGCGGAACTTCTTGTGCTTCAGTTTGTGCCCCATTGCCTCTTGTCCTGTCCTGGGCACCAGTGAAGAGAGTCTGGCCCCATCTTCTTGACACTCTCCCTTTAGATATTTGTACACATTGATAAGATCCCCTCTCAGTCTTCTCTTCTCCAGACTGAACAGTCCCAGCTCTCTCTCATTGTGGTCCATCACTGCAATGCTGCAGGAACAAGGTCCCATGGCAGAGGGAGAGCTGTTCGCTCTGGGACATCATAGGGGCACAGCTGTCCAGGGGAAGGGAGAGCGCAGGAGGGGGAAGAGAAAGAGCAGACTGTAATGCCCAGTGGGGCTCCCCCTGGCTTCTGCAAACAAGAGGTACAAGCAGGCTGACACGTGTGTGCTGTGGGGGTTTCCAGGGATGCTTTGGGTACAGTGAGGCAGAGCCCAAGAGTACAAGATCCAGAGCAGCACTACTGGCAGGAATGGAGCCACCATGGGGACCCCCATGGCTACACAAAAAAGGAAGATGACATCTGAGACCACTAACCCAGGATCCATGATCCTTGACTTTCACACTCTGGATCTTAAATGTACAGGTGGTTCTTATGGATCACCGTTCTTATAGGTCAGTCAAAAAAATTTTGCCCCTAAACTGGCAACATTTGCAGTGCTTTCCTGTGGAAGTAACCGTATCACCCACGGAACTATATTACTTTAGGTACACTGATATCATTAAAGTAGCAATATTTTTATTAATGGAAAGGCTCTTGTGGCTTTATTAGACAAATATTGATAACAACACATGGTTGACTAATTAGGATTATTAGAAACAATTATTAATTTACCATTTTATGCTTGGTTTGGGAGTTTCTTGCTCTTTGACTCTGCCCTCCTCCCTGCCTCCCATACCCCCATTCTGCTCTAAATCCTCACTCATGTATGTGTCTCAAAAGCATCTAGCTGAGGAGTAGAAATGACCAGGGCAGACAAGCAAAAGGAATGATAATTATACTTTATTTTTTACCAGTTGTGCTTACAAGGCAGTATCAAGCCACCCTGGTTTACTCTGTAAAAGCTCTGCCAGCAAAAGCAGCAAAATCCCCTGTGGAGATACAGCTTATACTGGCAAAAGGATTTTTTTTTTTGCTAGCATATTTAGGCCACCTCCTGGGATGACTTAATTTACACTGGCAAAGGGTAGGCTTCTTCTGGTTTCGTTCCTTACCACATGTTTGTTTGTTTGGGGTTATGGGTTTCTTGTTTGTTTGTTTCGCCAGCATAGCTAAGTCAGCTAGGATAGTGAGTTTTCCTGTTGTATCTGCATGGTGAAAATGTTTCATTGTAGACCTTAGTAATTAGGACTTGTGTTTCTGGGATGTGAAGAAGGATGGAGAATGTAATCCCAGATTTTCTATAGACTTTAAAGGGGATTCGACACTTCACAGAGCCAAATCCTACTTGACTACTGCAGGATTCCCCAAAGCTAATTAAATGATTTTAGCCTTCAGACAAAACACAGATATTCATACTCTAGAGCTAGCTTCTTTTACTGTTAGCAGCATATGGAGTTCCAAAACTGTAGAACAAGAAATATCTCCTCAACTTAAGGCAGAAAGCCTACAGGCAGATGTGTTAATTGAAGGCATCTATTAGAGGCACAAGAGAGAGAGTGCCACTGGATTCAAAACCCACAGAAAGAGATTTGATTTCATTTCAAGTCCATTCGATTTTGATAGCCTCTAGCTAAGGTCTTTGGTCCGTGAAGGAGGAAAGCTGCACACCACCTCTCTGCTGCGATGCTGAATGGGCTCAACCAATTCTGGAGGAGATTCACAGTGCAAAAGTAGCTCTGTGGCTCTCCTGGTTATGCTTTATTCTTGCTGTCCATATTTTGTAGAGCTCAATGAAACACAGAAAGCCAGATGATGAGAAGGATTTGTGCTGAACAAAACACTCTTGGGAGGTGACTTTTCACACAGCTCTACCGGCAGAAAGTAGAGCTGGTCTCTTGAAKAGATACAATGAAATGCTGGTAGACATAAACCTTTTTAACATGGAAAACCTGTGCCAGAGCCAATAGATAAAAAGGAAAAGGTGCAGACATTTTGAAAACTTTCTGCAGTGCCACATGTCCTGTTTTGCTTACTGTATTCCTCTCTACAATCCATTCCYATTTTACCTGTCCTCCTCTCATGCTACCCTGCCTGCAAGGCCATAACAGTTGCCCTTACTTCCTGTTGAAGGAACAGTCCGTGCTAGTTACTGAACTACACTCAGGTGKTGTTTGCAAAAGTGATTTGGTCAGGGATTGCTCTAATGACCGGTAGTATAGACAGTGGAGTTCCAGCATGACTACTGTCTGCTCAGCATGGCCTGCCAGTCCTCAGTGGACTTGGGTGTCCTGAGGGACTGAACCAGCCCTGTCTCTCCAGAGGTTGTGTTATAATGGTAACAACAGAGTATCTGTCCTGGAAGGTCTTCTTCTGTCTGCCATCTGCTGAGCAAGATCAAGGATAGACTGGTTCACTAAAGAACAACAAACATCACGATCAAATGGAAGAAGTGAGTGTGTCTGAATGAAGAAGGACTGAGTAAAAACAAGTTTTCTGAATCCTGTGTTTTCTGATGTTCTTCATGTCCAGGGGATGGTTGAGAATCCAGGAGAAGTGGGTCTGGACAACCTTGGCTAAACATTTTTCAAAGGAAGTGAAGTGTCTTAGAGCTGTACTGAAATTGCCAGCTCTAGTTCCTTGGCTCCATTTGCTTGCTATGACTTCTAGATTTGTGCTTCCTTTCCAGAGCTGCCAGACCTGTAAAATCAATGGAGAGAAAGAGCGACATCTTGGGCAGTGATTGCAGACAGCTTGAATGTGGGCAGCACCATCCACCTCTTGCTCATTTTTATGAGATTCAGACCTTACTTGCAAATGGAGAGATGTGTGTGTTTATGGTAGAATGAAATTATGTCACTTGGTAGCAAGGCAGACATGAGCTGAGATTACAACTGTTAAAAGCGAAAAAGAAAATATCCACAGAAAATGTGTAGGAAATACATACACGAAATATTAAACATTAAGATRGCAGAGAGATGTGCTTGGTGTTCAGTGGATTTTCTACATCCTTTGCTGATATATATGGATGCAAGAGTGGTGCTAAAAATCAGACACCATTCCATTACTAGGGTTTAAGGGTTTTGAGTCTCTTTTTTTTTACTGAAGAGGCATAGTTCCATTCTACAATGTTGCACACAACATAAAAAAGGGTAGATTCATTTCAAGGGAAAAAAACCTCAAGGTTTTCACTGAGCAGATAATATTTTACTGCAAGCATTTCTGTGGAGATGCATCTGTGAGGACAGTTTTCCAAACAAAGCAGCTGCAGAATCTAACTCTGTGAGACTATTCTCACTGTATAGTCGTACTGATATAATGTGTGTGTATATATAAATATATATATGTATATACACACCTTCTCTTCTCTTTTCCCCTCTACACAGGAAGCATGGGGTCTGAAATCAGTTTGAGCAGGAGGGGTTACACTTTGGCTGGACGAGGGCAGGGCCACCACTTGTCTTTCCTATAGCTTTCRTCCCATTGAGGGATCCCTTTGTTCCAAGCCTGCATGAAGAGACTCTCTGTATGGTCCTGCTGAYGAAATTTTGTTATATGCCCTGCTTATTTATGTTCTTCTTCACTTGTTTGTTTCCCATTTAAATTCTAAACAGTGAACTTCTCAAACTATTTGGTTTTGAGGGAATCAGTACATTTAACCCCCTGTGTAAATATCGGTTTATAACAACACATACGAAACACTATCAGTATGGGAGCATAATGTAATAAACTTCAATTTGTTCCCTTCCTGTTTACCTATTGGAATAAGCTGTTTCTTGTTTAAGCAATATTTTGTATTGTTTTGAGGCTTTGGCTCTTGTTTTGTTTGGGGTTTTTAGGATAACACAGCTCTGTGACTCCAAGGATTAAATGGAGATTTGTTGACTATTTCCTGCAGCARCCCCACTATATTTTGTTCCCATTGGTCTAGACTGTGCCCTTACTGGCTGAAAGGAGGAATTAAAAAGCAGAGTAGTGTCCCTTCATTTTTCAGTCCTATCAAGGGAGACAAATGTGGGCCTTAGGCTGGTGCAGTATGCAACGTTGGTCTTTCAGGAGGTCTTCTGGCAAGGCAGCAACAGGTAATGAGGAGCTTGGGCTCCACTCAGCTTTTTTCTGATCAGGAATGTGGCTACAACTGAATGGGCAAAGTGAGCCTTTGGAGAGCCACAGTAAAATGGGGATTCACTAGGGAGGGCATGAGGAAGGGAATTTAYGTATCAAGGTCCTAAGCTACCCCGAGCTGAGGAAAGCTACATGGTGCTTCTTCCCCAGTTCTTGCCTAAAAGCACAACTAATATGGCTGAAGAGGTGCTCAGCAGTATGAAAAAGTAATATGGCAGGAGGAAGATAAGGACCAATAAGACAGCTGAGTCAGATAGGCTGTGTCAAGGCCTGGGACTCTATTTTTACTCTAATTCTATCGGTATTACACTGCTAGTGATATTCAAGACATGTGACACCTCTGGGCCTCATTTTCCCAACTTGTAGAGGTAAGACAATACTTACCTGCTTTTATATCCACACCAAGAAAAAAACAGTYTGCTCCTGGATCCTTGTCCTAAGGAGTACGCAGCTGAGTGCCCTGCTCTTTCCAGTACAAGGTTAGCTGCCAGAATGAGCTCCTAGAAAGGAATTTAATTAAAACTGTCATCTCCAACCATATTGTAAATTACCCAGTTATATGTGTCGGGGGAAGTGCTTTCACAAGTGTCTGCTGTGTGTTTCTTAGTAAGGCATCAGCAAAGTCTGGCAACTATCTACTTTAATGTAATATTAATATAACTATCTACTGTAATGAAAATCCCTAAAATAATATCATGGTAATAGCTCAAAACAGTTAAACACTATTGTAAGCTGTAGGATTTAGACTCATTATTGTATTATCATTTTTTACAGATATTATGTCTTCTCTGTGGGATTTTCAGGTTTTTATTAAGCTTATAACACATATTAGCCATGACTACTTCATTACACCCATTTATCGAATGACCTCAGAYATGTCAGCTACCAGCTCCACCTTTGCTCCTCTCAGAACAATAGGTTGGGTGTTATTTAAGAGTGAGAGATTTTTGGAAAACGTTGTTGTGCTTTGCAAAAATATTTAAGGCACATACCTTTGCAGGAGACATGGATGTGTTTCCCAGCTGTTTTCCTCCTTTAAGAAAGATTTAAAACACAGGAGAATCAGCATGACTAAGGAGGGAAKGAGGAAGGAAGGGAGGTGGCATGTTGAGATACCATCACGATGGAATCAGAAAAACTCATCTGCACAACAAACTGTCATTTCGCTCGCTGAAAACTGAGGAATCCATTTCACATCRTATAGACACTCAGTTTTGTTGCCACTTCATTTTTGTAGGTTTCTGGGATGACTTTCAATTTTCATGAAATGTTATATTAGAATCACTATTGACTCTGTCATCAGGTCTTCCATATACTCACAAAAGTGTTTTCCCTTGTGAAGAAGTTGGGTGGCATGACTTAACAAATAGTTTTGATTAACGGATGGAAAAGATTCCCAATACAGTTGTTACAAATACGTTGTGAAAGCTGAAATATGTCAATGACAGGGAGAGTTTTATTTTTGGCAATTTTGTTTTGATTTGAAAAAAAAGAGAGCTCTTTTAATGAAGAGTGAATGAAGCTGGTTGACAGAAGACTTTGAGAGATCTTCCCTGCAGGAGCCCTGTGTAGGGAAGCGTAGTAGGAAAAAGACGTTGGCAGAGCATCCTGTGATGATTGATCTGTGGTATATGGCCGAAAGGGACCTAAAGAGCATCCACTTCAGTCCTTCAGAAGTTGAAAGGTAGCCACAGGAACATTYGGACTGCCCAGGCAGAAAAAATAGTCTCCTTGTCATACCTCACAACTTTGATTTTCTGGTAATCCAGGGGGCATCATTGCCTACAGCATATGCTATCAGGATGCCTGTTTTCATCCACCATATGGGTAGGTGAGCTACTCAACTTTGGTTTTATGTTGTTTTCCCCATGGAGCTGATGAGACAATATTCTCTTACCACAGGGAGTATCCATGAAAATATGTTTCAATTTATATAATGGTCCATCTGCCAGTAAAAGAAGCAGTATAAAAAGCACAGAGGTCAGGGGCAGATCTATTATAAAAGGACAGCATATGGCAACRCAGCCATTAGATGAGCAACTCATACTCTTGAGAATGCTTTAGGACTGACAAGGGGTTAAGGCAAATGTTGGTTCAATGCTAAATTCAAGACTCAAAATGAAAGAATGTAAATGCCTTGTATGAGCGTGTTTTAAAATAACACTTTTAAACAGCCGTAGGGACTCTATGCAGGAGAGACTGAAAAGTTTTGAATAATGCATGCAAGATAATTTCCAAAATCACCCTTTAACTAGTAACACATTCTTTTCACTGTCTCAATATTCATGATTCACCATTTGCTAATCCTGATGCATAAGGAATGAAGATAGCCCCTGTGGATAAGACCTAATGGACACCATCCTGGAATAATATACAGAACTCAACATCCAGACATGTGTCTTCAATTTAAAATAATTCAGCAATCATGTTCAACCAGAACCTGATTACACAAAATGGGACTTTTTAACTCCCAGACTTGGATCAAATTTTAAGGCCAGAAGAAAAAAAAAAGTGCTATATTTATACATTCCAGATACTGTGGTTGAGTTATCTGCACACAAATTTAACTGTTTCTTTGAACCTCTTATCAGCTCATCTGCAACTATTTTAAATGCTTTTGCTTTACCTGCCCTTTGTAGTTCCTCAGTGAGTTTTCCAGCATTCCAGGATTGTGATGAATGGACTTCCTGGATCTGGAAATTAATTAAAAATGAAACTGAGAGGCCATGGTCCATTACAGTAAATTGTAGCTTTTTTTCAAACAGTAACTGCTACATTTTTTTGTTCTTTTCGTTTTCTTTGCATAAAGGCTGAAGAGGCAAAGGACCCTCAATCAAAAACAATAAAATAACAGGCCTGAGTAAATTACCCGACAATCTCCCTTTGCAAAAACTGTGGCATCACTTTTTCCTRTGGTTCCACTCTTCCTCCGTCAACTGTCTTTTATTCTAGTATGTAAGTGGCTATTAGCATCTTTTTTTCTGCTCTATAACAGAAACTAAAGGAAGATCTGATCCTTTAGGCTACTTGGCCCTGAGATGGTCACAGGCTAGTAGCATATTTTATGAACAAAAATAAAATTTGAGTGCTGGCTAAATACCTGTGAGATTTATTTGTTACTGCTATAAGCTAGCTTCATTGTCAGAACGAATTACACTCTGGTCCAGTATTTAGATAGGAAACTGCACCGAAATCACTGATGATCCCACTGGGGTCCCTGCGACTCTGGTTTCTGACTAAAGATGAAAAAATTGAGACAAGACAGAGGTGCAGAGGTCCCAGGCTCACCTCTTTCTCCTTTTCTYTCATAGTGGGACTAGAGCTGAACGAATCTAATCTTCTTTCTGCTCTGTCATGCTAAAAGCCAGCACTGCCAGCTGTCTTGAGATTCATGATGGTGACCCATTTTTTCACTAACATTGGACCTATTGGACTCAAAGACAGTCTTGTCATACCTTTCAAAACAAGCGAGATTGGGCTTAGGAAAGAGCTGGAAACACTGACTCACAAGTGACACCTTCTCTTGCAGGTTTCATCCTTCTTTTGTCTTTAGGTGAAGGTATTTCTAGGAGATACCCTAAGGTACCATCTCCAAGGAGGCTGCCTGCTTGTGGGGGCTGCTGCTTCACAGAGAGCTGTTCAATGCCAAAACCAGGGCTATTGCTAGAGCAAATCATACAGAGGGCCATTCTCCCCCACTTTCAGCTGTGTGCCTGCCTCTGTGGTGCTATCAGCTCTGAATATTTGAATTTGTATTATTATGCTGGTTCCAGAAGACACTCAGCTTTCTTGTGCAAGGAGCTAAGTTTCTGGTGCTTGTAGTCAACTGAGAAGCTTGAAAACAGCATCACCATGTAGTTTATAAAATAAATAAAAAGATAAATTCAAGATAGCATTTTTAATCACTCAAATTTAAAGCCAGTTTCATGATATCTGAGGACATAAGCCACAGGAGTTGAAAACTGAGGTCCCTAATGTAACTTTCTCTCATTTTGGAGTCTTTTACTTGAGACATTTTCTTGGGAACATATTTGCTTTCTGTGTGTGTGGAAAAACATCATTCACAGCATGAGAGGTGCCTTTGTCCTCAAGTGATCTGTAAGATGATAATCTGAAGCCAGGAGCACAAAGACCTAATCAGTAATATGCTGGCATTGGAAGAATTTTATCATAGACTGGTGTGGGAAAATGTCTTCCTGGTACCTGTGAAAATATTCATGGGATTTTTGACTTTTTTCCCTGCCCTTCCTAAATCAGGAATAAAAATCAAAGCTGGAAAAAACTCTGCAATCTGATTATAGATATTTCAGATGGGTTAAAAAAATCCAAGTTTTGATTAATTCCAAACCCTTCATTTTAATGTCATTATTTTAATATTTTTATARAAATACTTCTTTTTCAATAGCATACATTTTCAAAACAAGAAATATTATTTTGAACCAGAAAATGGATTTATTGTTCAGAAATCACAGGCGTGGGATATTTTGACCATTTCAAAACATTTTCTTTTCCTTACCCCTTCCCAAAAAACCCTTTTCYATTAGGAGACCAATCCAAGTGGAACCTCCCCTCCCAAATTGTTCCAGGTTTGACAGAGATGTAATTTTTTCCAAATCAACTCTTTTATCAGAAAATCGCAACTGGGACGCAGCTGATAGTGGGAATGGAAGGGCATGGTTTGTTTTGGTAGGGTTTGTATGAAACCCTTCTAGGAAAGAGGGTCACGTCCAGCCCCCTCTGCTCCCGCAGGCACACACAGCCCTGAGGATGAGACTGGCTCTCTGAGTGCCAGGCCTGACGATGGTGCTCTCCCAGATCTTCTTGGTATATTGTAACGTTCCTCCGAGAGTCTTTGTTCCCTGCTCGGAAGCTGAAGCCAGAGTATATATTTTAACACAATGTAAGAGATTAAGAATATGCAGCTCTTTTACTTTTTTTGTCATATTGCTCTCCCAAGAGGATGATCCCAGCCAGAATAACTATCTGACTTACTTTATAGACATATATAAAAGGATAGAAAAAGCCCCATATTCTTTACCCTCCTCTTCCTCCCAGCTGCTGAATCCTGACCCCGTGAACCCCATTTTTGCATGYCAGACAAATAGCTGATATAAACATATCTGAAGCTAACCTCTCCCAGGTCTTCTTCCAAGCTGACTGCTTTTCTCTCAAGCCAACTTCAACTTAGCTCTTCATCATGAGAGCACAGGCCAGTGCTCAGAAATGAATGTCACCATGGTCTTTCTGGACTGGACAGGAGCCTAATGGGTACATAGCAGTGAGGTCATGAGCTAGGAAGGGGGTTGTTTTGACAGTTGAAAATTTCTGGCAAATAAATCCCAGCAAGAAAACAAATTACTTGCTTTGAGAAAGATATATACAACACCAAACCATCTGCAAAGATACAGGTAGTGTTACTAGTTATTGCCAGGGAACAGGAATTGTGTGTGGTGAGTGTTGCCAGGAAATTAGTACCAGAACAAACTGTCACAGATGTAATATGTTACTTGGGCAGGAACTATTTCTAATTCTGACCTTTTCTTTTTTCTTTTTCTTTCTTTCTTTTTTTTTGACAAATAGCTTCCTTAGTTCCCTAGGTACTGCTTGCTGCTATGTTCCCTAGTGGATACATGGATACCATGGTTTCCTTGGGCTAGAGGAAAAGTTCACTGAATTCCCTTGTCTCATTTTATCCCAGCTAAAAAGTGGTGATGATGATATTTACCCCTCCTAAAGGGCACATTGTCATTGTCTCAGGAAGAACTTGTCATCAACCCTTGAACCAACCTCCAACCTTTGCACATCTTCTTTTAAAGGCCTTGTATGTAGCTAATGGTGACATAAATTGCTTTGAGATTTGGGACTAGAAGTTCTTGTTGCTCTTTGACTGTTATGCTTTGGAGCAAAAACTTTTGCCTGAGATGTCCTCAAAATGACCCTTTCTAGGTTGGGCCTGAGGGGTACATGTCCTCAAAGTCTGTCTGAGCAGTGAGTGGCCATCACTACGAAGAAGAGGGGAAGAGGCTAATTTCCCATTGTGTTGGCTGCATTTGCTGTGCATGGTTGTGGCTCTCCCTCTCTGCCCAGCTCCCTATCGGGACAGAGCACTTTGCAAGTGAGTCGGGGCTGGTGCTACAGTCCGAAGTAGCACAAATTATTTGGATATAACATCWCCATAGCAGTACTGAAGGCTTATAAAAGGGTCAGGCGCAGGCAGGATAGAGATCCTTAAGGAATAATCAAAGATATCCTATTTTAAATGAAGTTGCATTCAAGAAGAGAACAGGGAATAGAAATGAGTATTATGCTGTAGCAGCAAGTAAGAACAACCTATCCCACTGTTTTATTCCATCATGAGTGGGATCAAAGTTATTGCTATTACTGGTTATTAATTGTTACTAATTTGTTACTAATCACCAGTTACCTAGAAGAGACCTAGTTATTGGTCAGGTCTTTGCAGTGATAGGGGCTGTATAAACACCAGACAAAAATATGGTGCCTACCTCAAAGAGCTTACAGTGTTGGCACCAGCATCTTCACTTATGCTGGACACCTTTATAGCATCAGAAAGTCAGTAGACATGGACTCAATGGGTGAGCAAGAAAACTTCCACACTCCCTTTACCCTCTGTCTCCCTCTCTCAGTTTGTGCTGCTGTGATCGCACGTCATGCTTTCTCAGGATAGGGCCCCATGAGGGTCAGCTCCTGCCTCGCTTCCTGTGGCAGGGCTGAGGAGCCCTTCACAGTGTTGCGCTCACTCCTGTCCTCCAAAACACTGTTACAAAACTTTGCTTTCCCTAACCTATCCCTGCTTCTCCTTTGCTGGCCTGACCAAAACCACTACTCTGCTTTGAAGACTTGTGTTTCACTGACCTCTCAGGCACCTGTACTGGTTTTCCAGGAGATACTGAAGACTGTTTGCCAGATTACACCTAGGCACGTCTGTATTTATATTGCTAAAAGGACATACCTCTCCAAACCCATTTTTCATACAAGCACTGTGATGGTTCATGCATGCAGGTGAGCTGAGCCAGTGGCTGGACAGCACCAGAAAGAAAGGTCTTCCTTAGCTCCATGTTTCTCAGGAAAATTTAATTAGATTTTTTCCCCCTCTGTGATGCTTATTGGCTTTATCTGATTGTTCCCATCTGCTGGCCATTCCTCAAAATTCAACAGAGTGATCTCATTCCACTGCAGTCTGCACAATCAGAGTAACTGTGGGGGTCCTGGCACAAGCTCTGTGCCAGAGGAGATGGAGTCAATGAGCTTTGTGTACTTGCTGATGTAGTATGGCAGTCATGAGAGCTTGTCTGGGAGGGATGGTGTGTTCCACAGGCAAAGAACCCAGTTCCCTCAGGGGAATGTTATTTTATCTTTCTGTTATTGCATTGAACACCACTTGATCTTRGTGGTGGTGGCCCTCTTGACTCTTTTTTGACTTAGGGCTTGACACAAATCAAATCTCTTTTCTACTCCTCTCCTCCCGCAGGAGTTAAAATGTCCCARTAGAAAGTAAAAAGTCACATAATCTGAAAAGGTCATGCTAGTACCAGATTTTGGCCCCAAARGAGCCAGTATGTTGTAAACTTTGACCTTTTTGTTTGGAACCCACCCTGTCTCTTCACCTAGAACAAGCTTTCCCCCCCCCCTTGTAAGTTCTCTTTCCAGACTTAACATTTCCTCTCCATTGCTAGTTGATTAGTCTCAAAGTAGCTGAACCTACACGCTCATCTAAACTGAAAGACCAAGTCACCCCAGTTCTCTTTTCATGCAGTCTACATTGCATCCATACTCTTTTTAACATATCCTAAGCAAGCTTAAGAAAGGTCACCRAGGACTAACAACTCTTGAGGAAAACCCTGCTTGTATATGTAGTGCTTAATCAGAAAGCTCATTTGTTTGATGGAGTTATTAAAGTCCTCTAACCACCATGAAACAGTGATTTCAGGACATTTTGAATGGATTAATTAAAAGAATAACATGCTTTCAGTTATTCTGAGAAGCAAGGCTTATAGGAAAAGGCAGTGCCTTTTATTAGAGCATGGAAAAAATGGACAAACTTTCAGGCATCTGATGTCTCTCCATCATTCGCAACAAAGAAGGAGTAAACAGGGAAAGAAAGGTTTTAAAGGTAGAKAAGCCTGGCAAATAACCATCCAGGTTTGAACCAGTCTGTTAAGTAGGATAGTGAAAACAGTCTTTTACCCCCTCAGATTTTCTGCTAATATTCTTTGTCCTCCTTAGCTGTGTTTCAAGCCAGAGTCYGATGCTATAGCAGCATGTGTTGTTTCTTTGTCCCACACAAGTGGAACACAACTGTACTTAAGCTTCTGGTTATCTCTAATTTTCCTGATTCTTAGGCACTGTCCTTCTTCCAAAATAATATGAACATTAAAGTATTTCACATCTTTCCTTTCTGAGARGAGGTCAGAGGTCTGTAAAATGTTCCTTCAAAGCCCTCAGTAGGCTGTTGTCTTCTTCTGTCCCAGCATCGCAGTGAAAGTCCTGGCTGGCTGAATCCCACTCTTCATGTRCTGCACAGCACATGTTCCTGTTTCCCAGCTCCCTCAGAACTTGGGGGAAATCCACATCTAGAAGCAGCCAAGGCTGWAAAACAGGAACCAGGTGATGATGCTGGAGAGAAAAATGTTTCTAGCAACATATTCTGTTCTCAAAGGTTGCTGTCCTCTAGCTCTGAATGACTCTGTGCTTTCCTCTCCTGACTGGACAGAAGAAAGAGAAAAGTACTCCTAAGTGCTTTGGATTTTCGTTTGTAGTGCATGACAAATCTTATGAACTCTGGGGATATGTTAAAGTCAAAGATTTCCTTAGTGTATTGTAYGTAGAAATGCAAATTTTCCATACTAGTAAATTATAGAGTAATCTGTTGTAAGAGTGCACATCTGAAACACTGAAGAGGAGAGGCCCAGTCTTACTTTGTGCYAGGCAGTGTTTGGAGGCCACAATTAATGGCACTTGGAATATAGGTCTTGAGAAGGCCTGAACAAGGAAGGATTCATTGAAAGATGGCTTTGGTGGGTCCCAAATAGATGCTACCCCAGATGGATCAAGGTGGGATGGCAAAAAGGTGTCCCAGCTGCTTGTAGGATGTATGGCACCTTGAAGATGCACAGAGATGTCACCTGGGGACTCCTGAGATGAGATATGGAGGAGGAGATGTGTATACTACCTACTGGTATGGAGTTCTATGGAAGCTGCAGCAGTGAGAAAGCCAAGGGAGGCTGCAAGGGGTCGGCTGTTACTTCTGACAGGGACAGAGGAGTGATGAGCTTTCTGGTATTTGCGGAGGGAGAAGGAAGTGCATTTCAGTGTCAGGAAGAATCCTGGCAAGTCATCCCTGCTCCTCTGAAACAACCTTTTCTTCATAACATCTGAGACAGCAAATATTTTATGAAGAGTTAAGGTCACCTCTGAAGTTTTGACCTCATTCTCTTTGAAATTGGTTAAGATTAAGCGATTTGGCTGAACCTAACAGATGGTGCAGTAAACTGGACAGGCCTCTCCACCCCCTCAGCCTCGCAGACAGGGAACACACTGTACTGGAAGCAGGGTAGGAGCCACAGCCATTCGCTGCTTGTGGCTCTCGGTAGGGAGACAAACCCAAAGGCCCCAAGATCCTTCAGCTAGATTTAGAAATGAACACCCTTGGACTCCCGCTGCACTGGAATGAACCCTGATCAAAAAATCTAATGCAGTCAGAGCATGCTTGCTACGTTATCTAGTGATTTTGGGGTTTAAGTGTAATTTGGAGGGGCTTAAGATTGTGAACTGCTACTGAACTGGGAAATGTATTTTTTGACTTTCCTATTTAAAAGTGATCTTAGCAAATAGCAACCTTACACATGCTTTAAGAGGTGACAAGAGAGAATAGGAAGAAAAAACTACAAGAAAAATTACTGTGAAACAGCACAGAGATGCATTAAAAMAATGGCCTTGCCAGGCAAGTGCTCCTGCTTGGTTGTCAGAGTGCAGACCCAAGATGATTGCAGAGCTTGGGCAGCAGGAACAGTAGGAACTTGTTTTTCTGAATGACTGTTACTAGTGGGACAGGTAATGATACTAATCCTTGAAGCTATTCAATGGCTAATGTATAGCACTTAAACATGCATACCTGGGGGATTATTAGGACCAGGTAAAGAGATGGCAGCTTCCCCAAAGACATTAACGATGACAACAACAACATCAAAAAGGCAAAATGCAGAAGGGTAGGGTCTAGCAAAGAACTATGCGCAAAACTCGTGCAGGACTAATAAATCTCATACAGCTTTGGGGCAGACTACAGATGTCTCCCTCAGAATTGCATCATGAGGATGGGGAGGAATAGTTTGGGAGAGCTACTCATATTTTTCCTTCACATAAGGAAAACTTTAATATATTAACTGATTAATATTAACAAAAGGGAGCATCTTCAGTGGGCTCATGTGACAGAGTTACCTGCYGTCAGACTCATTGACCATGGATTCCTCAGAGCCTGCAAAGTAAAGCATTCAAAATACATGGAAGTGGTCTCTTAYACAGGAATGGCCCCTATAATGCTGCAACATTAGAATTTTCCAGATGTCATATTATGGGTTCTATTCATTAACTTCCTTTTTGTTGTCTCACAATGTGCACAGTGGCATTGAACTTTCTCAGTGCACAAGAACTTTTCAGGRAAATTCTCATAAAAAAGAGACAGAAAAGAAAAAACGATGAGAGTGACTTAGATACTCAAATCTGGCAAAAGTTTCACATCATGGAAGTGATATTGATCTAAAAAAMCGTTATGCTATTATCTAAATAGTTTCCAATTGTTCCTGGAACTATTATAGCATGAAGATCACTGCCTGTTCCTTAGAGAAAGAAACTAACTCATTAGAGTTGCAAATATTATCTGAAATTGAAATTCTCTGACATCTTCATGAAGAAAAAAAGTCTGTTTCATTGCAGACAATTCAGATTTTAAGAGATTATGTCAGGTTGTAAATGTCTATGCACTTGATAAAATGGCTTTTCTGGTAAAAAAGTATTTCTAACTTTCGCATAATAAGCCCCAAGAATTRATGACTAGAAAGACATTATAGTATCGGGAAGGCTCTGCTACAACATTGGTACAGATTTTGAAGTTGTAAGAGAAATCACTTTACAAGAAGTTTCCATGCAAAAACCTAGAGCAATGAGAAAATGATGTAAGAACTGTTAGGTGTGATACTGTCCTGTTGGATGTTAGGAACTGTCAATATTCATGTTTTTTGATAGGGGCAGCTTTTTACTAGGGTTTCTCAAAAGGTGCCTATTGCAATTGTACAATTTCTGCAGACCTATGCATAMTGGCACCACACCTGAAATCAAATCTGGAAATATTATAGCTAATTGTGAAGACTTTTAGCCACTGGGAATCCAAAACATCCTTAGTCAAGAATGAAGAACAAGGTATTAGAGCAACTGAGACCAACAGGAAGGAGAAGTCATAACATGTTTTGACACAAGAGATGATGGTTTTATTCATCTCAAATGCCAAGTAAATCACTGACTTCGTAATTCACCATAAAGCACTGCTTTACTTACTGTGATTTTTCTGATTTCTGACTGTCAAGTGTGGTACAGCCCAGGAAAGGTCAATCTGCTGGCAGAAGCTGCTAGGCAACCACAGCTTGTCCTTAGCATATAATCAGCTGTGAGGAGCTGTTAGACAWCATCCATGTGATGTCTGAATGAAACATCCCTTCATCCGTACTGGGAGAGAGATTGCTTCCAAAGACCCKCCCATGACCGTTCACTGGAATTTAAACCTTAGATAATTCAGAGTTATGGTTATTTTTCTCACTTATCTTCACAGTTACCAACATTCTATTACTCATGACACAACATTTCTGACCCTGTACTTATTTCCCTTTGAAATCCTAATTAAGAATTGTAATAAGAAATGACTTTGTGCTAGTGCTGGCAATTTGTCTTTTCTTGTAAAAGCAGCCATATTTTAATGACCCATGTAATATGTATGTGTAATATACACATCTAAGTGAAATCCAACACAAATCCAAATGCAGGCCAGTGCTGCCAGCGGGTTAGAGAGATCCTGTCAGCTTGAAAGAGGGTCTGGAGGGAGGAGCTTGGTTTTATAATTTGCTAGTTCTGTGCTATCCTTGGGGGCATGATATATGGCTAAGCATTGTGTTATGATATAACAACACAAATGTAATTTAATAACTTTAGTGTCAAACAGCTAAGATTTATGGTCAGTGAGGCTAAATGTTCACAAAGGATTGATCTAGAGGTTCAGTCCTATTGGATTAAGAGAGAAAAACTGGCTAATGCAACATTTCAGACAACACATCTCTGTGGGACTGGAAGCTTCATATTACTTTTTGCACTGTGTTAATATTTCCTTGCTGCATTTCCAAAAACTCTCTTTCTAATTATAGTTTCCTGGGTTCATTCCATGCAAATTAAAAGCACATTATTATTTTGTAACTAAAGGGTATGAATTGTGTGCTCCTGTAGACAACAGGCTGTGGAGTCAGCCAGATGCGGCTCCTTTCATCTTAGTGTTACTGCAAATGTTTGTACGAGCAGCTTGCAGGGTCTCTGACTTACAGGAAGATTCAGTCCATTGTGAGTGGGCAGATGCTTTTTATTTTCCAGCAAAAAAAATTAAGCAAGCTTGCTATAGCCTTTCTGAATCAGTAAGCTGGGGTCCAGGGAAAGGAGCACTGTGGGGATGTCAGGCACCACCAGACTGACCAGAGAATTGCATAGCAAGAATTTGATMAAGGCAAAGGACCTGTCTGGCCCTGAGGGTGCTTCCAGGCTTTATTGTCTCTGTCCACCCCTGGGGCCTTCCGCAGCTCCCAGCCCCAAGCCTCTACTTCAGCTCAGTCCAGGGCCACCTGTCCTGTGATGCCACTTTCCAGCTCTACTGTGGTTGCTCGTATCTCCTTGACAAAATTTTCTGAGATGGAGCAAGCAGCTCTGGCGAGAGATATATTTACAGCACCAAAATAATTTAGAAATAGAGAAGCCTGGGCTGCAGAGAAACTGGGAAATTGATTCTGTTGCARTCATGATAGCCACTGCCCTGTGGCAAGATGCTGTTTAGCAGCAGGACTCCTCCTCTGTTGCCCAGTCCCAGAGAATATACCTTTCCCATGGATTTGTCTAGCTTTATCCTCCAAACCCCAATCGACTGTTCCAAGGCTGGTGGAAGCTCCCTCCACAGGCAGAACCTTCTTCATGGAGCAGTGTGAAGCACTCCGTATGCTACAGGCACTGCACCCTCGCATACAATGCCCAGGATGGCCACCAGGCGAAATACTGAAGAAATAAGAGAGGTCTGCAGGTGTGCCAGCAGCTCCTGTTACTGTGGGCTGGGAGAGGACTTTGCTGCCTTCACCTGCATGTGCCAAAGCCCTCTTAAATGAGTGAGATGACCTCAGTATTAGAGAGGTGAGGGCTGGACCCAGCTTTCCTCATTATTACCCTGCAGCTATTGYTTCTCCCATGCTCACATTCTTCAGGGACTTTCATGCAATCTCAACTCCCGTTGGAGTGAGCCCTGTGTCAGGTCATCTGCACTAGTGCTGAACGCACCAAACACTTACAAAGTTGTGAAGATACCATTGTATAGGTAAGTATAAACGACATCCCATGTGCCATGTGGTTGAGATTTGGGTCAATACTTTTCTTGCCAGGTAAGCTTTGAACTGGTTTTGTTTTTCTTGCTTGTTTCTTGCTGTGGTTTAGAGACCAAATACTGTCCATAACATATCTTTGCAGCAAAGTAAGAGTGCCAGTATTTTAAACTGTGATATTTTTGGCAAGAGGCATAATCTCATTCTGTCTGAAGAAGGCCCCAAGGGCCCCAGTGCTTTCCCACCATTAAAAGCTGCAGCTTCTTGTGTTTCCTTTCCCTTGCCTCTCCTCTTTTTCTTATCTACCTTACTCCAGTATCCAGAGTTAGGTTTCCTGCTCAGTYGTGAGTTACCTTTCGTGTCCCTGGGTAAGTCACTCAGTGTACTTCAGCTCCTTSTCTGAAGACAGAGATGTTGCTTCCCCATGAGAAGTTCAGGAAGATTAATTCCATGAATGAGCAGGAGGAAGCCAGTGCCTGTGGCATTGAGGGATCTGCAAATACTAGACAGAGCCCTATCCTCTCAGCTCCATCCTTCCTTTCTCTTGACATTCAGCTTCCTCTTCCCACTTGTCAGTGGGCTCTGATTCCCAAAGGGCCTCCTGAGTCCCAAAATCTTTCCTCTCCTCCATCACCTCCCTCCCCTGACCTCTAAACAGGCTTCCTGCTGTGAGTGCTGGTCCTCACGGGGAGCGACGGGGGCCTGGCACTCTTACCAGCTGGCTTCTCCATTTGGAGCTGACACATTCCAGGGCTTCCTGGGGTCAGTGGCAACCCAGAGTGCCTCCCCACCTGCCTGCAGAGACAACGCAGGGCTCCAGTAGGCTGGAAGCACCAGCWAGGCCCCCGGAGTTTAGCCAGGTCTGATGAGATTCCAAGATGAGTTCAGTAACTCACACGGAGCTAGACCTGCAGCTTCATCTGCAGACAAGGGAGGCWATAACTCTTCTACCCACCTTTGCTAAGCATTTTGAGACTCATGCTTGATAAATGCTGTTTCCAAAGGCTGAGGGATTTGGGCAATGAAGGAGGGAAAGGGGAAGGCATGGTTTATGATGTATTTATTAATTCCAGCCCAAGTAAGCCTTCTGGTGGGGAGATGAACCAAATGGAGCTTTTTTCCCATGCTGATGTAATTATTGTGTTTGTATTTGCAAAGATAATAAAAGGTTTGGAACACAGGTTGGCCTGAGGCTTAAGCCAGGCTTTATTTCTTTTTCAGCTTAACTCCTAATCAGTTATTCCGTACCTCTGTGGTACTGTCTTGGCTATGCTGATTTACTGGTCAGTTTTACTACCGGTGTTGTAATACATATGTAACRCGTGTTGTCACTGCTTGTTGGCATTTAAGGTAAGTGATTTCCTAACATAGAGTTTAGGATGCAGATAATACCTGCTTTATTGAGCAGATGCTTTATCTGAATGTAATTAATGAAAAGGCATTGGACTAGGTCCAGTGCTCCATGAAGTCATTGTTCCATTTGTGCAAATTCAGTATTTATCTGATCAGTGGACTGGAAGAGTCATTGTAACAGTCATGCCTGCCTCCTGCCCAGAGGGAACATAACGGYGTTGCTGGTCCCCAGACATCCCTCACACTCTCAGGAGATGGTGCTTGTCTTGCAAAAATTTGTTAGAATCACCTTGTTCCTGACCTGCATTGGGCACCTACCCTGCATTATAGGACATAGGCTGCTGGCTTGTAGATGTAGAGGTGCTTCCATATTTCCATTAACACCGACAATGGGAATGCAGCTTGCCGCAGCACGTATAGCAAGAGGCACAGCAATAAACCATTTCCARCACTCACTGCACCCTCTGCACGTTGACGCGCTGCAGCCTGGCTGGGCCTCTTACAGTTGTTAAGATTTGTTAAGAAAAACATAGCGTCCTGCTGCAAAAGAAACTCTCCCCTCCCTGCTGAAATAGACTAGGAAATAAAATAAATAAATAAATAAATAAAAGAATTGTAGTTGCAAGCGTATTGAGGTTAATTTAAAACATTTTTATTTTATTTTTCTGGTGCCCTGGACGCAGGTGGAAGGCGGCGCGGTGTCGGCGGGGCCGCGCCGGGGCCCGCCGCCGCGCCGCCGCGGTGTGGCAGAGCGAGGCCGGCGCAGCGCTGCCCCGCCGCGCTCCGCGCAGCGCCCCCGCGCGTCTCCCTCAGCTCCGACCCGCGCCTCCAGCTGGCTCCGCGGCTCTACGCGCCCGCTCGCGCCGCAAGGCGGTCTTATCTAAATTGCTCTCCGAAGGGTATTTGCGAGCTGCGGCAGTCTTTTCTATTAATTAGTGGTGATTTAGCTTAATCTTTCTAGCTGTCGAGGAGCTGGGTTTCTGAAAAAGACTGCGCAAGGCTTCAATTTTTATTTGAGCTTAAAATGCAGTCATTCTAACTAAAGCACATGGATTTGTTATGACAGGAGATAAACACGATTGCCATCGGTTTAATTATGGGGAATGAGAGACAGTAAATATGTTTGCAAATGAGGAAGGAAAATCATCGTAGCTAAAACTAGAACAGCCTCAGTAAATCAGGGATGCAGCCTGGACAGCAGAAGATATGCTGCCTAGATAATACCTGCACAGATCATGAAACACTCTTTTGAGGAAGAAACATTTTGGGAGTGCCACAGGTGAGATGATAGACTGGTCTGGGTGCTCCTGGCTTGAATGCTATCAGAGGTCCAGCTGGAGGTCCTTTAAATGGTCCTCTGAATAAAAAACAAGGACAGGTCTCTGTCCTCAGATCAGGGAAATGGTGGATTTCCAGATTAAGAAATGTTACAAAAGCATGGAAACAATGGAAATGCAAATATATTGCATCAATTTTGCTGTAAAGAGTGATCAGAGATTAAAAAAAATAAGTGAAAGGCAAGCAGTTTATCTATCTGATTGGAGGATGAGCAGAGCAGTCAGTGAGATTCAGTTACCAGAAGCAGAATCTGAGCACTGGGACAACTGAGGAAGAGTTGATGAACACTGTGACCCCATTCAGAATGCCCCAGAGAAATACTCCTTTTACCCGAGGGAAGAAAAGCTGAGGAAACAGGTATGTGCAGGGCCAAAAACTCTGCCTGGCAATTTTGAAAATAAAAGTGCCTCGATAAGAGAGAGCCCTGCTTATATGACATGTCATTCCATGTGGTATTTTTGAAGGTAAAGATATCTAATCTTTGAGAAATGTTTCCTGGAATAGAAGGGCAGCTGATAAATCCAAGAAAAGGAGCAAAGTTGGAGAGAAAAAAAAAGGAAAAAAAAGGAGAGAGAAACTGAAAACCTTCCCTGACAGGCACAAGGAAGAGGTCTATTCAAAGAGAAAGGGAGATGCTGCCWGAGATTTTTGGAACAAAAGACGGCCATCAGTTCACCTTTTGGACACCAGGTGGATGTATAGCCTAATCACAAGCAGGATGGAGACAGACCAAGCTGGTCGAAGCACTATCWTACATGAGATGAGAGAAACAGAACCATTTTATATCTCAGTGCAGCAGTTATTTCAGGAAATAAAAAAGCAGCAATTCGGGCAGTGACAAAAGACAGACAGATTTCCACTGAAGAGGAGGAACTCTGCACCATGACTTTCACAGGTCCAAAAGTGCAGAAGAGGGCTGCCAGCCATTCAGCTCCCATAGTTTCAAAGACCATTTTGATTCCAGCTGGATTGAGATCAGCTGCAATACAGTATTAGCAATGCTGATGAGCTGGAACTGGCCAGCCTGTGAAGGGGAAGTGTCATTATATCTTCCAGCACTCACAGGGGTCCTTAAACTGCCCAGGTCTGGGAGGGGGCTAATGCACTGAGCACAGTGCTGAAGTGAATCCCCTGCCTGGTCTTATGGAGATGCCCTGGGCTGCCTGGCCACTCAGTGATGCTTTCTGGGCCTTGTGGCAGGTAACGGGCACAAGTGGGCCCCTACTAGCACCACCATCARCTGTCTGTAGTGATTGAAACTCACACAGGAGAAAGAAAGTGAGCAACAGGCAAGCTGGGTTCATGATGCCCATGGGTGGTTGCTGCCAAGGGGTGTGAAGCTGGTCACAGACTACCTGCAGCGAAGGATACTGAGGCCAGTACCTCTGGGCATCTGGCAATGGGMTCTCTGCTGAGTTTCTTTCTCTTTCTGAGATACAGTCTCTCAGGAAGTGCCCGGATCCATGGAAATATCCCTGTGCTCTGCACATGTAACACAGTATCRTGAACCCCTAAGGCAGCTGCCATGGTGGGATTAGTCAGGGGGCCTAGATGGAGATCTTAAAGCATAAAGATAGTGTAAGATTTATGACAGCACAGATCATAAAGCAGTGGTACRCACTGGATCAACATGAGGTACAGGGTGATACTGGGAAAGGGAATCTGGCAGCATTACTGGTATCAAGCCATCAGCCTGTAGCATTTGTAAGTAGAGGTGCTGCGGATACAGCAAGAGGATACATCTGRGCTGAGAATGACTCGTCTCCTGTGCTTCTTTGAAGGGAACATTCATGCCAGTTCACCTTCGGCCATTAGTGCCTTCTGACAACAAGCCACTGAAAAGCATAAGCTGCCATGAACTGCATTTGTGTGACTCTAGACTGCAGTGAGAGGAAATGAAATTACCCAGGAAAGTCTCTACTGAGACTTCAGGTATCTTTTATRTGATAAAGCATAGACTCTATCAGCCTGCCTAAAAGGCAGTGCCAGATAGTCCAATCAAGCATCAAGCAGAATAGGGCACTGCAGGCAGTAAAATTCTTAATACTTTGGGCTGGCACAATCATCTACTGCTGCATTTGCAGCAGATGAGTTCTATCTGCTGAGGGATGAGAATAAAGAYTGAGGTTAAAAGCACTAGGCAATAACTACGGCAGATTTCAGAGCTGAAATCATAGGTGGTGTCATCTTACTGAACTCCACATCTAGACTCTGGGCTCCCTTTTCAGTTGATGAAGACGTAATCAATATAGTCAGTGAGTTCTAGGTCATGATTTGCTCTATCTTAAAGTACTTCTCCAAACAAAGTTGAGGTGCTTTAAAATGGTTTGTTTCCATTAGCTTACAAGGATCTACAAGAGCCTGGATTATCTGTAAATACTGACACTGTAGATATCTAAATTTCAGAGAGGAGAGTCTCCTCCCATGTGACTGGTCCAGACACCAGGAAAAGACCTGAGGGTGACTGATAGACAGAAAGTATATTGAGTAGCATGGCATGCATGCCCCAAAAGGGCAGATTTGGGACAGTACAGGGTGTGCAGAGAGCACAGAAGAATACAGAACACAAATGGGTGTGCTGTTTCAGCAGCAGAAAATACCTCAACAGTATTATGAGATATGAGCCTGATCCTGGAAAAAGGTTAATTTTAATCAGCCATACTCTTTTCTTCCTCTATTTCCAAGCAGGAAGGATACTGTCCAAAGGATACTCAGGCAAGGACTAAGAACAAGACATTGCAGTGCCTTTGACAAGCTCTGTCTGTTATGACTCTGCTCAGACAGTGGACTGCAGGATTCCTCAGAAGAGCTCAACCAATTCAGCTCTGAATGAATGTTCGAGCACAGGGTACCCACAAAGCAATGGGAAGCCRGGAATCATGAGAGGCAAGAGACTGTTAACCAGTTAAATCAGATTGTTAAAACAGGCAGGAAGGCAGCTCTTCTTGGCAGTGTGGGAGCCCAGAGATCAGATAACAACGCAGCGCAAAGATGGATGGGTCAAAGCAACCTCAGATCTATTTCCCTTGAGAGAGAGCCCATGCAGCCCAGCTGAGTAATCTGAAGCAATGAGCAGAAATACATAACAAATTCTTGCACAGAGCTCCCAGGAGCCACACAATGAGGCTGTTACATACCAGTGGATAGGACAAGGTCCAGCCATCAGATAAGCACCCAAAACAGAGATGAAAGTCTACAGCCAAAGCAGCAATAGYATTGTTGATATTTAAGGGCCTAGGGCAATCATGAAAGGAAAACCAAGACAGTGGTAGATATTAGGAATAGACAGCCAACACATTTGAGTACCTTGAGCCAAAATCAGAGACAGGATGAATGTGTACAACCCACTGCTACTTTCTGGTGAGACTTAGAAAGATGACACATAGCAAGGGCCAGCAGGACACACTACTCAGCAGCCCACTAAACTGCAGCAGATATATGTCACTGTAGCTTTGAGCTACAAGTTAAGGCAATGGCAGCTCATGTTTTTAAGTTTTGATGTGAAGCTTTACATGACATGTCAGCCAACAAGGAGGGAACATGTCCATCGTCTGTGGGCCAGCTGAGGTTCCTGGTCAAAGCACAGGGAAGCAGGCTGCCCTGCCCAAAAGGATTTATGCTCCTGTGAACACGGTATGGCTCAGTGCCTCTTTTCTGCTATGTATTTATATGTCTTGGCTGAAACACAAGAGTTTCTTCTGTAAAACTGTGGGGTTTTGGTCAGAATTCACTTGTTCAGTTGAAAAAATGCTGAAAATGCTGATGCTGGTGCTCAGTTTTGCCTGTGTCTCATTGGTGACAGTCGCATGTTGGCAGAAGTTCCAAGGACAGCCAAGTCCAACTAGAGACTTGAGCCTGTAGAAGAGAAGAGACCTTTCTCCTTCTCAGCTATTTCTRCCTCCTTTGTCCTTCTCCTCTTGTTTCACCCCTTTGTTGTGCAGGTTTTGGTGCTCAATGGATCTTTCTGTTAGCTGTACTACTTCTGTTCTGTTTCGGTACTAACGCAGAAAAACATCTGTGTAATGACTTGACCCAATGAGTGGCAGAGGCAGCACACGGTAAGTGATGGGAATGCATGACCAAGAATGGGGACAGTGACGGAAAAAAAGTGCATTCTCTTTTTGGCTGAGGTGAATTAGTATGTCAGCTCACCTCATCACCTGAGCCTATACATACCCCCAAGGCATATGGGCTGGCCAAAGCCCAAAGTAGCAAAGTATTTAAAACTAAGCACATGAAYTGTCCTCCTTCACTTCAAAGCTCATGTGCCTTAAGTTCAGCATGCACGCTCTACTCTGTTGAGTGAGGAATTAAACTAGCAAAGCCTGGGGTTTGGAGAGCTAACCTCATTAGTAACCCAGGGTTAAGTGCCATGAGGGTTTATTCAGCTCTCTATTCTTCTGAGATACTCCGATCCGGGTTTCAATGTGTAAAGTWCTTTTTTAGAGAGTTTCTTCTGTGAGTGTGAGATATACTGTGGTTTGTAAAGTGCTAGGTTCGTTTTTAGACACTACAAGCTGGTCAGTGAATTCCTTTACTTGCATTTGTGTGCAGTAACTCACACACATAGACCCACTACAGTTGAAGGCTTGCCAATGCAAGTGTGGGATTTACAGTCCCCAGCCCTTYGTGAGGAACTGATGGAGGCTGCGAAATGTTAAGCATTCTCAGCAGTTCTGGAGAAAAATGACATTTTGCAGGATTACCCAAACCAGGTGTTCTTAACTGCAAAATGCCTCTCCCTTTCCTTTGTGTAGAAAGATCTGTTCTCAAATGAAGCAGCAAGACTGTCCTACCCTGTGCTTTCCAAGATGAACGCTCCTAAGGTGAAAATTGGCAATGCACATGCAGTGCTGGCCTAGGAAGTCTGGCAGATTAAATGATGGAAGCAGGCATAACAAAGAGCTACTTAGAAATGCCGTGGGTGACAATTGTCTGCAGTGGGTTCATTCATCCCCAGATAGTACTGTATGTGGGAAGCAAGTGCTGGCTAACAATGCCACAGCTGCTTTCCCCACCCACACCACGCAGGTCCTATGTGGATCCTCTGCAGCACAATAAAGAAGAGCTGCAGAAATAGTTGTCTTTCACTCCATTGAAAATGGCCACAAAGCATTAAAAGCCTGGTTGAGTGAGAAGGCCTCACTGAAATCAACGTTGAGGGTGTTAAGAGGCACAACTTCCTGAAGTAACTTGTTGGACAGAGGAAGGTTATTTGCAGATCGTTCTGTATCTGAAAGGGCAACCCTAAATGTGCTATGCAGTCAAAACTGTGTATGTGCAATTTTTGTTGAGGATGAGTGACTGAGAGGTTTATGTAATGCGGAATTCAGTGGTTATGTTACTACTATTTTTCTTTTCATTCATTGGCCTCTCCTCTTTTACATATTAACTTGCAGGAATTATTTATGTAATTTATGTACAAGGAAATCTTGAAGGCTTTCTACATTAGTGATCAAGTATGAGGGAATTTAGTCTTCTACTCCTGGTTAAGTTGATTATCACAGTTTGACATGAATCTTCAAACATGTCACAAAGATAGCATTTGACCCTATATATAYGCACACACACACATRTATATGTCTATATTTACACAGATCCAGTCTCTTCAGATGAATGTGCAAAATTCCCACTAAATGAAATTTCTTTGAAGCAGAAAATTTCTGTGTTAGACAATGAAATTATACTGTTAGAGATATTTTGTTGTAAACTATTATTTTAAAAGTGTCAAATTCCAGTGAAAATGATGATACAATAATGAAAAAAGCAGTAATATCATCAAGACAGCATATGGTCACATTCACACTTCCCTTTGTTGTGTCTAATCTGCAGTTCTGGGTCTAAGATTGTAGGCCCTTCTCATATAAAATTCACTTATTAGTTTCAGGGTACATTTTGTACACAGTCTGATTCAGTCTGAGGCTCACTGTGTTGGGATGATTTTATGAGGTTATCAACTCCCATCACCTGCACAATGGTGCTGCTACACAAAGAGGCTGTCTTCTAAATTTACTTCATGATTATTTTCCCTCCTTCTACACGGTGAGCTCTAAAAATAAGAATAAACGGAATTCCCAGTTTCCRAAGTCAAAGACAGCGCAAATTGATATTGCTCACTGAAATGCAGWGAGACTAAATCAATAACATCTGCAATAAGGCATAATGAAGACAAAATTATATCTCAGCTTTCTCGAACAGCTGCGAATCTATTTTTAATGATCCTCATTTTTGGCAGTCAGCTAAACAACTTTTAAAATGTCCTCGAAAATGGATTGTTAAGTAGATCAGCAATGCAGAAACTGAAATGCCATTAATTGCAGCTTCTTCTGTGTGGTCCATAGTATTTGGCACGAAAACACCCATACTCTATGGCTAGACTTGAAAACATATGTGGCACCCTAGGGTAGTTAAAAAAAAAAAAGTGATTTTAAATAGGTGACTTAAAGAATAATGCAGTGTGATTGCTACCATGGGTTTGTATTTCTTTTAGGTAGAGTTTTTAGGGAAACTCTATCTGTTTTTACAGGCTTGCCCTATCATTCAGTGGTACCTCTCTATATGATGACAGCTTTGTACACTGATAACCGAACTCCTGGGCTTGGCCTCTCAGGTTCTCAGCATAGCCTCTCAGTCTGAAAATGTTGAAGGAGTCAGTTTTCTCCCAGCACTGGTGGAGTTCATCACAAGGAGAATCAACATGCTATTTTAATCTTCAATGCTATATGTATTTTTTTAAAATGTAAAGTATACCATGACAAAGGTGGCGATGAAAGAAGGGTGGACTGAGAAGTGCATTTGGGTATTCTTTGTAGAAAGTCACGTAGGACATGATCATAGAGCGTGTACAATGCTTCCTGGCAAAGCAAAAAAAAAAAAAAGGGCGGGGGGAAGAGCTTTGTGTGGGATCTGCTCGTATTAATGCTACATAATGTGAATCAATGAGGTTTCTATGGTGCTGTGATTATTACTCATCTTGCACRGTGATTTGAACATCTTTGACCTCCTGATTTCCTGAGCATTGTTACTGTCTGGTACAAAATTAATCAATATTACTATTCACATCTCATACTCCTGCTTCACAAGGTGCGTACTGCATCCCTAAWGAACGTAAAGTCCAGAAGAAGGTCTCCATCCTGCTCTTTGGAGGCCYTCTGGCTAATTCTCAGGACAAATGRGATTTCTTCCACCAGCACCTTTCCATAGGGAAGGCTGCTGAGGGCTGGTATAACAGCACGCTTACAGCAGCCGGGTGGGTATGATGGGGAGTGCTCCCTTCAAAATGACCACATAAATAATCATCTGCAATTCAACAGAACCTCACTCGTTTATTACTGATGGCCTGGTACTCTATTTTCAAATATTTGGCAGGCACTCAGAGACTGTAGAAATATGCACACGTCCTCAGACTTCTTTCACGTGAATTTGAGGACCGTCCTTATGGCATGTGTCTTTACTATTCCTCTTTGCTTGGTTGATGCAGAATCTCTCCTCATGAATTTCAGAGCATGTCTTGCACTTGTGTGCTATTAAGCACCTTTGTGTTGATGTCCATTCCACGTGGGGTTGACCATTTCAGGGTGCAGGKCTTCTTATTTTGCTTGGATAAATGCTTTTTGGTTTCATATTGGTAAAGTCAAAAAAATAGCCAGTAGTTAATCTAATTGTAATTGCACTATGCTGCCTTTTAGTCAGATAATCTCTGATCCTGATTTGCATCTGTTCCTGATTCCTGCCTCATAATGCGCAAATGTTTTTCTCAGATTTTGAGAAGTTCGTTTCATGGCTAAGCAAATGGACTACTCCTGAAATGGCTCCTCAGTGAAAAAAACACTTGCTGTTTGTTTTCCTTATTTATCTTTAAAAKCACAGCAGAATAAAATACTCTTTGCAGGGTGGGAGGGAACATTAATCTCCATAGCCTGTTACTCTGAATCCGTCTTTGTCTCCTGTATCTCTAGCTATCTAAGAGCTCTGTTTGTATGTTTGGAAAGCAGTTGCTACGGTCTCAAGCAGATTATGCAGGTTAGAGACCACACAGTACTGTGTTATGAGGACTTTACTTTTGCTCATGTTAAATCTGTTTTTTTCCACTCTTTATGTAAGCAAAGACAGCAAGAACATGTACAATTGTTCTTCTTGAATGGCAAATTACTATAGCTTCCCATAGATGGGATATGTTTAATAAGCATTTAATAATTGATCTGGTTTCCCAGCAATGGAGCCTCTCTATCCTACTCAAATATTCCTTCTGGACAACTAGTGGGATTATCTGTTTGCTCTGGGGGGTACACAAATGCTCTTCTGCTCACCCGCCCCCAAGTCAGTCAAAATCCGGYTTTGTGTTTGTATTTTATTTTTCTGTTGCCAACTAGCAGGTTCCTCTGCAAACCTTTCCACCGAGTCTCTCCATTTCATTCTGAATAAGCACTGTCCTGCCATTTGTGATAACTGTAGTCTTTCTACTGGAAATGAAAAACATGCCCTGAAATTCTTGAATAAACATGTAACCATGAAACTGGAAGGAGAACCTGCTACGTATCAGGAGAATGATAACTGGAGTATCTGGGAGGACAGGACAGCAAAATTGTTTAAAAACATCAGGCTGCATATATGATCTCTCACAGAGCAGCGCTGCAAGGTATAGTCCATGAATCAAAGGGACATCCCATTGGCACTGGGGAATTTTAATGAAGAGAATGAAATTCTCATCATGTCTAAACCAGAAATTAACAGGCATCACTTTTTTCTTCCCATGGCTCTTACTGCCAGCTTCAGCTGTTTTGAAATATTTGGGGCCAAAGCAGGAGCAAATCTCTAGAGGGCAGAGAGCTATCYGCATCGCCGCGAGTTCGCAGCGCAGCCTCGTTGCCCGAGAGGCACAGGCACGGCGGGAGGCGCGGAGCGCCAGCCGCCCGCRGACCGGGGCTCGCGCGGCCGCGAGCCTCCTCGCCCGCGGCACGGCTCCCCGGAGGGGCTCGGGGCAGCCGCCCCCCGCGCAGCCCCTAGCGCCGCTCCGTCTGCCGAAAACCCCCGCGGCTGGACCAGCGTTTGGGCTGAAGGGCTTTCGCTAGGCTTTAAAACTGACCTACGCGGTTAAAGAGACTTTTTACTCGTGGCTGCTGAACAAACACGTCCCTCTACCCTTCGTCGACCAAACGTTCTCGGCCTCCTCCCCGCGGCGCCTGCGTTCAGCGCAGCGGGAAAGGGAGGGGGGTTTCGTGAAACCCGGGAGCAAGTGGCACAGCAGAAACGGCAGATAAAATCGGACCTCAAGCGCAAGTCGTCACTCTTCTATTCTTCCAGTTTTTATTCCAAAATTTCCTACCAATCTTATGAACAAATCTGAGGCAGCATCAGGGAATATCTGTGCCCATATAGATACCTAYTTAATATCAGAATTTGCCGTTCAAGATCAGAGATCAGCAGCCATCTCCAGTAATGAGTTTACTCTATTTTGACTCACCAAAGCAGTTTATTTCCACAGTGCAGGTTGTTACAAGGGGCTCAGCTTATGTGCACACTATATTTGCATGTTAAYGACTATGTGTTTTCCCCTGATTTGCCCTTGTAAGCAGAACATGTASATGTTCTGTTCATCTAGTCAAAATTAACAATAATTTATTGTTTGCTGCAAGTAGGTAAATAAAGAGGAGCCAGACATTGCATGGCATGACCGTTACGTGTGGAAATCTGGTGTGTAGATCRTTCATAAAAATTATCTGAATAATTTACATGCAAGAATATATATGGAATTGTAGGATCATAATGTTTACTACCGTTCTGCGTGGCAAATGTGTAGTTCTACATTTCTTCATACAGAGGAGTTTGAGACACTTGACTTAGTTCCTATTCCCTGATCAGATGTCATAATCTCATAAATTACTTTTCCTCACACAAATTTTTTAAAAAAATCTATTTTAAATTAAAGCTTTATTTTAACTTAGAAGGCATTTCAGGTCCTACACCTGCTCTTCAGTTCAGCTTCCAATTTTGSTTGTTTCATATAATTATTTCCTTTAATTTTTAAATATTTCCTTTTTCTGCATGAGAGACCCACATAATCAGTAAGGGAAACTCAGTAAGGGAAACTAACCTGAATATATGGGCAAGACAAAATGATTAGAGGCAAAGTGGTGTCAAGTTAACACATGGTGCAAGCAAAATAACAGAAACTCATTGTTCAGCTGTAGCAGGAACTTGATTGTGTGTGGTAGGCTAAAAATTCTGACTCTCAGGAAAAACGTGATTTTTAAATCTTAGTATGGCTTTTAATTTAACACACTCAAAATTTGCCTCACAGGAAAATAAGCCAACCTTTGATTTGGCTGTGTTTACCTATAATCTTAATGTCAAAGTCCGGTACTTGAGTTTTACTTTGATTGCAGTGTGTGTTAGCAAACAAGACATATTTGTCCTTTTACAGCAATTTAATTTAGGACAACCACTGAGATTTCACCTCAGAATAACATGCTGGTAACATGTCATCAAAACACCTGGCATGGATGAAATGGCCGTGTAATCAAACGCTTCATGATTTAAAACAAAATTAGATAAAATAATTGCTGCTTAATAGTGACAAGAGGAAGGTTAAATATGGTCTAGCTAAAAGCTTGTATGTTGTTAAATAAGAAGAATAATTAAAGCGCAGTCCAGGATATCTGTGTTCCTTCATGTTACTACTGGTAACCCTGTGGTTAAGTCAAGTAATGATTGATTTTGAGAGAATTATAGCTATTATAAACTGTAATCAGCAGAGGATGAGAATAATTACGCAGAGAAAGGGGAAAAAGCTGAAACATGGCTGAGCAATATTCTGATTGATGGCAAAGTCATTTCCTGGCTGTTAATGACTGATTTTTCAACAGTCAGCACAAGCACTAACCCTGTGGGGGAAAAGGGAAAGGAATGGCCATGTTATAAAGAAAACTACTGTCCTCAACTTATCGTTTTAATTAGGAATGGGTGAATAGACCTGGAAAAAAATGCTGACCATCAATTCAGGACCACCTTTCCGCAACAAAACTCCAGCTTGAGCTGAGCACTTTTGGCCTGGTCTGGAAATGTGATGCTGGTTCACCCTAGGGTGCCTGATCAGCCTTCATTCCCTTCAAGGTCCTGCACCCCAAACCCTGCCAAAATACCCTGGGAAGGGCCGTTTCTGCAGTATTACAGGGCATGAGCAGAGGAGCATCACACTAACAACAGAAATCCTGTAATGAGAGATTTTCAGATAAAGTAACTGATCTGAAAAGTATTCTGTTAATCAACACTCAGTCAATCCATCTGTTGTCTTTGACATTTTGATATTCTGCTCCTCTGGATACCCGAGGAATAACCTTGGGTGCAGCGGGTACCTGTCTCACTGGCTTCAGCCAGCTGAGATTTTACCCCTGAGAGCTTTCCATCTTGATGGTTTTCATCTGCTTTCCTCAAGCCCTCAGATGCCTCTTTGTTGTCCGTAGAAAGGCATGTCCCCTCCAGAGAGGCTGATTACCTGGGGCCTTCCACATTTAAGCTTGTGCGCACATGTGTTGGTGATAAGCACACAAGCTGCACACTGGGGAGATGCGATGCTGAATAAAAAAATAATCACTCTAATCTTAATTCTCTGAAGGAATGTCTAATGGGGATACATGTGCGTTTTCAAGTCTTAAAATGATTTTCATCTCTATTTTATGCTATATGAGGTCACAGAGTGGACAAGTCTACACAATGCTGTGCCTTAGTTTACAGCCGCATGCTCTCTAAACTCTGACACTTCCAAAAAAGAGCCTAATTTATTTTATCATCTGCAACCATAAAGTAGGGAAAGTGATGGAAATAGATTAGAAACCATAAAACTGAGGGAAGCAAGACAGCCGAGATCCAGGAAGTGACAGACACTGCCCTTCAGGGTCCTGCTGACTTTGAAGAAACTTCTGGATAGTTTACTGCTAGCTCCACGAAGTGCCTCCTGTCACTGTAACTTTCCCATCAGGTCTGAACATGCAGAGAAGTCCCAGAAAAACTCTTTTTAAGAGTCTTCTTTTCTCTCTGCATGCAAAGATGACTCATGTACCAGATTTGAAGAGCCAGCATTCCTGGCCGTATACTGCAGCGTACGGCTTGCCTGGAAACCTGTGCCAAATGCTTCTGCAGACAATTTTCCATCTGCCCAAGAAATTATGCCTGCATAATGCCTAGCATTTCTGGCTAATTTCAAAAGCTGCACTGACAAACTTGGGTGGCAGATTTTCAATTAATTGCAAAAATCCAAAATGTCCAGAGTTTATAGTCTCGATTCTAAACTGTGTTATATCAGCTTTATATGAGCGCTGTCTTCCTGATTTTAGTGGAGTTATACCAATCAGGAAAAACAGATGGAGTGAAGAATGCAGTTAGCAGCTGTATCTCCTCCCAACAGCAGGTCAAACACATCTCGGCAGTCAAAAGTACCAGAAAAATAGGCATATCAGTAGAACGAACATTAGAAACATAAAAGGTCTGTAATTCAGACTTGATAGCATTCAGATTCTTCATTATGGACTGTAAAATAGACAAATAAACAGAGGGAGAAAGATGAACTACATACATGCAGTGTATACACTTGAGAAATATATCCTTCTACTGATTCACTCAGAGACTTAGTGAATAGATTGCTGCTTACCTCTGCTTTAACTTCTTAGGTAGTTCTCCTGAAATCTCCATGCTACCACAGGAGCTTGTAGAACATTTTCCAAAGACTGGACAGAAGATCCTCTATTTTCCTGCAAGTTAATTTACTAGTAACTTAAACCTGTGTTTCACAAACTCTTCTCTTTGGAGATACTGACAAAGATTTGGATGAATGCAGTGAGATGAAGATTTCCTTTCCCTTATCTTTCTCTTTTTCTTTCTTTYTTTTTTTTTTTTCTTGCATATGTGTGTGCCTGTGCATGTGTGTGCATGCTCATTTTCTGGATATGATCTCAGGGTAAAATACTGAGCAATGTGTGGGTCACAGGCAACTTACTGAACACTGTGCTTTCAATAACTTTTTTTCAGTAGGCAAGAGGAAACATGCAGACTAGGATTAGTGTACAGCAGTTTGCCTTTTTGCTTATATTGGTCCAGGCATTTTCTTTCGTGTTGTAAAGTATCTTTGTACTGTATCTTTGAGTGTTGCCTGACATACTTTGAGAAAATCGTGCCTAACTGGGAGCACACAGATAGCTCAGTTTGTTTCAGTTACTGTGTTTAGTAACAAGCATGTGTTTAAATTACTTGCTGAATCTGAAGAATCAGCAGAGGCAAAAAAGAGCAGACTGAAGACTGCTGAAGACTGATTAAGACTGCAATTTTCTGCAATAAGAGTGCTCATTTCCCCTGTCTCATTTCTGGTGAACGAAGCACATGACTCCACTGTGGGCTCACCTGGGCACTTAACTGCCYCCCTTGCTCCCCCTGACCTGATACAGTCATTTCTCATCTGCTTTTCCGTGYCCCAGCTGTGGCTTGAGTTTGCCAGTACAATCTGTGCCTCATGCACTGGGGATCAGGGGAATCAACTAGTTAGACTGAGATGTTTAAAGCTCTCATGGCTTTCTGTTCTTGCATGCATGATTACTAGCACCTCTCAAGCTTTTTTTCCTGGAGCCCCTTCTGGGACACAAAACCTCCTGCTGGTGGCATGTCCCTGCTCACACCTCCAGCATGAGAGCTGTAATGTGGTAGCTCTCCAACTGCACAGTGTTGCCACAGTGTGGAGTAAGGACCAGGGTCACAGGCTGGTGAGGTGCAGGGAGGAGGGCGTGGGAAGAGGAGCAAGGTTTTGGAGACGCCACAGTGGTAAGCCACTCTCTTTTAGAGAAGGTCTTGGGAAACCTGACAATCACAACGGCAAATGCTAAGAGGCAGTGATTTCCACCAGGTCTTGCTCTCTGCTTTCTCTGCCTCCTGACTTAGCAGGAGTCCTCTTAGCCATAATCCATTTCCTGGGTTTGGCCTGAACTGGCCATCTTCCCTGAGCCACATCCCTCATCTCATTCCTAGCAGATGTCTGGSAGGTCATCGCTCACTCTTCCCCAGTCACTCCGAGAATCCATGGCTTAAGAGGTGGGCTTTCTGAGACTGAACAAGTCCCAGTGGATTTGGAAACATGGGTTGTTCGGTTCATTTGGAAAACCATACATCTATTTAGACATCTAACCAAGGACACAGGAACATAAGTTTAGACCTCCTCTTTCTCTCTCCCCTTTGAAAACAGTGGTTTCATGTTGAAAGAGTTTTAAGTAAGCCTCAAGTGGAAAATGTTTTGCAAACCAGGCCTATCAGCTAGTTTCAGCCAAGGGATGTCTCTCAAACCCGGAAGGTAGCTGAGACTGCCAGCAAAGCTGCCAGGCATTGCCAGTTATCATGATGTTTTGTTTTCTGGCCACTTGTTGACTGAAAACTGGAACGAGACCCATGCATGAAAGATATATTTCTTTCCTGGGAAAGGGCAGCTTAGTACTTGCATATCAAGTACAAGAGCAGCAAGCTTGCTGGGTTTTGTTTTCTTCTTTTTCCCCCTCTTGAAAGGAAATTGTGAGTCATGATTCCAATAATCTGAAACATAACAACAGTGATGGCCAAATCAACAAACAGGCTAACAGAAGGCCACGCCGGGGGGAGGGGGCAGAGGGGGGGATGCTCCGACAGCCAAATGCCCTTGCTTGAGCAAATGCAGCTAGTGAAACTTTGTCATCCAAGTTCTTCAGATGCCAAATGTGTTCACTGAATAAATGAGGCAGCTGGGCTGTTCCTTTTCAGGAAATGGCATGGGAAAAAGATTCCTACAGTAGGTGACAGGCGAAGGAGCTGTCACGGGTGAACGTACTGCAGATCTGTGCCTAAACACAGCTTGCCAAAGCTTGAATTTCCCCACACGCACTCCACTACTGCTAGGATGATCCTCCAGCTTGACCTGCTCTTCTCTTGCTCTTTGAGCAAGTTTCTTGCCAAGTTTTTCTCAAGAATGCTCTCAGACAACAAACAGCAGTTTGTTCTGTTACACAGGGGCTTTTTCACCCCCTAAAAACTCTTTTATGTCATGAGTGCAGCTTCTCACTGGTACTGCACTTCAAGAACAGACAAGGAAAAATGAAGTCAAGAGATAACGTACAGTTCAGTGTAATGAGGGCATGAGCACGGAGATGTTTTTGCATTTTTTTAAAGTGTCAAATAAATTCTGTTCCATAAAAATGACAAGAAACCAATTTAAAGAAAAGGGAAGAAAGTTTTGCTATGAGTCACTACTCTATAGGCTCTGAAACTATAATAAAAATAAGCATCTTCCCCAAAGCTGCATCCTCTCAGCAGCTCAGAGTTTAGTAAGTAGTTTGGGACTCTGCACACAACTGGGAGAAGAGATACCCGTCTTTCCTTTAGACAGACTACTAATGCCTCAGACAAAGTAGTAACGCAGGCTGCAGAGGCATATGTTGTGTATGCCCAGCACTAGGGGAATCATAAATACCCATCCCATCCTTCTGCCAAACTCAAAATCTATTATCTTATCTGCAGTGCTCACAGATCAAGATCGTACCCCACAATTTTCTCATGACCTAGAATGTCTCATGTGAACCAGCTCCAATTGCTCTGTTTGACCACAAGAAGTATGCACGAGCCTGGCAGCAATGCACAGGTCCAAGGAAAAGTGGGAAAAAGTCCTGAGGAAAATGAGAAAATGAAAGTAAGAGAAAGTAAAAGGAGTTTATGCCCCAGAAAGTGTCTTGCTCATGGGATTTGACATCACCATTAAGCCTTCATCCCCCAGCAGTCATGGAGGGGTTTAAAAATACTGTAATGAAAACATTTTTGATTCTGCTGTATTTGGGTCCCTGGAGGATTTGCTTTTGCTCAGATCCTTTAGTTAAGGAGGAGTCAGAATGCCATGTTTACAGTTTTAATTTTCAATGGCCAATGGCAGGATTGTTACAGAAATATTTCTTATAGGTATGTTAGTGAAATGAAAGCATCTAAAAAAGAAGATGGCCAAAAGAAGTTGGGAAACTGCTCCTTTGTGGGGCTTTGTACTTCTATTTCATGTTGAAGTGACAAAACACATAGTAAGTTACATATGACTTGTGAAATTTTACATGTACAAGAGTTGGCTGGGAAATGCACTTTATCTGAACTTTGTGGCCAATGGCCAAGTTAAATAAACCCAATTAATATTAATTTCCTTTACCYCTTCCATCCCTTCCCTGGTAAATGGAACCACCTCTGGGATTTCTAATGGCAAGTTATCCTTATRGTGTCTGGTTTAACTTGGCTACTATATCAACAAGATGTTTTTCCACTTTGAATGTTTTTTCTTGTTAAACTTATCACATGACTTTAGAATCCTCATTGCATCCCTATAACTTTTCTTTAGTAAGCATAGAGTATTTTGGTCTCTTTTATTTCATGCTTAGGCATAAAAGCAATATAATCTAGTTTATAGGATGTAACTTAAATTGGAAATATTCGTTATGTTTAAGAGCTTTGGTGTGGTGTGACTTGAATGAGTATGAAGATATTTAGCAAATAAATCTGTGTTCCAAAGTCAAAAGAATGATTTATTGCCCATGCAACACAAAAAAAATGAAGCCAGCCTAGAGCCATGTCTCAATATTGGCTCTGAGATCTTCCAAGAATGCTCTTATCAAAGATAATTCTAACTTCAGCTTTTTTATGATAGATTGTTTTCTAGAATGAGTGTTATGAATACTCTGTGAAGACTGTATTGATTACATGAGGTTCATCATCAAAATAGTTGAGCAAACAGTCACAGAAGCTGAACAAAAGACTCACCTGCATTATTTCCCCATTTTACTAATAGCAATGTTGAACCCAGAGACTCAAGACCCTCTGTTCTCTGTGTGCACTGGGAAAAAGACTTGGCCTTCTTGGTTTGGAAAGCACTCCGCAGTTCCAGGTCTCATGGGCTAGAGCCCTGGGGCAGCGGTGTTATTCTGGTGCTCTTCAGTCCAAAGCAGTGGTGATGCTTGGCTCCTCTGTTATCTGTCAGCCAGGCAGAGACAGTCTTTCTTCTCCAGGGTGGACTTTATCATTGTGATTGATGCGCTCCTTGCCTCCGGATTAGGCAACTGGGAAAGGAGAGGTGTGTTCAGGAAAAGCAGTGCAGCACATGAGCAATCCTGATGTCAACCAGATGGCTTTGAGGCCTCAATTAACCTGTGTGCCCAGAAGCCTGCAGTGCTGAGGCACCCCAGGGACATGTTTGGTTCCCTGCATTTTGTTATACTTGTGGGCGGACAACACCACAGAGTTCCCAGGCTGTGCAGCAACCCCTTCGGTGAACATCCCTTCTGCTTCCGTTATCCCCCATCAAACACCTGCACCAAGCTAGTGAGCTGTGCTACCCGTGCTTGATTCGGAGTTTGGTAAATCTATAAAACACTTAAGACTACTGTGGGCTTGATACGGCTAGTAGATACAGACAGCAGAGTTCATCGGTTCATGCGACCTGTGAAGCTGAGACATACAGACATACTATAACCAGCACGTGCCAATACTTATTAATCTGTTCTGAATAAATTTAGCCCCCATTGAGACATAAGAATGGTTGTAACAGAACATACCAAAAATCCACCCAGTCTGGTACTCTGTCTCTGGTAGTGGCCAAGAGCAAATGTCCTGGGGAGCTGTGTAAGATCAGGGCAGTAGATCTTACTGCAAGACGCTCCCTGGCATCCGGCAGTCTGCAACCCAGGAACATCCTGAGCAGGGATGTCCTGCAGATCAGCTAAAAATTTTGGTTTTCCCCTGCAGCTGCTTTTTCTAGACTACTAGTTCATGAAAATGGCATATGCTAAAGCGTGGGCCTGATCAGAATTTTATTCTTATGGGGAGACACTAGTGACTTTGTTTAGCCTTGTTGTAAGTGGTTGAAATAACAATCCCAGTGAAGCCACAAACCCACGTAATGTGCTAGAGCCCTGTAAAATGTCTACAAAGCCTAAAAACGCAGCACACAAGCTGGAAAGCTTCTGCCACATACAGAGCACTCTCTCAAGCCATTRAATGTTTCGGATCAATTTAGTAATACATTTCATCCATAAAAAGGGAGAACTGCATCACTATAGAGGATGACTAGATTTTCCATGGGGAGAATTTATACCTTACCAAATAACTGTGACATGAAATACCTTCGCAAGCCACTCTGTCCAAACACCAAAGGGCTTTTTTGCAAAAGGACAGTGTGTCTGCAGAAGCTGTCAAGAGATTGATGTGCCTTTGCCTCAAGTCAAACAGCCATGTATTGACTCTCAATAAGATTAGGATGGACTTCTGCCCAGAATAGTTAAATTGGTTCTGAATGAAAATTGCTCTTCAGAAGTGGCTCTTTGTTAATTATATTATTATTACTTTATTTTAATGTAATTAGAGCTATGTTCTTAAATCATAATTGCCATCATTATACTTTTCTTAAGTCAGCATAGCATTACATTTAGTGATCTTAGTAATGACGCAAAAGAGTTGTGAATCTCACCTGCCACAGATAGTGCCCTCTGTTTCTACATAATTTGGTGTGCTTGGAACAGAAATTGTCCTTGAGGTATCTCAGAAATGCGCTATCTTGATCATAATAATTATCTGAGACTCAAAGGCCATCTGGTTAAAATTAGGACTTATGTGTTGTATTATGTTTTTTATAATGCATTCTCTCTCCGTTCCCTTAAAAATTGGAAAAGCTGACATGTTTAAGCATTTTTCTGTCATACAGCTTAACAGAGCGTTTTTTAATGGTTGCACTGGGCAATAAGCTATTTGAATCAAGCCTATGGTGACTRCTTATTATGTGGTGCAAGGAAGTTGATTAACAAATCCCTTTGTTTCAAGGATCTCAGGATTCAGGGAAGATCTCTCCAGATAAGCCCAGAGGGTGCTTCACTAGGTGTATTTTAATGCTATTTTGAAAGACAGCAGCATAACAGGCCACTGTGAAAAAGCTGGTCAGCCTATCTTGAGAAATAGGGATACCACAAGCGAGAAGAGAAAAAACCCTTTGTGCCCTCTCTCCCCTCCCTAGTAACGCAGTCATGTTGCAAGGAGCAGCCTAACTTTCAATTTAATTTCAGTCACTCACGCATTTTTCACCCATGACATCACCCTGAAGTAATTAGAAAATTATAACTGGGTTGTGAACTCAAGCAGAAGCTTATGAACTTTTCACTGTGTCATAACAAACAAGAAATTAGGTGCTTCATGTCATCTTTAAACAGGTCACACAGTGGGTGTTCGTGTCCCAGGCTGCACTGTGGCTAGCCAGCTTTCAAGCTGCTCCGCAGCCGATCAAGCAGGGAGGAGACTGCAGCACAGCATGCGAGGCCAGGGAGGTGAATAAAGTGATGGCACATTTGTACAAGTCCGGTGAGGTACCACCGGCAAGCTCAGATCAGTAACAAGGTAACCTGCAGTGAAATTAAATTTGGTGCAATTCCACCTCCCCCTTCAGCCTTGTCCCAATGCAAAAGAAAAGAAAAAGCGCTTTAATTTTCCCAAAGGAAAAAAGATTAGGCAAAAATCAGATTTCTTGCACTTTTATGCTGCGATAACATCTTTGCCCTTACACCACGGCACAGGCTTGGAGGTCAGCTTTCTGAGTCGGCACTGTCAGCACAGAATGAAGCCAGCTGCTCTGAGAAGGGCCTGGTCGGGTTTCCATCATAACTCACTGTCTTGTCTATACGTTTAATTTCTATTTTAGTGGAGTGTGTCTTCTAGCAGGAATATAGATTTGTGCGTTTATCCTCCACAGAAGTCATAATGCTCCTGGAGTTTACAGACAGGCATTCCAAATATCTCCCTCCAAGCTTAACTCACCGCGAAGTTCAGTGTCATCTGGCAGCCGAAGACATTAATCACTACCAAGAAGGGCAGGCTAATGTTTCTGAGCCAGGGATGGCTTGTATCTGCTTCCCAAATAGCTTACCCTAACAGTTCTTTTTATTGAGATTGATTCCCCATATTTTGCCAGTTTGGGGATATAGTCCATTTATATTTATCCTGTACTGTAAAGCTAATAATTGACATTGTTATTGTAGTTATTTTATGAGCCAATTTCTTAGTACCTGAGGGTGTTTTTATAACTCTCTTTTTGGCCTTTCCTTTAGACCGCTGAAAGCGTACCAGGGAAGAGGGGTGTTGTACACACTTCATAAAGACATTCATTTGCTGATTATTATCATTTCTTTGTATATATCACTCTTGTGCTTTCTGTTATTCCAATTCTGGCCAGAAGGCTAACTGTGTAAGTTTGAGAGCAGCCTGAAGGCAACTTTCATTTAATATCATGTTCTCCGTATCCCCTATACGAAATGGGGAATAGCCAAAATGTGCTATCCTACTGATACTTGGTGACCTGCACTTTACACAGAGGGTAAGAGAGGTTATGGTGGGCYGTTCCACCTACTCTACACCTGCTAAGGAGATTTCCTGTGTTAAAAATATTTTCCTGTGAAAAGTTACTCTGGTGAAATGGAGCAAATATGGCATTGGAGATCAGGCAGAGGAAWGGATAGGGTGAGGAAGGATTAGATGATATTCCATTTCTTACTCTTTGCTTTCAATTAGGGAATTGCTTAATGCCTGCAAAAAATGTTAGCTGTAATTTTTGAATCGGTAATAAGCCATCAGAGCTCCTCAYGACTCTTCTATCTGAGTCAGAATATCTTGGCAGYCTATTATTTAAAATGATGGGAGATACCATCTTCAATGGGCTGAACTTGATAGTAGACAACTTTTCTCACCTGTAGTGCTTGCACAAGCTATAAATACAAGGTGAACTTTGGGTGTACATATACAAGCACTTGCACCTTCTACATGTAATGGAAGGCAATTTATTTGCAAAATGAAATTTCCATCCATAAAATCAAGAACCATCACTGACAATGAGGCCACTGATTGCAAAAACTCTCTCTGATTTCTGTTTCAACTGTATGTGTGTTGTCTGATGGCACCCATGCTACCGGGATTACACTGAACTTGTCTTAAAGCACATGATACGGTAGAGACTGACACACACGTTCGTTATTGCCAATTAGCGCAGGATAGTGTGAAAGATGAGCCTACTTGCTGGCCCCAAAGCTTCTCAGGCAAGTGAATTGATGGTGCCAGTCAGAAGAGATTCACAGATTTCAGGGCCAGAAGGGACCACTAGATCACTGAGTGTGACTTCTTGAATGATACAGGTCGTAACTTTCACTCTGTTACTTGTATCTTCATGGTATCTCCCTTCTTCTCAYGGATGGCTGATTAGGCAGGAAGATGGAAAAACAAAGAGAAGTGGATCTAGGCTTCAAGATGCAGAACACTTAGAGTTTTGTGTATCTTGACACAGAAGTACGCTTGTAGTTATCAGTTCCCTTTTATCAGCCCAGAAGCCCAGTGGAGCAGCAAACCTGGTAAAGCCAGCCAAGCCTTGTTAATTCTCACATAGACACTATTAGTCTGGGATGAAAATTGCCTGGTTGGAGAATATCAAAAACTTGTCAATGCTGAGGTGTAAATACAGCTGCCACTGTTGGTGTTTTGGAGGCAGCCTCCTCTGGATGTAAAACTGGCCCTAAMCAGGAACAGAACTTGGGGAAAAATTCCCTCTGTGGCCTGCGATAATTAGGTGGACCCAAATATGTCCACTGAATGAATTCTCACTGGTATTCAAACTCGGTATCTGAGTCAGACTGAGTATCTGAGTCAGAATATCTTGGCAGTCTCTTATTTAAAATGATGGGAGATACCACCTTCAATGGGCTGAACTTGATAGTAGACAACTTTTCTCACCTGAAGTTCTTGCACAAGCTATAAATACAAAGTGATATAATAGTACACTTTCCAGGGGAATCATACTCTTTCCAGTTGTAATTTGCAATTAATCACTATTTTTTGTGCCATAAGTTTTGTAATGCCTATGCAATCACTCAACCACTGTGCGATAGCCAGCCAACAGAAGGAAGATATAGTGAGCTCAGCTAATTTGCCTGAGCAAAAATGCCTTGTGCTATTTGAAATGCCCTCTGGTAAGTGAGATAGTCAAACAGGGCTGGCAGATACAACACCGGACCTGTGGGAGACCCATGATCTTCTACAGGACATTTGATACCTGAGACATTTCAAATGAAAAAAGATGCCTGCATTTAAGAACTGAATTGAACCCATTTTGTATTAAATCTAAAGCTGTCCTCTTTCCCTCTCTAGACACTCTTGTTTGTGCACATAACCCAGTCCCTTGAGCCCAAAGAATGTCCTGAAAATGAAAAAGACCACAACACCAGAGTTCATCAGCTCTGTCTTGTGATGGCATTTTTAACATCCGGATCTATAACTGCAAGTGACTAGTAACAAGGAGACAACGGCTAAGCATAATATCAACATTTTGTTAACCGTGTTTGCAGAAGCAACCAGCCCCCTTCACCCTTTGCCCTCACCACTGGAGCAGGAACTCCCCGGCGGCAGCAGCAGTCTACGCAAATCGGGGAAGCTGCCGTCACAGGGGGAGTGTGGCATTGGCTTCCTCCACCTTCCTCATTCCTTGTGGGCAACCTGGGGACTGGCATAGCCCTTGAGCTCCCACTGTTCATTCTGTTTCTCCTGCTCTCCCCAAGCCACTCACTAAAGAATCAAACGCAGCCATCCCTGGGAAAACGTGGAGGTCTGCAAATTCCTTGCTTCCACTCCTATCTGCTCTACTCATATTTTCAGTCGCTGGTGTTGACAGTCACAAAATATTCAGGCAGTTGCTGAACTGAAGATTTCTCCTGCCAGTGTAACCATGTGCTGGAAATGTGACTCTTGGATGGGATGACCTGTGTGTCACTCTCCCTGAGCCACTGAGCTGTAATGGTATGGGGCTGCCCCTGTAATGTGCCATTCCAACAGGCAAAGTCACTGGCCGGGTGATAAATTTCAAAAATGATGTGCCTAGTTCTGCATAGAAAGAGGATGTGTTTGGAGGATGAGAATCTGCTGTCCGTCCAAATACACATATTTCTCTCTGTACTTGCACTAAGCGATACCTGTGTACGGAAATGCACAGTCTCGTTTGTGTGTTTATGCAGAACAACATCTCTTTTTTTTGATGTCTTTGCAGTAACGTAAGAAATCACTTGCCCAGTGCAGTGGATTTTTACATATTTTCAAGCTAGCATATCAACGGCCATGACAAGAAAACCCGTATCACAAGATGTTGATGTAGGATGCTGTTTAATTCTTGGTCRGCTGGGGATCTAACCTACAAAACCCACTGCCAGGGAAGACAGTCCTCAGTTGGCACCAACAGGTCAGACAGGGCTGGATGCAGTTGTTAGAGGGAAGAGGACATGCAATGCTGAAGCACACTGGCTTGTGCTCTCTTTAGCCTGGCTTTCTCCCAGGTAGAATATGCTTACGTATTTGCAGGTGCACTCTAACTGGGAGATGTTAGAGGAGATGAAGATAAGATGAATCAGTGYAGAATACGAATATTGGTAAAGTAGAAAAACTTTCTAATACTGTCTTTGACTTTAGGTTAAGTTTAAACTTGCACCTTTCACAGTCACCCAAATTGCTGTGGTAATTAATATCTTGAAGAAACATTTGGGTTTGATGTAGTGCTAAGATATTAGCCTTAATGCATACTCTTGCTTTATCTAACTAGGTTAGATAAGTCTAGGGTCTTGTGAATCTCTATAGCAGATTGATGCCTCTTCAAAGCCATCTGGAAGAAGATCTACCCACTCTTTTTTCTGCTCTTTTAATTGGAACTGCTGGCTGGCTTTGCGTACCAGAGCAGTACAAAGGCTGAGAAAACAGAGAGGTCTTATACTAAACCATTTGAAAGGGCAGCAGGAGACGTCATCCATTTTGTGTATAGATATGTTTAGATAGATGTGGTAAGCCATGAGAAGTGGATGCCTTGACAGGTTACTTTTCAAAGACTGCTGATTTGCAGTGACCTCTGACTGCTCTCAAAACAGCTGAATTCTGCAGACTCTGGTAATCTGAGATAGAAACTGTTTTGAAGTCGRCTGGGTGTAAAGAGTCTATTGCTGCCCTGGGTGTCTTAGTATCACAAGGAAAAGTRCAGCTGGAGAGAAAGGAGGCAGTAGTTCCCTTGCCTAATTTTGTGTAAGACGACTCATTCTGTTTATAGGACAATGCCTGTAGGAAAACCAGGCACCTACAAGCTCAGATGTTGTCAGTCCCCACAAGGCACCCGTTGCATCCGGKATGTGTGTAAGGACTCCCTATTCCATGAAGCGTGATACTTCCATATCCTCTATGAGCCTGTGGGTATAAAGATATCTTAAATGCACAATATGCTATGCATCGTGTTGTAGTCATGGTTTTGTAAAAGAGAGGCAAACTGTGAGGGATGAGGTAGAATCAGTACCCCTTTCTCTCAAGTTATCTTACTGATTAAAATAATCAAGTTAGCAAAGKTCTTTCCAACCTGAGGTCTGCTGCCTTGCTATCAGACATGAAGAAACACTTGCAACCCTGAAAGTTTTCTCTTTTTTTTTTCAGTGCTATGATATGTTTTAATAAAATATTCCCTCCTTCTTGGAAAGTTTTCCTCTAGTCCAGGTTATCATGTGGTTTTGTATGCGATAGCCAGATAGAAGAGTGAGGTAGTTATTTTGCCCATACAGCAGCAAGATGCTGCAGATACATGGATAGGAGCTACTCCCACCTCTCTGTGGGCAACATAGTGACCAGCCTGTTCAGTGGCCATCCCAGTTTATCTGCTAGCACAGAGAAGGAGTGTGTGCACAAGTTTCTGTCTGCCTTTGGACATCTACCTGCAAGTTCCCAGGTGCCCTCAATCCCTGATGTGCATTCTCAATTTTAGAGGAGCCTAAATATCTGTCTCCAGATGTTTCTGTGAAGACTATATATAAAAAATAAATAAAACCTTATTTATATTCCCTTAAGAGCACCCACAAAAGTTCATTTATCTGTCCTTGTAGCAGGTGTGGAAAAAGAGGGGAGAGACTAATAGCCCCATACTGCAGACGGGAAAACTTGGGGTAGGGCCAGGTATCAAGTRTGTGGAGCACAGCTGCTAAGCAAGCTGTGACAGGTCGCCCAGGACAACTTCATTCCCAGTCAAGKGACTCAAATGCAGGACCTCTATTCCTTGCATATACCCAGTGYAGCTTCAGGTGGGGAAAAGATACTGTCAAAGTACATAAGGAGAGCTTTTAAACTTACGACAGTCACTTTCCAGGGGAGCTTTTTTACAATTGGAACAGACTGGAAGATGGTGTATGAGGCAAGATGAAGCATGAGCAGTTCAGGAAAAGCTCGAATTAAATCTTCTCACAATCAGGACCTCAAGGGGGAAGCAGCAGTGAGGGAGGCAGCGGCCAGGAGGGTCAGGGCAGGAGCAGACGTGCAGCCCTGCCGGTCCCGGGGAGTGCACGCAGCGCACGGGAAGCTCTGCGCGAATGCGGCTGTCACAACTAACACATCTCCACCAAGCATGCATCAAAGATGTTTCCTTAATACTGGCAAAAATTGCATTTTCTCTTAACCTCTTTTTTGTAGGCAACTGGACAGAAAAATTCATTTGGCGGTACAAATTCAGAGTAGAAAATTTCCTTTTGACCAAACAGACTTAGTTCAAAGCCACGTGTCTCAGGAAGTTAAAATAACAAGTATCACACAAATTTTCTAATGGTATTCCTAACTCAGCTGCCTTAGTAAGTCTCACATATGTTTTAAAGTTTGAAGTATATCATTCCTAGAGCTGCTAAATTAAGCATTCATTATGAAACATTAAAGATGGGACTTCCCTGTGGTTTCCAACAGGAACGTGATCAAACCTTACTTACTGCTTGATGTTTTTTTGACCATAGCTGACTTCTTTCTCCATAATAAAAATATTTTCTTTGGTTATCATTTTATATTCAATACCCCAATTTCATAATGATATTCAATTTCATAGAATCCAGTCAAACTATCTCAAGGTATCTACAAACAGCTATTGTCAGCATCTGCTATTTTTGCTTTGAATTCTGATGCTCTTGGAAGCGTGTGACTCTTTGGGAACTGCATATTTCATTATAAGAAAAAAAAACAAAACAAAGAAAAATACTTTTCATTTCCAAACTATATAGTTGCCAAAAAGAAGAGGCAGGGAAGTTGAATGTCCTGTAAAGTCCCAGAAACCTGAAGGTAAATAAAAGAATTACAGAATTGTGCGTGTGTATATATCCAGACTCATGATTTTTAAARCTATCTCACAATTTTGTAGGTCTTAATATTGTTTTCTGACTGGTTTGGATCGGCATTACCACTGTATTAACACATTTCATATGTTAATAGCTCTACAGAAAAATATTGAATTTCCTAAATGCAACAAATACAAGCAACTATAGTTAACAATATATAATAAACAGATCTCAGATTATTAAAGGCCCCCTTGCAACTGGAAAAATGTTATCKCTGCAATTGTCACTGGTGTCTGGCTCAAGTAAACGATCCCCCTGACACTTGATGTTCGGATCTGGATCCTGGACAGGTGCAATTCGATACAGTCCCACTGACTTCAGCAGCTATTCTGAGTTGTGAACGTGCACATATAATYCATAGATTTAATACAGATGCATGTTTCCTTCTGCCCTAAGATGAGGCATTTATAGCCATATTTCAACAACACTTTGATCAAGACTATAAATGGTTAYACTGAATGTAAAAACCCGGTTAAGCATAATATTATTGTCTTCTCCTCTTGTTAGTACAGAAATTCTATCAATATTAGATTTTAAACTTAGAGCAAAGATATTTAAATAAAAATAACTACAAATCACTACAATGGGAATTTCATTTTGTTTAAATTTATTCATCATTTGTTTAGGGGTTCATATATGGGGTTTTTCAATACTGTTTTTATGTGCCCTGAAATAGATCAATTTTAATATTCTCTGCATTTATTGAGAATTTAGTTCAAACAAAGGAAAGGGAAAGGGAAAGGGAAAGGGAAAGGGAAAGGGAAAGGGAAAGGGAAAGGGAAAGGGGAAGGGGAAGGGGAAGGGGATGAGGGAAGGGAAGGGAAGGGAAAGATCCTTGTAGCTTTTAAAATATTTATTTTTTCTTGCAGTGATTTATCATATTATAAAAGTATCATCAACATTTTAGCTTCACATTCTCCACAGTGTAACAAACGTACRTGTTTGTTATTATGGACCGAACAAACATGTACCTTCACAACCATGATGCTCCCCAGAAAGAAACATATGGAGATAYGCAAGATTTGTTAATTTGTTCTCAAAAGGATACAGATAAAAGCAGATGCTGAGGGGCAATAAATTACACTTTTTGTAAATTTTCTTCAGTCAGTTTCTTTAACCCTCCTAGTTGACACAGAATTTCCTTTGCAGCATTATTTATTGCCAGCAATGTGGCTAGGCTGCCTGGGAGGGCAAAATGGAAAACTTTGTGAAGTATATTTGGAGAGYGCTCTTTTAAAACAGATGATTTGAGAGTAAATCTTGGAGAGCTGGGAGTACATTTTAGATATGTTAGCTGTCTTGTACTGGACTTTCATACAGTGAATGAGGACTCTGGAAAATGTTGCTTATATAGGGAATGTTTACCAAGTTATATTTGAGTTTCTCACCAGTACATGGGCTATAATCTTTTCAGCATAAAGTAAGATCTTACTTTTCTCCACTTGAAGGCTGTAAAAATGTTGAARGTTTGTATGCTGAAAAATGACTGTTGATTTTGGTTTCCCCTCTTCAAAAAGCTTAATAATTAGAGAGCACTGAAATCTCTTCTCAGAAAACTTGATTCTTTCAGTGTTTAGAGTTACACACCAAAAAGCTGAAGGCGTCAGAAACCATTAGTCACTTCTGAAAACTTCAGAGCTTGAACAACTGGTCAAATGACTGGCATGTCCTTTACCGAAGGTTTTAATGGGAACCTTGTCTAACCCGTGTCTGGTATAAACCACCAGTGGCCAAATATGCTCAAAAGTCATACAGATGATTGTGTCATGCACACGCACACACGCAGCCCGAGCGTACGTGCATATTGCRTATTTCTGTGTGGACACATGTACATGCACACCGGTACAGAGAAAGCGAATTGCTGGAGGTTGGTGTGCAGACCTTAGGAATCTAATGGGTGYGTGCAACGAAGCAGCTACGAGGGGCCTGGGGTGGGATGCTTCCCACCTGCCAATGGAGGGCGGAAAGGACCAGCTGTCCAGGCTTGCCTGGCGCATGAGTGCCTCCCCCACACTCCTCCTCCTCCTCCTCCCCCTTTCCTCCTCTTTGGGCTGAGGCAGGCAGGACCAGCTGCAGCTGTGGGGAGGAGGGACGGCAGTGAAGGCGAGCTGGGGTGCACAGAGCTTGTCGGTGCAGTGCTGGGGGGCCAGGGCAGGGGCTGAAGCTCCTGATGTTCCAGTAACTGTGATTACAGCTTGTGTCCTTAGATTTGCCTACAGCACTGGCGTGGCCTTGTTTCAAAATCAGACCCATCCAGGAAAGACCCAGAGCACCATTAACATCTGTTGAAGACTTGCTGCAAATCCTGTGGTTAGCTTCATATTTTCCCATGCACGCACATGAGGGGTTCCAGGACCTCATGTGGACCTCAGCAATCATGCTACCATCTTCCCCATTTTAGACTGTTGAGGGATCTGTCAGAACAGACTTACATGGCATGACACTATTAATCATTTTGTACGCAAGGAGTCCTTCTGGCTCCCACTTGCCTAGTTAATTCAACGTCCCGTATTTTTTTGGTTTGAGATTTTTATTCCATTTTCTCTTTGTCTTGAAGATGTGTAGTAAAAGATGCTTTAACATAGTGATAGTGATAGGGTGTATTTTTTTTTAACTTCTCAATTCCTTCCTAATGAATAGTCACTTTTAAATTCACCAGCAGGCACCCATACACATATGTGCACACATGCATTTGTGCACACATTGTAATTTTTAATATTAAGTGATCATTTACATTCAGATGTCTGCAACCAGTATCTAATGGAAATTGGCAAAACACTTTTTATGCACCAGTAACTGCAGTACTGAGATCAAATACGCCCCAGCAAATCTAAATGAAAGTGCTCTGTGCATCTGTTCAAATGTAAAGAATAGGCTTTGATGTAGCTGTATGTTTGTGGYGAGTTGGATATGCAGAGAAGTGAATGGCAGAACAGAGTGGAAAACGAGCAAGGAAAGCTGCAATGAGAGGCCAGAAGAGATGTGTCAGGGAGCCCTCTGAGGAGAACTGTTTGGCAGCAGCCAGAGGTTTGCTTGTGTATGAGAAAGGTTGCCGAAGACTTCAGGTTTTATGTTGTCTCTGCAAAAAGCTGACTGTATAGTGGCGGTAGGCTAGGAAATAGGAAATGCATATGTGGGTCTGAGAGCAGAACCTGGACCTACCGCCTGAGAAGAAAATTTCCTGACTTTGTCACAGCTACGTCTTATGAATCACATCTGTTTAAAGTACTGTTGGTTTTAAAATAAAGTAACTTGCTAGACTTAGCTAAAGCTTAAGGTTATGTTATGGAGGGATCATTTTGCAATTCTCTGAAATGTGTGTACCTCTAGTGGGTAAATCAGCTTTTTCATGCTAAGGACTGCCAACCCAGTGTGCAGCTATTTCTGACAGGAACTGTGGAATACCTCAGTTGAGTAGTTTTATAGTATGCTGTGTACAAAAAAAAAACCCCACTAGAGTTGAGTGAGAGTCTGGCCCCACTCAGGTCAGTAGGAGGTTTGCTGCTGACTTCAGTGTCAGACATTTTAACTATAAGGGAATTTTCTTAGTTTAAGAAGCAGCAAGGATACTGACCTGAACATACTTGTTCTAGAAATACAACCAGTGCAATCTAATGAAGCATGTTCACATTTTTTTTTTACAAGTGGGAAAACTTGACCAGAGAAGGGAAGATGTTTGTCCATTTCAGCTCTACTTTTTTTAAGTCTCGCATTAGAAAAAAAAAAGTATATAAATAAATATAAGGAAGCCAATATAACATCCAACTTGAGTAGTAGGATGACTCCTACTGCTGGATGATTGGTGGATAATATGTTGCAAGGTCATTTGATTATGTGAGAACCATAGAAAGTTTAGGGTGGAAGGTACCTCTGGAGGTCATCTAGTCCAACCCGTTCAAAGCACCCACATAAACTGAAACTAAATATTAACCTGAAAGGTCAACCAGATATACTGATGAGATTGAAAACCTGCCTGTCATTCTAGATTTAGAGTGGAATTGCAAATTTGGCCTTAGAATAGTCATGGCTAGCATTCAGAAATTACTCTTTGAAAGGGACATGCTCACTTTCTTTTCTTTTTTTTTCTTTTTTTTTTCTTCCTGGGAGACAGTGACAGCAGAGGGGTTCCTACTGATGCAATCTGGGAGGCAGAGCCAGGCAACACACCAGGGTGGGACAGCGATGGGATAGTCTGTGTGAGTTGCTTTGATTGACTTCTTTCTCAGAGAAGCAGGAGAGCCACTTTCAGAAGGCAAATCACTGGTGTCAAAGATCGGTACCTATGAGAGAGTAGCAAAACTGACCTTTGGAATTGCTTCTTTTCCTTTCAGTGGCTGTAGAGGGCATTTAAGTGACTTATTCAGAGTTGGCATGTATCTTAATGTAGCTAAAATTCAGGAGATGAATCCTGAGCTTTGTGTTCAAAGAAACATTGAAAAAAAATTGTGTCTTTCTCAGCACTGCTGTGAATGGAGAATGAGATAGTGGACTTTTGAGCAATTCTACTAGAAATGTGCAAAGCTGCAAAAATTCAGAACCTATTTGGGAATCCTCAGCCATCAATAACATAAGCAATAGTGAAATAACAGCAGGACGTTTTACTTTTAAATGCTTCTCATAAAAATGAGGGGAGCAGATTGTTTATATTAACCTTTCTGGGAAATGCAATCAAATTGTCCTTGAAAAATGCTAAAGAAGAAAAACATAAGCATGACTTTCAATAGCCCTTAACAATCTGTGAACCAGCCCGTTGCTAACTGTCACACACAATGTACATTTTGTTTAGTGATTTCTGTTACACTGCCACTCTCTATGAAAATGTTTAAAAGAATAATTCAAGCTGCATGATCCCAGGTGCATAAACATGCACTCCTCAAGCCAGCAGAGAAACTGCCGAGCCTAGCAGGATCAGCAGACCCACGGGTCAATTCAGGGACTAAGAAAATCATTTCCTATTTCCCTTCATGGATTTGGAGCATGCTGGGATCAGCCAGTTTAGAAAAATAGAAAGAAGCTGTGTCTTCTGCAGCAAAAACAGAATGGGGAAATGAAAGATGCCTCAAACCCTGGCCAACTCAGTCAGAGCAGGATGGGGAAAATGCTCAGTCTCCCAGATGAGACTCACAATGGTCTTTTCTACCACACTATCCATTCTGCAGAGCCCTGTCCTGCCTTGCTGACATCGGCAGGAGCAGGAGCCTGGCCCTGCTCCTGGTAGAGGTGGTTAATACCTCACACCGAGTGCGACTGGAAAGCTCTGTGCGTTGAAGTCCCTGTGCTCTTGGCTCCCTGCTCAGCACTTTTTAAGGGCTTTTGAATTGCTCTTCAGAGGCCTTCAAAGGCGCCTACCTTTCCACTGACTAAGCAAATAGGCTTAAGTGGAATTTTGATGCTTAGAATATGGCTCCGTGCATTTATGGGAATGTATGTTTTTCCACTGACTGAAGCCCCATTCTTTATGGCTAACTACTAGCTCACCTTCAGTTTTCCTTCTCTGGTTGGAGAAGTTAGCGACTGAACAGGTCTCATCTAACCACTCCTTGTATTGTTCGGGTGAGGTTATAGACCACCTTGTGGCCCCTAAAATAGGCCAAAAAGAAATTGTTAATCTTTGCCATGCCACGTGGTACAGACCCTAAAATTCCAGATCTTCTCTTATTCCTTTCTCTGTTTTGCTCACTGGTAAGCTTTTGCCTACCCTTCCCTTGCTCCCCCTGCTCCTGTCTGGCTGAAACACCAAGCCCACACTTGGAGTGATCCCCTGGTGCAGGGCAGAAAGGAAGCTCATCAGCCCCATAATGCCCACACTTCAACAAGTTTGACAGTCTCCAGTTGATGACAGTTCTTTGGCCAACCCATGGAACAGATGGGATTATTCTGTGCTGCTGCATTCCTTTTCAGGAGTGAATAAGCTCAGATAAATTTATGGGAATTTGCTTGTCTTTGCCTATATATTTCACTCAAAGACTGTATAGAGTTCCAGATTGCCCCCTTTCACTGTCCACTGGATCATGAAAGCTAGGTAGACAGCATGAAGAAAGAAGGATGGTTATGGCTTATTAAGGGCTTACCTTGATAGGAACACGCAATAACTGTATGTGTGCATGATTTAAAAGCACRAATAATACTCAGCTCCTTTCTGACTCACCCCTATGGATTAGCTCTAAGTAGTCAGGATGCATAATCCATCAGCTGAGATCCAGCTTCTTGAAACCRTATCTGTATGACATTGATGGCCAGTGGGCAGATTTCTAAGCAGTTGGTTAGTAGTTTTGCTCCATTATGTGGAGACTATGACCATCACTGTGGGGACAAGTAATGAACATGGATGTCACTCAGAACTCCTGCCTCAGCACTGAGGTCCCCAGTTAGGTCTAGTTTGGCTTATTTCTTCTCTGTATCACTGTGACTTCTCTTTTCAGCTGCAGTTTCCCATTACATTTTTTCCCCTAGATCAAAAAGCTTTTTTGCATCAGGCATTTGCTCCCTAATGCGTAAAATAAGTCACTTCTCAGTCTTGTTTTCAGAAATGCCACAGGCTGAGCTCCTCAGATCTTTCACCGAGGTATTTTCTCCGTACCTTGTATAAGGTCTGTTAGGCTCTTTCCTGTAAATATTGCAGTTTACAACATCCTTTCTCTAAATCCAGCTCTGAGGCATTATTCCACTATCAGTTACACCAGCCTAACTAAATATGAACACTTTTTATCTCATGCAAGGGTTAAGTTCATTAATTCTTGTTCCTGGTTTAAATACTATCTTCTGTTTGCTGCAGCATCACAGTGGATGCTAATACTGCCTGYGCATGAGAATTCGCTCTCATTATATGCTTATTGCTTTCCTCATTTTTTGCCTTCTTAGCTCTACCATTTCTCTTTTGCATTCTTTGTGGAGATATAGCTACATTGAAGGTGGTGGTGGGGCCTGCCTGAGGACTCTTAATTCATTACTTTGTTAAGCTTTTTTTATGGTATTAGACCCTTTCAAAAACTAAGGGTATTTCAAGTGGATTATTGGATTCCATTTTTCCTTTTAACATTCTGCAGAATGGGTTTTGAAAGGTAGAAAAAATAGGCTTCAAAGTTACGCAAAATCCTGTTTGTTAATTACACTATTGAACACAACACCAAGGATACCAGGGAGAAAGAGGGAAAATGAAGTAAAAAAAYGAACACCTTATGAACTAACTTAAAGTGCTTCAATTTCAAAAATTGCACAGTGGAAAGGTCTTGAGTTTTCTGTTGGTCTTCAGAGATACTTACCAGTCTTCTTGGAGTTCAGCACCTAACACTKGTTCAAGTAGTAAGTAGCCTCTTTGGAGGCCAGACACCCTCTCAGAAGAAGGAAACGAGTGRTGTTGCTCCCTACAAAAGCTTGCATCCCTGAGAAGGCTACAGTATCAAAGTATTTCCAAAATATATACTAATAGATTAGTATATAATCTGTTATAATCTGTGGTACAGTCTTATAATCAAGCATCACTTTGATAAGCTTATGCACTGAAGCATATGGGGGGGATAAAACGAAAAATATATGAAGAATTTCAGATTACTGAATAAGAAGCAGAGGGAACAACAACATTTATCTGTTACTTCTACTGTCCTCCTCTGCTGTACACTAGCAAAATCTTAAYATTGAAAGAACTACTTGGAAAATGTGAAACATCTCCTCACAAAGATATTTGACTGTTCAGGGAAAAATCTAAAACTAGAGATTCATGGTTTGAAAATACCTGTTTGGAAACAYTCATGGTTGTGATATGTGGAGTGAAAGGGACCCACATCTGTATTATCCTTTATGGTTCCCTCCTGGGCCATATCCTCTGTGGAGAGGCTCAGCAGCAAGAGCCAAGTGGATCATGGGATACATAAATAAACAGATAAATGGAGACTGCATACAAGGAGATTGCCAAACTACAAATGTTGGCACTTCAGGCCAGTATTTCATGGCAGAAACATTTGTTTGTTTTGCCTTTTAACTAGCATCTGTTTTTTTTTTTCAAATTTCAACTTTAACTAATGAATTGGTAAAAGCTAAAGAGAGTAAATCCCTTCTGCATGTTATTCTGTCTATCATACAYCCCATTTTCCACTGCAAAACTCTTATAAAATGGATTTATGAGCCTTGCTTTTCTCTTCATTTCACTTTTTTTTTTCATTACTATTCAATGAAATTACATTGCTGATGATCTGGTCTATTCATGTTGTGACAATATCTGACAGGATCCATGTAAAGGTGATCTTCTTACTCCTTTTAATTTTTTTTTCCAAAAACCAGTTTGTTCCTAGTTTCAGAAGAGCAGGGACAAATTGGACCTGGGCTCCACTCAATCYATCTAAGAAGCTTTGGATTTTGATCCACATCAAAGTGAAGTGAGGAGAGGAGAGGGAAAGGGACAGAGATACAGACAGGGAAAGGGAAAAGTACAGGGACAGGGAAGGGGAAAGAAATTACCTTTGAGAATTAATGACTCCTTGACTTATTGTGATTCAGTTCAGTGTCCACAGTCTCCTCTCAGCACTTGGGTGAACCACAAATGCTTGAAGTAGCATAAGAATCAGCAAAAAGTTTTCTTAAAGTCAAAGAAAACACAGATGCTTGGGCATGGAGAAAACCATTCAATTTATCTKAGAAAGAAAGAGCTTTGTGACCCCAAAGGATATTTGAGGATTTGTTTGAAATCTTTAGCAACATGTTCTGCATGATTTAACAGCAATGGAAATTCTATTTTGTTACACACTCTATTACACCTATCCAAAGTGACCCTAACACTGTTAATATACTTCAGTGATCGGATTTTTTCACAGAGTTTAACCGCTATTGACAACCACTGAATTGCAGACTGTTGCTTTGACCCCTGGCAGCCATCGTATCACCATCACACGTAACAGTCACCTGTACCGCGATGCTTTTTGTGTGTGATTGAAATAAGTGAGTGACTGGAGGCACATTAATACGAATGCAGCCTCTGCAGGATTAGCAACAATACACTTGGCTTCCACAGTTAGTCCTTTATGATTTACAATGATTTTGATTTATCTCCTATGAATATGTTCACTTTGGGGTTTCTGGTTATGTTTCCAGGACAAAAAGGTTCTGTGGAAAAGAAGCATTAACTTTTTCTCTCACTCATTTAGGTCACAAAATAGAGCTGAGAGAGAAAAATCAGCAGCTTTCAAATGCTATTACCTTGCTAATGATAGCTCTCGTTGCATGACAGTTCTCAAACTGATAAGATGTTCCAAACATCCACAGAAAAGGCAAAGAGGTTTTTTTAGTGCCCCAGCTCTGTCTCTGCAGCTTGCACATGTTTTCAAACATAATTTCATGCCTGCTTTCTGACAGCTCATTAAACAAAGGTCTCTTGGTACATATAGTGCCCATCTTCCTGCTGAGATTGTAACATATTTAYGGTGTTTGCAGATTGCTGGCTGTTTGCTCTTCTACTTCACAGTGTCCTGCCTGCCAAATGCTTATCAGTCTAGTGAAGGTGACAGTTTTCCCCATTTGTGTAGGTAGCAATGGTCTTGCATTTGACCCTTGGAGGCAAGAAGCAATATGATTAGAAGAAGCTCCTGCAAGCAATAGATAAAAGCAATCACACAGGGAGAGACAGCAAGGAAGAGCTCAAGGGAGGAGGCTGATGTTGTGGAAGCTGATAGCTCGCATTCACAGAAAGTRCTGGCAGTTAGTTAGCTAGACAGCTGGTAACATCCAGACCTTGTGGGATTTCAGCTTCAGACAAAGCAAACAAGGATTCAGGAGTGTTGAGAAGCTATCTGGAGCGGCGTACAAGGGCAGTCAGAGCTACTCTCTTCTAATTATCTGCCTCTTTCCTGCCATTAAACTATCATTATTATACATTTGAACCAATAAAGTTTAGTGAATTTAGCACCTTCTATTTTCTTTAAAAGCTGGTGCCAAAACGCTGTTCTCCTTCCTAACTGAACAGATGAAGACATCTTTAAGCCAGCCGCTACCATTCACCCATCTGTCCTTGGAGGGTAGCAGGGGACTCGGAGCAGTTTCTGCTTGTACCACCACTGGCAGCTGAAGTATCTGTTCCATTTCATTGGAGTAACAAAGGGACTAATTGGTTTTTGTTTTTAAGAGAATTTTATTTTCTTTTTTGTTTCTTGTCAAACCCATCACTTCGTTAGTATTAAAAGAAAATGCAGTGGCAGCTCTGTTCAGCTGCCAAAACCCAATCAGCACGAAGGAGCTTTCGAGTAGCTGTCAGACYGGATTATGATATTGATCCTAACTATGTGCATGTTCCAGGAAAAAGAGCATCACTTTAACTAAAAGTCAGAGGGTGACAGGTAATGAAAGACAAATATTTTACAGCTCCAAGTATAGTTCTGTCCCCACATTAGGAGAGCTGCCTAATTACAGCTGAGAGAAGGATCCACACCTGTGTGTGTTTGATGCTATCTAACCTTGTACTCTGAGCTTCTCATCTCCTACAAATAAGCAGGTACAGGATGAGTCCCAGCATGGATGTAAGTTTATCAAGAAACATTGAAGCCCTGAGGGAGCAACATATGTGATTTAATAGGTAGCACTCCTGTCTTTGAGTCTGTAGTGAATCAAGAATTACAGGGCTCTGTTCTGCCAGGGATGGTGACTTTGGGACCAGAGACAAACTCAAGGCTCTGTGTTTCTGGTCATTAGTGATGATATAGCATTATTTGTACTATCAGTGAAGCACAATACTGGGCCTCACTCCCAAATGGCAAGATAYGTAATGTTCATGGTTTGAAATTTGATCAGATGGAATTGATCAGACTAAATGCAAATATATCCTTTGGAGCTGGTGTCCGGAGCTCCTTTCATAGTCAGTGGGCTCAAGCTGATGCAGTCTAGGAAGTGGTTTGCCTCATCCTAAGCACTAGTACAGAACTAGTACAGAGAAATCATAGCCTATATTCCTAATGTCCCAGTTCTCTTCAAGTGTAAAGTTAGAGAAGATGAATTCACCCACAAAGACTCAAAAGTCCAGTATACCAACACAGGAAAATCAGCATCTGCCTAGCAAGTGCTCATGCACAAGTAGCCATATATTGCAGTAACACATGCTAGTGTTATCAGCCATAAGCAGTCACTGTTTGACTGTCYCGAACGAATTCTGGAGAAAGAATTGCTTTTCCATGGGTTCTCATGAGAAAGGGATCATTTTCTATGAACTTGGTATATCATTTAGAGAGGAGCATTTTTTATACCAACAGAAATGCTTGCTCAGGAGAATGACCTTCTTGCATGTGAACTTCCTCCTCACATTTYAGTAATGCAGATTTCCAAGGACTACAACACTAGAAAGTCCTGAAAACTRAGATCAGCTGGGTGAGGAGAACATTTCACTTCTGACGGGATGTAGAACAAAGATGGATCCACACATATAATGGGGAACTCACAGAAGATGAAATACCACATTTGCTTATTTAACAGTTGCAGACCKATTCTGTCAAATTCTTCTTGGCTGGTAGAAAGAATACCAATARTCTAAGAACACGTTAGGTAATGGACTAAATCTGAAAGGATCATGAAATGAGTTAATATGGATTTACATTGCTTTTAACTTTATTTTTAATTGCCTAGGGCAGACAAGAACTTCTGTTGTGTTTGTAAGTGCCTTTTATATGCAGTATAACTGCCATTTATATGCAGTATAAGCAAGCCCATAAATGAATCTCTGTGCACTAGTGCCATAGCCACAGCAAGAGATTTCGGTACCCTGAAAATCCCCTGGATACCCCAATCATCTCTCCTTCCTTCTCAGGTGCCATCCCCCTGTCTCCTTGGGCTCCACCAACTCCTGTCACAGACCTGTAGTCTGTGCCTAGATATTAYCGTATGGGTGATAACACCTACTTAAAAGAAACAAATTATGTCCTGAGTTATAAATCTCTTAAAGTCAGAGTATAACTCAGGTAGAGTGTGGATTTTACCTTTTAATTCTGAGTTTGCCAGACACTCCTTGTGGTCTCAATTCCCTAGGAAATTCACTTAGCTGCTTTGTGATGCACACTCACACACTCCCCATCTGTGGTACAGCAATTGTAGTTTTCACCTACTGTGCAAGAAATGGGAAGAATTTGTTGCTCAGGTATCATAGGGAGCCAGGAAAAACATCCTAAAGAAATGCTGTGATATTGGTATTGCACAATGCTGCAAAAATTGTAAAATGATTTTGTTCAGAAGGGGTCATAAAATGATGCACTTGGTCTTTAAAACTCTGTATTTTGCAGAATTTTCTTCACCTGAAAACTGGGGCACGTCATGAATCCCAATTTCTATTACAGGACCAGATAGGAAAGGCTTGTTTTAAATGCCTGGCCCTGGATCCTTCCTAGACTGGTGTTACTTGTCATTGAGCTGGTGGTAAAGAAAATATGTTATTTTAGTATTTTATTTTTCTGTATAATGTRCTGCTGCATCAGTCAATTTTGTTCTATATAACACATCAAAGCAGTGAGAGTGCATTAAGAACCAAATGAGGGTCTTGGCCTCTCATCTTAGTTTTATCTCCCCCTWTAATAATGAAGCTGGGCAACTTCCTAGAAAATAACAAATTGATATAAACAGTACTGGTTTGCCAGCTACTGTCACTGCTGATGGATAGTACTACAGCCTGAATGGGTTGTCCACATAGCTATTTGTCAGCACTGTCTGTGAGGAGCTCTGTGATAACACACTGTGCTAAATTCACTCTCATGTCTACAAAGGAATAAAAAATGGCTCATTTGAGTCAATAGATGTCACACAGAGTAAACAACAACAAAACCAGGACACAGTTATACTGCAACCTCACCAAAAAGATATCCTTACTGCTGAACGGGTTGCTACTAATTTGGATGCTTGGAAACCTGGATATGTGCTACCAAAGTCAGTTAGCTGTTGCTTTCTTAATTTTTTTATCAGAAGAGTTGAATATATTTACTGTTTGCATGTACACACAAAGCAGTATTTTTTTATTAATCTTCTATTTTACTATTATTGCTTGCAAACACCAAGGTGAAAGTGGCTATAATCATTCTTCTCCTAGTAATCTAACTTATATCACAGGATACATTTGTTAAGGTGTAGACATTGATTGAAAAAATAAAGTGTATAAATATGTTAAAGTTCCATGGATCAGAGTTCTTAACTGAAGCCTTACGATTTTTGCATAAATGATCAAAATGCAGCATGTGTAACACCCTAGCATCTCCTTTCCTCCTGGACATCTCTTAAGGGTCATCACACAATAAATATATCTTCTGAAGATGATGAAAGGAGAGAGTGTATTTTGGAGATCCCCTATGTGTATTCTGCGGCCAAAGACTGCTGCAACTTTCACCCAGGCTAYGAGAGTGAGCGCTCTTTCATAAAAAACTCTGTAGGTTATGGAGCCTACCAATTGCCAAGGATGTACAAAAACGAGGCAACCCAGATCTCTGCACAGAGAAGTGGACAACGTGGCCAGGACTGAGATGCAGTCTTAATTTTCCCCATCTCTAAGCTCAGTCTAGAACAAGATCCGAAGCATGACTGACATTATGTCCTCAGCCAATTGTCATATTGATTTTAATGAAAAATAAATTACTTTGTTTTACAGGGCCAATAAATTGCTCCTCTGACAATAAATTGCTCAGTGCTACATGGAGAGCACAGTTGCCCCCAGAATTAGTCTAATTTAGATGTGAATACAAAGCACACCACACACAGTTCATAGAGCCTGAAAAAGCTCTCATGCTGTGTACCGTGCTATCTTCACTGGAGGAGCTGAAGAAAAAGGCTGAAACTTGATCAGTTTTTGGATTAGGAGACTGTGTGAGGAGAAACAAAGAAACGACCCAGAGTAAAATGAATACTTCAGTACTAGAAAGGTTATAGCTTGACCACACACATTCTTTAATAGTGCATTTCCAACATAAACAGAGCCACAGGCACTTGGCATAGAAGACAGCTTCTCTTTTTTGCAGGTCATCAATATACCATGTTTATATTGTCAGGCTGGTCTCAACAGTGTTAAATTATAAATTAGACTCAGTGCAAGTAGAGATGTAAACACTGATCTGTATACTATATCAGCCAGAACATGGGCTAAGCAATTCATCCTTTTCAGGTAAAGATTTTAATAGGAAGCTTGGGAAAAGCTGAACTCCGGAAAAGTTTCAAAGAAAGTGTTTAAAGGTGTTTGTGCTGTAGATGGGCATCACTTGGGAACAATTTCAGTTAAGCACCATTTCATAAAGACGTCCTTGGAGTAGTTTGCATTCAGTATAGAGTAAAACTATAGCTGCCTCCTAAGGACAGTCATCTGCAGCAGCCTGTATTGACACGTCAAAATGCCAATGACAGTGATGGTGAGAGGGCAGGTTATTCTAGCTTTTTAGATTAACACGTGCTGACAGTCTTCAAAATACCTGACYGGAAAACAAAGCAATTGCTTTGGGAATGCAGAGAGGGTTTTTTTTCGAAAACATTTGGAGAAAATACAAATATTTACTATCTGTATTGTGGTCTGTAGATGACAGCAGGAATTTCTTGGTCTCCCCCTCCAGTGAACTGATGGAAAGTATAATAAAATCTTTTCCTGAAAACCTATTTAATGTTTACATTTTGTTGATAATTAAAAAATAATAATAAATAGCTTGTCTAGCAGTTCATTGACAACCCAGCAGGAGAACGGGGTGGGGGGGGGAGGAAATCAATGCTTTTGCAGATACTGAGGAGCATCTTTGAAATATCAAGTTTTGGTGAGGTACAGTTGTTAGGTTTCCAGTCAGTGCATACATTAGCGATAAACACGTATTAAAAGAAAAGCAGAAGCAAAAATGAAGGGTCTCTATTATATGCCACCAACATATCATGCTCTCCCCCTCTGCCGGCTCTGCCTCCGTGCCTGTCCTCGCCGCCCGCCCCTGCCCTTCGGCGCGGGGTGAAATAGCAGCGTTAAGGCAGCGTGGCGAATGCTGAATAGCTGACCTTCTGCCGTCCCCTCTGCTCTTTGATGGCTCTAATACTGTGACGCACGGAAAAGGGGAATTTGCGCGGCTTTGCTTGGTGATGCCMTTCCACCTTTGCGTCTGGCACCGGGTAGCCTTAAAGGCAAGCTTCGCATGCTGGAAAAGCCACACAGCCTGCGTAAGTGTTCRCCTGTAAAATACCATTTGCCTTGACACAAGCAAGATATGGATGCACAAAAAGAAATGAGCCTGCAAGGTATCTTAGTTTATATTTATATATTTGCTGAGCCTGTTGTGCAAGCAATCCAAAGCAGTCCTCGGAGGCCTCCATTTCTTTTCATAATGGAGAATTATGTTTGTGAAAATCCACTCATCTCTGCTCTTCAGCAAAAAACTTCATTTTACTTATTTTATATGAGGGCGAGAGTAGATTCATTTTTGCTGATATTAGAGCTGAAAACYATGAAGGCCCCAAGGCAGAGGCAAATAGAGGTGAATGGTATCTTACATGTGCTCCAGGCTTTAGGGTCCATTYACAGATCACTTGATTAATCACATAGCATTTCTGGATGTTGAGCAATCAGTRTTTGAAGGGCAGAGTAGATTTGCTTTTTAAGTCTATGATTCTGCCTGCTTATATCTAGCATCTTCCAAGGCAGAAGAGCAAATTCTAAACCTACAAGAGCTCTCTTTGGAGAATCACACTTTGGAGAAGAGAGAGCATTTGGGAAGAGAAGTGGCAATCTAGATAACATTTGAGGTTTAGAGTTCCCACGTTCAATAGTGAGCTCTGCCGTGATTTTGTCTGATCCCCTAGATCAAAATGTGACAGAGGATTTCACTCAGTATTTTCATTGCTGATGTGCTATTACGAAACCTCAGCCTAACTCTGGTGTGTAACCACACACCAAAGACGTTTGTGTATTTACAAGGGTTTAGAAAACATAAAGCCCCTAGTATGAAAGTTAGACTATAAGCCAGGAAAATCTAGTCCAAGGCAGGAAGAATGGCACTTCYGGAGATATTTTCTGAAGGCATGGCTGTCTTGCAGGAGGATACTGAGGTGAYCATCAGTTGTTAACACTTAACAAGTGTTAAAACTTATGTGCTCTCTGATAGGACACAGCTTCCAGTTAGGACTGGGCTCCATTCTGTTATCTGATAGACACACATATATGTTAAGACTTATTCCTCATACCAGGTTGGTTACTGATATTTTACAGGATTTTTGCTATTCATGTATTTATTTTATATCATGTCAGCAAAAAATCAAAGAAGATAACTGTTAATAAGAGAGAAGATTAGTGTACACTGTCCAGTAGTCTGAATTCTTGATTTTTCTCAGCCTTGGATTCACTCAGTCTCTGAAATAATTTTTGTAAGATTTCTTTTGGGGGAATTTGTAGGTTTCTATTAGATCTGAGCTTGTTCTAGACATTTTTCTGAGATTCTTTTTCTCCAGCTAAACAAATGGTATTGCAATTCTAGTTTGTTTTGTTGTATTTCAGGCTTGGGACCCAGTCTCTCTTTCTCCCTTCCACCTCCATAAAAGAGCAAAAGATATTGAAATTTTAAATAAAGAAACAAAAGAATATGTCCTGTGAACTCTATTAAATATCTGACAGTATTTTGGATCAATTGTGTTTGCTTCTCTTTGATTCTATCCACCCTCGATACTAAAGCTAATGGAATCATTTCTGGTGTATGCAGGAGTCCAGGAACATCGAGTTATTGGAATGCATATTTTTGGACCCTGAGCCGTGTYCACATGTCTTTGGGAGGTTGTCCTCAAATTTGCAATCAAGGCAGTTGTGGTCATTTTGTCTACAAAGGCAGAGCTTGAAGGTGAACCCCTTGTGCCAGTCTCTTCCTGCCTGGAGGGCCAATTTATTCACTTCTGGCTAGAGCAAGGGTAATTGCCAGCCTGCAGGCAGTGTGGATAATCAGGAAGTTTGGGCTGCAGCCTGAATTTACATTCCAAGCTAACASACTAGTACAGACATATTCGTTAGCTGCAGGTCTCTTTCCACTCCAGTCTAAATGGTTTGAATGGTTGTAACAGTGCTGATTTTCAGGGAGTTGAATCTTCTTGGTGTTTGTGAAGAGCTGACTCAAATATTCCAAGTTTCAGTGTTTAGCATTCAAGTTCATGATTTTGCTGCCTGCATGCATGAAGAGGCAAGATTTTGGGCGAACAAAACTGTACATGCTTGAGGGAAGCTGGACTGTAATCACCATGGGAATTTGACTCACAGTAACAAAGTGGGTGAGATCTCCCAGCTACTCAAATTGCTATTGATCCAGCTGAGAATTTCATCAAATGTGTTTGTCTTTATTACCAACACAGTGAACATGTTGGATGGGAGCTGATTTCATTTGCTGTTAGCCATGTTGGGGCAAATCTTAGAGTCCCTGAAATAAGACTGTGGCTCTGTTGGTTTTTAGCCTAATGATCAAYGTGTTGTAATATTTTATAAAAAGCACTTAAATGAATGGGCAGTGAATATTGGGATTATTCCTTGCCCTCAAAAGAGTAAGTGTYAGTATTAGGCTACACTGAGCAGCAGCAGCAAAATTTCTTAGCCCTGTGATGAAAAGCACTCAACTTCTTTCATGCGAAATAATTAAGACCAATGCAATGACAGATGAATCTTGTGTCATTATTTTCTAAACATAATGTTACTGACACCACAGTGAGATTAGAGTTCAGTGAACAAGCTGCAGCTGTAAGAGCTTTGGAGAAACCTAATGGAGGAAATACATTCCTACTTGCAAAAATAGAACCTGCCAAGCTTATGAGTTTGGCAAGACCTTAATTAAAACCAATGGGTATCAGTGGCTGGGACTTAGAGGTCACAAATGCTTCCTCTTACCAGGCTGTCATTATTAGTGATTTCCTTGAAWTGAGATTGTAGCATCAGGCCAGCTTCCCAGAAATCATTGCAGTCACCTTGCTGGAATGGCATCAGAGCAGAATGAACTTGCAAAATCTCCATTCTACTACGTAGACAAGCCCCGGGTGGGATTTACAGAAATGCCACAAGAAGACAAGTCTCTAACTCTACTTGAAGTTGATATGATTTGAAGTTCAGTGGGAATTAGGCGCTGATCCTGCTCCAGGAACTTAGTAAAACACCACACAGTGAACATCAAGTGTTAGACCAGAGACAGAGTTAGAGCAGTAGAGATTCATGCACCTTCACGAAGCTGAGCCTTAAAAACCTCTCACCATCAGAGCTGTCCTGCAGTAACCACTGTTAGACAACCAAGAAGCTGCCTGCTGCTTAGTCTCTTTGCTAAGTCTGGAAAAATTCGGGAAAAATTTCATAATGAAAGGGCTTCCCCGAGAGACCATTAACAACGCTCCCTTTGCAGCTGGAGAGGTTGCAATGCACCTTCCCACCCAGCTGAGCCAGCCGCTCTCCAAATCACTCCCACTGCCAACTCAAGAAACAAGAGACTGTCTCCATCTCCTTTAACTACATATTAGTTATAGCCTCCACTGTGGAGAAATACAATGRATTTGGCACAAAACGACAAAACAGAGTTGTTTATCACTCTATAAACCCTGGAGGGCCAAATGGTTTTGACACACAGGCAGTAGAGTGATTACAAATTGAGCCTTTGGGCTGCAACAGTCCCAGGGCTGCTGCTCTCTCTTAGCAATACATCCTCTGCTGCTTCCCTGCTTGCCAGCTCWTTGCAAGTCTCTTTCTACTGTCTGTTTTAGTGCAGTACATGAGTTTCAGCTTTGTGCTTGGCCTCTCCTCCGTGTCCCTCCATAAACCCTGGAAACAAGAGAAGAAAACAGAAGCAGGCAATCACACATTTGGCTGTCAGAAGCCCAAAGTGGCATCCCATACAGCCATGAAGGGAAGTCTTCGGCATGCAGATTTCTAAAATGAAGTTTAGCACTGGTAATCCTGAGCTTTCTTTGGCTAATATGATTTTTTTTTTAGTAAGTCGAATGCTGGAAGTTTTGATACCTGTCCTCCTGTGAAGTGAAACTATAGCATTTCTCCAGCAACCACCTKAGTCAATAGGAAAGATTCGGCCTTTTAATTATTGCGGCCAAAAACGATGTATTCTGTTCTTCAGTACACACAATCAGTAATTTAGCTGCAGATGCATTTTTTCTGCATGCCAAATGAGTGTCTTTAATTACTACTAAATCATGTTTCATATTAAAATTAAAAAAATGAATATTTGCTCTTTATCATAAGAAAGGGAGAAAACACTTCCTTATAATGCACAGTCATTAAACTRAGGAAAGCAATTCTTCTACCAAATCTTCTTGCTCATTCAATTGTATTTCCTGTCACACTTATGCTATTTGTTTATGCATTAGGGGCTCTTGTTAAGAAAATGGAAAGTGGGTTAATGGAGAGTTCTCAAATACCGCTCTTATGTGACTGAGGTCCCTCTGGGATCGATTTAATCGTTCCTACAATGAAAGCGGTACAGTCTTAAGGTTTTCTGGCTCAGATAAACATCTTTAATCACTTTCATGTTGAAATAAAAGGAGCTTGGGAATGTGAAACTTTAGTAYACTTTGATTCCTGAAAAGAGAACTTAGGGACACATTGCAGATACATATATAAATCATCTTGCTAACATTAGAGGAAGGGTTTCCTATATGGCTTTCAGGATGCTTTAATGTAAGTAGTTCCTATGATTGCAGCTAATATATTTTGCACATGTGAGCTGCTCTTTGGATGCTGGGAATGCAGCTGTATAACCTCAGTTTCACTCTGAAGCTGAAACTGGTCATTATTGAATGCGTTGTCGCATATCAATCTGAAGACAAATTCTGAAGTTTAACTTAACTGGAGGTTTGCCAAGCAGTAGACTCAAGTCAGACTCTGTTCTTCTCTTCATGTGCAGATGGGACCCCCACTGATATTAACAGAGAAAATAATAAATATCCTAACGAACTCATAACAAAGCAGGTTGGTATCAGGATTAATTGCCCATGCTCATGCCAAGGAAGGCCTATGCCAGCAGGTGCTCCTGGTAGTGTGTTACCTGCATGAACCATCACAAAAAGGAGAAAGGTCCCTCCCCTCCCCCCTTTCTTTAACAGTAAGTGTCTAATCCACCACTGGAGCTAATTAGTAGGCACAGCAAAACTGAGTACAGAGCTGTACTGCTGTTCCATGCCTCACTTCTTCTGCTTATACTTAAATGATGCTATTAATATTGCAAGTCAGTGTCCCATTTTGCCTTCGGGGCTCTGTAGCACGACTGAGAAGAGCCACCGCTATTGCTGTGTACCTCACTTTGCTGCGCATCAGGAGYGATCGCTGTAACAGGGCAGCACTTCTCTGCTCAGAGAGAAGGAACAGCTTGCTCAAAACACTTTTCAGTGCTTAGCTTTGTATAACAAGCAATAAAAGCATGTGTTTAATTGCAGATCTTTGCAGAGGAAGGAAATGCAAGTTGTGTAGGACTGCAACCAGGACCTCCTATGGCACGGCAGCGTTTTCAGGGTGGGCTTGCTGTTCATTACTCTGATTCATGTTTATTAACTACAGCAAGAGAGATGGTGAAAATGTCTTTTCTCCCAYTAAAATGAAGCCAAGGACAAAGTCAGCACAGCAGTTGTGTAGCACAGGCAGAACCTGGTCCTGTCCCCTTTCATTTCACTGCCTCATCCTTTTCTTTAAATTGAAAAACAACATTAATCCATTTTAGATGTTATTTTCCTCCTGCAATAAAATAGGACTGGTTTATTTCAACATACTGGAAAGAAAATCATGGCCCTTCTCACACCTTCAGAAGATTTTGTGATTTTGCTGTGTTTGATTATTGCTGCACATCCAGCATTCTCAGGAATTTTACTGCTCCTTTTCATTAAACTTATTTTTACTACATTCATTATGTAAAGAACATGTCTGTAGGCAAGTAAACGCAAAGACAAAACCTAGCAGGAAGTGAAAAGTCTTATAAAGTTCACAGTAAAAACTTTTATTCCAGCACTTCTACTATCATTTCTTCTTCTTTTTTTTTAATACTTGCTGTATTTTCAAGCCACAAAAGAGAAACATTATGAGAGATTTACTTACACAGAGTATAACCACTTGTTATCTCAAACTCATTTTTAAGGTTTCCCTTTCCTTGGGAATTTCTGTTGAAATCATTTCAGTGATTGAATCCTGCTTGCTTCAGGGTTCAGGGGGTGGTGTACTATACAGAGGGGGAAGAAAAGACATCGAGTTGTTTACAACATGACAAAGAAAATTAGTCACATAGATATCATTTACTTGTTTCCTTTCATGACCTCTAAACCTCTATTTACATGGACTGTATCCATCACCTACACCCGAATATTTTCTGCAGGCTAAGCCAAACTCGGGGCATTATAGCAGACTAAAATAAATCAGCTCTATAGTCTGGCCTCTTGCCTATTGGGTGTTTACAAATTTACTGTTCTTTCAACTGTGAGTCCAAAAACAGAAAGCTGCCCTTCTGGCTACTCTAATGATTACAGCTACTTTTCCTACGGACGCTCCTGCTGGATTACTCAAAATTTTAGTTTAATATATGTTACTTATTGCACTCAGTTGATAATACTACCAGTCCTTCTGTTTTAGTGGGCAATATTCCAGTTCTCTCATCGAGATAAACTACACAGTCTTCGACCTCATAGTTTATCCACTTCAGAACCAGATTATTGTCTCATAAAACTGTTGTGATGGTGCAGTTAATAGTTGCTGTTATTTTAGAGGCCAGAACCATAATCTTCATCATAAAGATTTAAGTCCTTTTTACATGCTTAAAGTTTTCAAACTATGGGTTATATCCTGCCATTGATTTTTACGCAAAACTTCCAGTGTTTCTGCAGTAATTGGGTTCTTYTCTCTTGTGATTTCACACCACAGGATCAGAATGATGCAATCACATTCCTAACACAAATTTATGAACTTTGTATCATTGAATTGTTGCTATAAAACAAAATCATTTTCAGTCCAAAGGGCATGTGTGTGTATATTTGACAGACCTGTGCATCATTCTGCAAGCAACCATTTTTCTTAATATCAGCCAGCAAAACCAAGTTATATGTGAGCGATGTTGCTATTATTGAACTGATGATAAGCCCAAGCGCTGTGTTGTTCCCTCTCTGAAATCAYTTGATACAACAGTGGCATTCCCCTTCAAACGCTACAAATCACAAGACACAACTGCAAACTTCAAAGGGAAATTGAAACGTCCAGATGAAAGTCGAGATGAAAGTCCAGATGGAAARACCAGTGTGCCTCAGTTTGGCTCATCAGATAACTGTGGAACCAGGTGCTTGTTTGAATTTTCCACCAGCAGAAAAATAACACGTTCATTTGTTTCGGGGAGCAAGGTTTTTGTGGACGTACAGATTTGTTGCCCCGTCCATAAAAAGCCTCTATTATTTCAGTGCTCAAAAACCCCAAATTTTGTGAGAACTGAATCTCATTTTTTTCCTTTTATACTGATTACATATGCACTTTTATGCTTGTTTCCTGTTTCTCTTAAAGAAAGCAAAAATAAAGCAGACTCGTGGCACAGCAGATAGACATGTGAAGATGAAAGAGAACAGAAAATTAAGCGTTCRTTTGAGAGACCACTGTGACTGAACGGCCGCTGCTCCGTTAGCAGAGATCCTGTGGAGCTTCTGATCTTCAGCAGCGAGGCGGTGTGCAAATATGGTATGAAGCTCGTGTTATCCCCCCCTTGGTCCTGCTGCAGCCCTGGGCAGCTTGTCTATCCTGTGTGACAGCAGCCTGACTGGCTTCAAACAAGGGGCCAACAAAGTAGTGAGTAAGTAGTATCATGGATGAGAGGGGCCTTAACCCTGCAATACCAACAGTGAGGGGAGGGAAGATCCGCAGGTGCCCCGACAGGTACGTACGACCAGTCGGTTCCTCTTACCCAGTGCTACTTTCTCTCGTTAAGGGACTCTGCCAAATGCTGAAACTGGAAGAWCAAAAGTTACCATGATGTCTAACTTCTCAGTGAAATGACTCATCTCATTTCTGAGAACATTAAGGGGAAAGGGAGCATTAAGRGGAAAAATACGCTAGTTTATCAGTAAAATATCAAGCCACAGAAAAGGGTTTGGGCTTTTGTAGCAGGAAAAAATATTGTCTCTAATGATAAGAAAAAAGACTTTCCGAAGAACTACAAAAAAGTTGTTATTCTCCAGTCATGCTCTTAATACAGGAGAAGTTTTTTTCTTAACAGATGGGTTTTGAAAAAAAGTGTGAGTAYACAAATCTTTTAGCCTCTGGAGAGGCAGTCTACTTTAGCTACTATAACTATTATCTGTCACACTAACTTACGTGTGAATAAGTGGATCAAAGCTCCCTGTCAACCAATAGAAAGAGTTAAAATGATCACTCACTAAGGATTTTGCATTTTCTTCCACGTCATTGATAATGATATCAATACAGCAGGATTTAAACCAAATCCTGACAAAGTTTCATTAGAAATAAGCAAAGTCAATGATTCCTCATGTTCAGGCATGGAGGACTGCTTGAAAGGGATTTATCTCCCTTAGATTTTGGCTTTTGGAGACTGGTTGTCTCCAGAAAATCAAAGGGCTCTGCCCACAGTTTGGTCTAAAAAGATAGGCCATTCTAGAGTGAATTCACTCTGTATCTTGGGGTGGATCTCTCTTCAGAGGGGATAAATCATCTCCAGGAGGTACCTAGCTGCATTCATTGGTTGTGAAAGAGTTGAGACACATAGATTAGACACTATTTTTAAAATGAAATCAAGTAAGATCAATTCCATACGAGCTCTGTGAGCGATTCCTCCTCATTTCCTGAAATTATGTCTAAAGTAAAGTTATCCCATACAAGTGGAAAGATTTATTGAACTGAGAGGTTTTTATAAATTCTAAGATCATCATAGCATTTATAATAAGAAAATTTTAGTCTATGTCTCTCAGGCTAATGTCTCTTGTTGTAATACTGTTTTTTCCTCAGTGCAGCAGTATAGATGTAATCTTAAGGAGCTAGTCTCTCTGTTTTTTTAGAGTGATATTATGATTAGTAATAAATTGCAATTCATACTATATCTCACATTTTATATCTCAGGACACTAATCCATAGACATTCAAGATCCTTTGCTGTTGAGTTGTCACTGATTCAGAACTTGTAATGTCTATTTTGACAGCCTGACAAGTCCTAAAAAGACTGTAAYGAGTAACTTTAACATTCTGATCAAGTAACATACCTCCCACCAGTTCATTAAGTCCAACTTGAAGTGAATATATGCTCATAAATGATCATTTCCAGTTTCTTTGGTTATTACCTAGACCCCTGGTATTAGTGTACAAGCAATTAAAGAATTTATTCTGTTAATGTCCTTGGATGTCTTGATTAATTTTGTTCTTGACATATTAATCTTTGTGCTAAGTGACTATTCATTTATTCCTCTTTTGTGCTCTCCTTGTGTTGTTAATTTAATGCTCTCCTGTCCAGGTTCACCAGACTACACCCTGAAAAGATTGCTTCTTCTTCTATTGAGGTGGAAGGCATCCAAATTATACTATTCTCTTCCTCTTTTTTGCCTTCTTCAAAGCCAAGCTCTCCTCTTTTGCAYTCTTCATGTACACAGTGGATCACTTTTGGGTTCTTTCATTGTTGGCTTCTTTTCCTCAAAGAGCAGGAGAGTCCTCCAACGAAATAACCTGGTTATTCGTTTCAGGAGAGCTGTCCCAATTAAGGCACGAAGCTGGTGGGTTTTACTATGTGGAACTCATTCATATACATCAGGTTKTGGATGGAGAGTCAGATCCATTTCCAAGAAGTGTGGCATTGCCTTTCAACATGAAACTCAGTGCTAGCCTACCCTATCCTATTATCRCTCACCACATGCTTGGAGTAGACTGGTTTCAACTGAGCTACTTCTGTGTGTACCAGCTGAGCAGCTGGAAAGCTGGCCTTTCCCATTTGGTTCTACTTTAACTTAGAGTCGTGCAAATGGATTCATTCAGCTAGAACCTATACAGTTACTCAAGTGTACGACTGGTGTCAGTGGGAGGGAGAGCAAGTCTTCCCTCACAAAAAATAATTGTCTCATTTTGTTCCYGCAGCCAAGGACCTCTGGACAGTCAATATCAGTGCAGCTTCACATGAGTCCACAAAACAACCAGTTTAACTCAGTGGTGAGGCGGAGGAGGACTCCTGTGTATGCCACAGGAGCTGCTCCTCAGCATTTAAGAGCTGGCCCCATAGYGATAGGGAAAAATAGGCCAGATTTCAGCCATAGTTAATGCAAAGCTGGTTCAAGACTTTTCAGCTGTGCTAAGCCTGAATGCGGGGTCACCACTGCCAAAGGAAAAGGATGGGAAGGGGTACTAAACACACCCGGGATGGACTCCCAGTGTAAGTCTTGGAGGACGATGCTTCCTGCTGCTGCTCTTTCCAGCTGGGAGGGGAGACGAGGAGGAAGTTGCCGTGTGCCAGGAGCTGCTGGGCTTGCCCTCCCTTTGCCCTGGCTCCAGCTGCGGCTCTTCCCTCTCACATCCCAAACACTCTCCTGGCAGCAGCAGCACTGCAGCAGAGCCACCAGCCTGGCTTTCCAGGGCGCTGGCAAAGGCAGAGGAGGCAGCAGGACACGGGCTCCTTTCCACCCCTAGCTAAGCAACTGCTTATCCTGGCTCTGTCTAGATCTGGCCTTGGTCTTAAGACTGTAAATACAGTCTTCTAAGGAGCRCTGGCCAAAGCTTTTCCCTTCTAAAATCTTTCTTAATGTGTGAGACCATGTAGWTGTTTTACAGGCCATATATCACACTGCAGTCCTGAAGTGCAATACTAAGGTGCGGTTCAATTTTACAGATTGTTCCTAAAAACAAGCAAACATCAACAGCCCTGTCTCAGGCCCCCATCTAGCACTTTCAGAGGCTAAATTCATGCTTGCCTCATTGCTCAAGGGTGAGAAATACTCTCTGGTTCCAAGTAGTGAGTTAAGGAAATGGGTTTAGCAGAGATATCTTTATCAGAAGGGGGAAAAAAGGGGAATAATAACATATCAATTTGGGAAGCCTGACTGCACCATGGTGAGCATCCCTGAGAGAGCATTAGCAGTGGTCCTGAGCCAGCTTTCCCCTACAGCTGGGAGTGCTTGTGGAGGAAACCATCCCACCACCATCACCATCCATCCTCTGCACAGCTTGTAGCRTCTGACAAGTCCCACCAGTAGGAGGGATGCTCTGTGCCTCAGGAGAGGGTGTCTGGTTTCTGGGACTATCCGAATTCGAGGCCATCATTGTTCAGCTGCTGGGAAGGGAGGTCTCAACAGTTATTTGTGCTACATGTGCTCGTTGCCCATCACTCTGTCTAGCAGTGTTTTTCCCTCTTGCTGAGCCCACTGGTGGTTCCTCTCCCCAACTCTATTTGTTTCTAGTCACTCCCTCTTGCTGTGTTTCTCATTCACCTCTCTAACTAGCCCCTCTAATGGCTGTAACTAGCCATGACTGCTGCTGTTTTATCAGACAATTTATTGGTTGCTACATTCCTTAGTCTCTGCCTTTGCTTTGGTCTTTCTGGTCCTCCAGCAAGCCCTGCAGCATTTCAGTTGATTTAGAACATCTGATGACATACTGAATCCAAATGGAGCCTTTCCCTGCCTTCAAAGGCAAACCATGCCCTCTGATGCCCCTCTCCATCCTAAATTTCTCCCCCTTAGTGTTGCAGGCTTCAAACGATTTGTCACAGTGGGGCACATTGAGGCCAAATGGGCAGAGCTGTATCTTTTGGGGAAACATGTCTTTACCTGTGGCCAACTGGCAGGGTGCAATCTGTCTCAGATGAAGATTTGCCCCTGTGAGCATGTTCAGAATGAAAACCACAGTAAATTAGATGGAAAACAGACAACATGGTGATATTTTAGCACATAGCTGGAGAGATGAGCAGTTTGTTGCTTGAAAGATGTCCAACAGGTAGCTGGAGTCTCCTGAAGATCTAGAACAAAATGAAAATCACAAGGTCGAAAATAAAAATACTTTGCTATCTCCCTGTAATCAGAGAGGTTATTTATAGATAAGAACAATTTCTTAATCATGACTCAGCTGATGCCAATAGAAGTAATGTGATGAGAAGCTGGAAAAATAATTAACTAAGAATGCATGAAGGGAAAAATAAAATTCAGCCTGTTGCTATTTAGGTTTCACTGTATTTCAGGCATAGATAAACAAGATTAGCTCCATAAGCTCTGATTCTGGTTTCCTGGTTTCATACAAACTTTGCTACAGATAATTGCTTGTGTTTTAGACTTCCAAATCATTTTTTGAAATAATGGAATTGACTGGATAGTGCAGGTAATGAAACGATTTTGAGTGTTTCAGCTATGCAGTGCCAAGATAAAATGGTGATGACTTCAGTGGCTTGAATGCACGTGTTATATTTTTCTCCTTTTATTAAAGAGGACAGAAAAGAAGAAAGTGAAGACAAAAAGGRAGACAGAAACCTCCTCTCCCTGAGTCTAGCCCAGATCTGCCAGCCCAAGCCACAGCTGTAGGATCTCGGCAGAGGCAGAGGTGGTCTCTGACAAAGGCAGCTGAGGCTGGGTTACGCTCAGGGTTTAGGTCAGAGGGAAAAATGGAAATTGAATGTGATATTTCCAAATCCACAGGCTCAATGGAGCCCAGTGAGGTATTAAGGGACTTGTATTGATAGAGCCAAAGAAAGCAAGGGAATAAAGAGATCATGGGCAGGTCGAAGCTGGGTGGGCAATACCGTGTGATCTGCAGAGATGTCTATGCTCACTACAGGAGGCCTTGCACCCTGCCACATGGCATTATACTATATTATACGCATGTATATTTGTGCATTCCCCATCTGTGCAGTTAATATCGGAAAGTTGACGCTSTCCTTTAGCTTTTGAACTGACTGCAAAATACCCTCCAAATTCACCCTCAGGCCTTTTGAGGAAGAATTTTGAGAGACAGGCTTTTCTCTTTGAAAAGCCTGAATGTTCCTTTATGACTGGTAAGAAGCAGGCTGAAGGAAAGGGTCCAAAATGCTTGCTACTGAAGTGATCCATTTAGCTCAATTCCCAGCCCCTGCATCCCTTTAGTGAACGGTTGTTTAGAAAGGTATCTTTCAGCTGCTGCAGATGTGCTGCTCTGTCAATTATCAGGCTTAAATGGTAGGGTTTACACATTTTTGTCTCCAGCAAATTCCACTATAAACTTCTTTACCTCTCCTTTAATGGCTTCCTAATGTATCTTAGTGAAAGATAGATATCCCATACTCTCTTTTAAACACCTCATTCCTTAGATATTTTATCTTGACAGTTCTGCCTTCCACAGCTGGCAATCTCCCAAACACAGAAGCACATTTTTGTCTCTTGTAGGCCTACCATGACTAAACGTTATCATGGCAATTTTATACTCGAGGTTATCATCGTATGGCACTGTAACTGCTACTTGTCAGCTTCTTCCATAGAGCACAGTAGAGGTAGTAGAACAGAAAGATTTATAATGCTATAATATAGAAACCAAGAGCTCTTAGCTCAGTATCAAATTAGCACACATTAAAAGCTCACCTCAGGTTGGCTTACCAATGCAGAACAACTGCTGCACCACACCAATGCAGATGTTACAGATGGTGCACCCCCTGTAAGTGCAGACTCTGTCAGGTACAATTCGATGCTTGCAGAACTGCTGGGAACCTCTGCATTTATCTGCTTGCTGAGAGAAACTGGTCACCATTCCAGATTCGTAGAAAGCAGTAATTAGAGAAATGCTGTGACGAAGACATACACTAACTGTTTCCGTCTGTAGGACTAAGCCATATGCATGCTTGTATCAAGCAATTGAATTTACTTTTCCTTATAGGGGTAGAAGTAAAGTCTGCTCTTGGTTCCAGTTAATTAATTTTATACAGAGCAGGTTCGCACATACTATTCAAAAGTCACTTGTGAAGAACTGCATGCCAGTGGAAACTACAATATGCCAACCTGATCTCCAGTGTAACCTATAGCTGCYATGCAAAGCCTGAGCTTTTTAACTCAAGATTCGTTGGATATTTGAAGAATAGCTTGTTTTGAAGATGTTCCTGGGCTTGGATTTCTTTTTTTGATTTTCAAAGTGATCGTGATAAAATCATTTTTTTCAGTGTTTTGAGGGTGAAATGTGGTACTTGCTGAAGTTTGCACTTTACTGTATAGTAGTATCTCCCATAGCAATATCTCCCATGCAATATCTCAGACTGACTTTTCATCTATAATTTTAAATAAACCAAGCAGAAATGCAAAATGCATTTATTAGCAGTGTTATACATGCATACTGTAAAAAGCCTGGAGTTGAGGAAAAATAGAATCGTAAAGCAAACCTGTGTAGCTACAAAAATGTAATTCAGACTCATAATGGGTCTGTTGGCCCATAATGAAAGATACGAGTCTGTCGGGGAAGAACATTGAGATCCGTGCTGCTCAGGGAGATGTGCTTCAGCTTGGAAATGCTGACAGTTCAGAAAAACTTCATTTTTCCTCATCAGTGCCAAATTTTAAAGTTTTCAATTTCGGCTTTCATCAAGAAATCGAATCATCATCCCTTTTTTTAAAGGCTGGCATTTCTGAGAAAGACCTCAGCTTTTTTATGTGCTCCATTAGAAAAAATGCCAGAGATGTCTCAACTTTTTCTTTTCATGACTCCACTGTTATGAGAGCAGGGGTAATGTCGCTAGCTAGCGCCTGTAAATATGGTCGTAATGAAATCAGTTCCCAGTAAGAACCCTCGTCAGATGGCCACACCGTCTGACAAAGGAGACCAGCTTAATATATATTTACGAGGYTGATTCATATACCAGGTTTAACATAAATATCCACTCCTTGGATGTCACCAGTGCTGACAATCTGATACAAATTTAGGGCAGTAGAAAATGGTTTTCTTCGCACATGTTCCAAAGAATATATACACCTTTCATGTAGAGTAGCATCACTGAGAAAGTCAGAAGAAATCTTCCATGTATGTGTGCATATGTGTGAAAGGCAAATTATTAGACTTCTAAAGGAATATGTAATAACTCACACAGCTCATGAAAGCAAGAAATACCTTTTTGCACCTATGCTGAGTTATTTGTAGCTGGGATTTCCAGGAAGCTTATTTACTTATATAACCTCAAGATCCAAGCTTTACTCATCCAAGGCATATATATTTTAGGCATTTTTAAGAACAGGATTTCCACAGACTTAAAAATCAGGTAGAAGGCAAAAACCTTTCCTGCTTTGGCAGTTTTCTCGGAAAAAGGATGTTTGCGAACGACTGAGTCCGGCTGCACACGCGCTGGCACCGYGCGCACCGCTTGGGGCTGGCCCGCAGAGCCCTGTGTGCCTGGCAGAGCAGCGGGAAGGAAGGAGCTTGGTTTGCAAAGGCGAGACCGCAGGATGCGTGCCGAGAAACACCTCCCCCCCCTTGCCAGGAAAAGGCTTTCAGCAGCCTGGGGACAGGGAACGGATCAATTGCCAGAAATTAGGCCGCCGACCAGCTTCCCCATGTTCCTTCTCATTATTGCTCAAATAACCATTTGTACTCGCACCAGATGCTTGTTAATCAAGGCCAATTAGTCTATTTTGCTCAGAAAATTTCCAACCGGCAAGACAAATAGTTCAAATAGCACAGAGGTCAACCAAAGCAGGAGCGCCGGTGACAGTTTCATGTGTGTTTAGCCAAATAGAAAGCAGACATGGCAAGGGCACGCATGTGCAGTTCCCACACGCGTAGCAGTGCGTGGTTACCCCCGGGTAAGGAGTTTTACTCGCCCTGGTCAGTCAGAGAGCTCAAACAGCGGTTCAGTTGCTTCCGGTGCTTGTCCGCGTGGTGGTTTAGACTAATACCGTATGCTGATTTCCTGATCCACGTTGTCCAAAATGTCAAGGTAGATAAAGGCTTAAAGAAAATAATATCAAACAGGATCTTCAGGGGCACCGTCTCAGATGGGTGCCCTGCGAACAAGGTCAGCCTTGCACTGCAGCAAGCCATACATCTGCGTCTTGCCAGGGGAKTTCTCTCTCCCCTTCTGAAATCCCATGGCAACCATCCAACAACCTGACAGATTTAAATCTTCTTCTGCATATGTCAAAGCTGGTTAAGAAGCCTGCAGACTTGCTATACTGCTCACATTCCCTAAAATTTGTTTTTAAGTGACATATACTAGTGGAAAGTTATGTGACCAGGGGTACAGCTTTGCAGATACATCAGGGCAAGAGGAGGCAAAAAAACATGACAAGAACCTCTAAGATCTGGCAACACGGGAAGGTTGTTCGGGTTGTGCAAAGAGCTGCAGCAGGTTCTGAAAGTTCCTGTTCCCTAAATGCTCCCTGCTTCTGGAGAGAAGGATATGAGAAAAGGCAAGGAATTTAACGCAGAGCTTCTCCCTTTCCTGTCTGTGACARTTCTGCAGTACTGAAATGTTTCTGATGGGGGGAGTTTGGTAAACACAGATGTAAAACACATCTTCATTCCTGTTTTTATTTGAAATTGCCAATAATAAGAATATTCTCCCAGAATTTGTCAGTAAATTTCAATCTCATACACTGACAATATGTTCATGCTTGAAAATTACTTTTGGCTGATAAAAGGATGTTAATACCTTGTTTTATCACACTCTGCATTTTCTATTACATTAAATCAATAAAGCCATACATGGCAATCTCTGTTAATACCAGTATAACTCACAAGTACTTAGACGCTTCTTTTGGTTGATGTAAGCTTGTTAATGCACCACTGTTTTGGCCTAAGGCCCCCTCCCTCGCRTCGCAGAGAGATTGAATTCACTGTTTATGTCTCTCTACTCTCAGGCCCTTATTTTCAGCCCAACAAGAATTTTCTTTCCTAAGCAGAGCAAGACCACCCAAAGCAATTTCATTCAAGAGCTGAGCTGTCTTCAAACATCAGTGGCCTCTCAAGATAAAAGGTCAGTGTGTTAATTCACTACAGCCCAGATCTCAAATCTCTTTCCTTTCTAGAAATGAAAGGCATTTTCAAGAAGACCTCCGGTGCGGGAAATTGTTTGCATTTTTATCCGGTGGGATTGTCTGGATGGGGTTGTCCCTGGGTGCTGGTCCCGGCGGCGGCCGTGGCCCGGAGCGCCCCTCGGAGAAGGCGCCGATACAGCGCGGAGAGAGGGGGACGTGGGCTGCGCGTGCCCGTCCCCGAGAGCCCGTGCTCGCGGCGCGGCGCCGGCCGTGCAGCAGGGCACGGCGCTGGCCGGGAGCGAAGCGCCTTGCTTCGCTTCTCCCTTTGGGCTGCCGGCAGCGGGGCCGAAGCCGGAGCCAAAACGGCCCTGCTGAGCAGATGGAGACAAATAAAAATGTGTTGTATCTATAGCCCTGATTTATATGTTTGTTCAAGGGAAAAAAAGGAATGAATATTCAAAAGTGGCTTCTCACAATGACCGTCTCCCTCGCCTCCGGCACCACATTCGCACTAACTGGTATTTATGAATGGACTCGCCCGGGGTGGGGGGACGGTGGTGGTGAAGTGGCTGTGGTGTCTTGTTATGGGGGTAAGCGGAGCGGTTTGCAGATTGCTTCCCAAAATGCATCTTGTGAAGTACAGATTTTCACGTAAATAACAGCTCTGTAAGAGATAAAAGTAGAATCCATATGTGGCATGAAGTAAATAACCCTTTTCAAAATGCAACAATGTGTATCTATGTAAGATATGCACATTTGAGTGCACATTGAAGATGACTTTTAGCAGATTTACCTTAAGCTGTTTTTTTCTTCACCAAACTCTTTGTGTGCCATGGCACTAAATCTTTAATTAATATGTGCATTGCTGCATTCTTGTGTTTTTCACTTTATTTCCTTTTTCTGGAGAAGTTCCAGCTCTACAAACAGCCTACATATAACCGCAAGTGTATCATCGTATGCTTCCCTGCAGCTGGGCTAAGAAATACAGAGGAATGCAAATGAATATTTCAGCATTGCAAGAAATATGCACTATTGAACTATTTGCTAAATTCACTCTTACAGGAAGGTGTAATTTTGGATCTGCATTTTCAAAAAGCCGATAGCTTAAATGTTTATAGAATTAATAAATGAATAAAAGTACTACATACACAGAGATGTATTAGCTTACATATACAAATAAACTAAGACCCGTATGACTGAGAATGTCTACTTTATAATTTCCTAGATATTTCATTTGAGCTCAGCCAGTTTGGTTGCTTTTCCATGAAATAAATTTGAAGTTTACAGAGAATTAGAAATTAATGCAATCTCAGTGAGAGAGAGTGAGAAGGAAAAAGTGAATTATGTACAATTTCCCTTAAAGGTTGGAAGACTGTAATTTAATCTTGTAATCTGATAAACCAAGACAAATGAGGCAACTGGCAAATAGGTATTTTAATCACAATACCTCCAGAAAACCATACAAATAACAAACACATGCCAGATCTAAAAGACACATTCATTTCAAAGTGCTGATTTAAGAAAAGCTGGCCAGCATGTGACCGACTGAATTACCTCCATATTTTGGGGCTATATGTATGCAGTATTTTCAATTTCAGAAACAAGAACATTGCTTTAAAAATAGCAAAGGCAATATTCTAGCCTAGTCTCAACAAAAAGACAGTTTCTATTACACGCCAGTCATTAACCTAGTAATTTTTTTTTGTGGTTGTAAGTTAACCCTTGCAAGCTTTTCCTTTCAGCAGCTGCTGCATATTAAAGCTTTTCTTGAATTTGACTATTCCTTTGAGCAGTTTTGYCTTGTAACAGGCAAATTTCTACTTCTGGCTTGTAGTCAGCATTTTATGAAACAGTTACTATTGTTATGAAAATGTTTCTCTGCCTTTTTGTCAGTTGCTTTTATTTCTAAACCCGGCTGTTGCTGTCTTTGCATTTTTCTGTTCAGAGGTCAGGTCAGAGGTACTGAATGGTTGACCATGGCTATGTGGAGTGTAAGTGAACCCAAGAATGGCCTTTCTGATTGATCATCTATTTAAACAGCRAGAGTGTTATGCCTTTGGATTAAAATGTAACCCAGGGCACTGGAAAACTGGAGCTACTGGCTGTTTGGGAAATATGCGTAGAGGACTTTCTATTGYTTGCAGTGTTTGATGTGGATCTGAAATTCCATGTGAGCCGTTAGGTCTTCTTCCCATAACCTCTGCGAATGTCTTGCCCTCTGCTTCTGTGTTTGCACACATCTCATTATAAAATAATGTCTTTAATACAGTGTATTGGGAAGGACTTACTGTATCTGCACAAAGAACAAGTTAAATGTGAAACTCCCGTTTCAATACAGCCTCCTAATTTAAGGCAATTAAGAACATCACCCCCCACCCCCACCCCAGCAACCTGAGGTCTTTCTTTTAACCAAGGCTTTACTGAAAAAAATGGCTTAGCTCCAGTTTGAGAGCTTGCCACATTTTCATAGACATGGCATAATAATCTTTTTAGAAACTTGTCCTTGTCAAAAAAAAAAAAAAAAAAAAAAAATCAATCTATTCTACATTTTACGCATGTGACAGTACCTGCTCTTAATTTTTGCTCTTGAGGTTTAATGTAGTACATTGTGGCACATGTAAAACAAAGAGAAAATCTCATATAACCTGAGAACATCAAGCAGAATAAAGATCACTGCTAATGTTCACTCCCACCTTCTGCTGTGTCGTTACTTCTGCAGTTAAGTAGTTATAAAATAGCATCCGTGACACTAGAACCTGTGCTTGTGCATTACAATATCACTTAATGAGACCTACTTTGATGTAGCAACTGCTGTTTTGAACAGTTTCTTTTACTTCTGAAGACAGAATGGAGTCATTATGAGCAGAGAGAGCATCATTTTCAAATTATTAATTTCAAAAGCTGACAGAGTCTCCAGCCAATTCCAAGCAGCTGGGTCTGGGACTCAGTAAGCTACCAGGGCATTTCTCATAGTCTCTCTGTTGATGTTTCTTTGTAACAGCCAGGATGACATCCCTAACTCTGCCAGCCATCTACTGAATATTAAAATAAAATGGACTGGATCCTGGGAGAGTAACAAGGCACCTGTGTCTTCTCTTGAAGACAAACTGGCATCCTTAGTACTTTTGTCCTGTTCCTCAGATCCCAGTTTTACTAGCATGGAGTCTTCTAGTTAAAGCTCTAGGATTATTCTTACTGAAAATGCCATTATACCACAACAGCTGTTTAGGATAAAAAGTTTCCATCCTTTGTCAAAAATTGTTCAGGATGACCCTGTTTGTTGCATTGCAAAATCACTTACAACATTGCAAAAAGTATAACATGTCACTGCTTTATTGACTTCTCAGGTTGTTTCCTGGTAAATAGAAGACTATATGCAACACAAGGCAAAAGAGGTTTGGACTGTATATGTTCATGAAAAGTGGCAGTTTCTTTGAATAATAACCACCTTTATTTGATTTATGACTCGAATGTCTTTTTAGAAGGCTCTCCTACCCAAGCAGGTAGTACCTTTGCTCAGTATCCACACATTACCACTGGTTTCTGATCAGCTCCTGGTGCCAGCGCCTATTGGCCAATCATTCTTCAGACAAACACTCTCACCAGAATTAATCTCCTCGAAAATCTCCTTTCATTCAGAAAAGTCTTTGGAAAGAGCTAGCTGTCAAGTTGGTGTTCATTATTCTCAGATCTGAATATGATCACTACTGCTTCATCTCTGATTTTATCCGTGTTGCCTACAATCCCTTAATATGCAACTGGAGGCAAAGTAATAATATAACTTTGATCGGAAGACCATACTCGCAGAGAGAAAAAGGCATTGCCAGTTGACGTGTATGTCTACCTAGTAACTTGAGACTGAAACATATACGAGTTAATGTGGTTCAGCAAACAGAACATACTATATGGTACATTTCCTTATCTGACATTCTTCTGCACAAAAAGGGGCATAATTTACAAATGGCTTAATGTTCTTGATTGTTTATGAAAAAAGAGCAAAGAAAACCCCTTTTCAGCTTCCTCAAGGCAAACTGATTCCTAGTATTAGTGCCTCATTTGCCTAGGCTAAAGATAAATTACCCCTATTACACTATACCTCCTCTGCCCTCTGGCAGTGGATTAAGTAGCTTCAGCCAGGGTATGCCAGAAGTATTGCGGTGTGCTTTTACACTGCAGCTCAAACAACGTTCTTCTTATGCGGGCGCTGTGTGTGTGTGTGTAATTATTAGGCTAGGTCGTGGCCCCATTATGCTAGATGATATACGTGTACATCATTAGAGACAACCCCGACTGAGGCGGCAGCAYGGCCCTACCTGCACAGTTTGCAACAGCTCACACGTCCGAATGTGTTCCCCAGATGTGCTCCCCAGGACCAGACTTTGCAGAAAAGTCCCATTCAGAGGCCTGCATTGTGCAGCCCACAATGGGACTAATCACATGGTTTCAGTTAAGCATGTGCTTAAATGCTTTCCTGGGTAGGGGCCAGAATGATGTGTGTCTTGCAGGACTGACTTAAACCAAAGCGGCTCCAAATACATTTGTGAGGGTTCTGCAGAGGTAAATCAAACCCCCAGACCTGGATACAAAGCAAGCTCCGTTTTACTCTAACTGGCCAGATGAATCCCATGGAAGAAACAGAATTCTATGGGATTTTCCACTGATGGCATTTTGCCCAGCTCAGCCCTTCTTAAATCCCAGTGTGGCTGTGGCTGCGAGAGCTGCAGTTATAGCTGAACCCCAAAACTTTGGCAAAGTATCATTCCCTCAGAATATGCAGTTTCATCAAATATGAAACTTTTTAAAACTCGTCTGAATTGGCCAAGGCTTTGGGAAAGGAATGGGAAATATTTTTTACACTACGTTTCCAAAATTTTAAATGAGCTTTTTTGATATCTCAATTTGAAAAAAGCATTTTTTTAAGAAATCTGCATCATAAATACAACTGTTCAAAAGTCCGAATGTCCATTCAGTGATAAATACAGCCATTCTGGGGCAAGAAGGGAATTTYTTTCATTATGAAAGACACAGTTATTTGATTTTTGTATGGAAAATCAGGCATGATGTCATTTAGAGATAATTTAAACATTTTGTTATACATATTTGGAGAATGCATACACTCCAGAGAGTACACTCACAGTGGCAGCTGACTCACTCAGCTTCCAGGGCTTGCAGATGCCTGGTTCCCTCTCACTTCTGACTGGAGGAAACTCTTTCATGCAGAGACCCTGGAAGCCCTCATAGCTCTAGCACATGCCAAAGATTTAACCGAGTCCAGATACTCAGCTGCAGACCTGAACCAGCCTTCCCCAGGGTTTCTGAAACTTCTAGGTCTTACCTCAAGGAGGAAGATCATCCCGAGTGCTCTTTTCCCAGAACATCCCAGACTGAAAAAATTGGTGGGGCCCAGAAACTCTGATATTCTCTAGCCTGGATCAACTTGAAAAGTGGGGCTGCCCTAAGTGAAAAGGCATTAGAAGTTTTAATGTCTCATAGCTAAGCAAAGAAGCTGGTGGGAAACCAGGCAAGTAGAGCCCATAGTGGAAGTCCTCACCTGGTGAAACCTGTTTGGGAAATGGCTTGGTTTCATGCACCAGTATTTCCTGATGAGCGTTTGTCGGTTGCATAAAACTTTCATCCAACTCTATGTTTTAAGACATTTAAAAAAAAGGGGGGGGGGGGAAGCAAAGCTCATTGACCTACCTGAAAATATTGTTTTGTTTTTCTCTTATTTCAAAGACAAATCATGCATTTGGGGGCGAGGGAGGAGGCAATGACAGTTTGAGCAGAAGATAAAGGTCAAAGTCTCACAGTTCTTTGCCAAATGGAACTGCTGCCCTGAGCACAGCTTTAATCACAGTAGGACAATGTTCTTCTATATTGTACCTTAGTGGGAGATCTCTGTTGGCTCAAACAAAATAGATTGTCCTCAAAGACTGAAATGAGATGACAATGTAGATATTGTATTTGAATGACCTCCAAAAAAAATCAGGAAGTGAATACCAAACTTGATTTGAAATGTACTTATTGTACTGACTGGGAAAAAAAATAATCAGATGAAATATCCTGATTACACAATTCACCAAGACAGAGTGAAATGAGAAATAGAAAATACATGCTAACATCTCTATTCATAGGTTTATATGATTGTTTCAATTTTCATCAAACATAGAAGACAATAAATACCATGGGATTTGAAGGGTACAGAAATATTTCTGCAAATCTAGAAACAGTGATATGTTATAAAAGCCTAGTTTAATAGAGTAAGAATTGCTTTTCCTTTTCAAATTAGTGTGTAATACTTTCTTTTTGTAGTATCCTAACCATCTTTCCATGATTACTTTCATTAGTATTTGGAGTATTTTGCAGTCAGTTATTTGATTCTTTTCTCTSCACTGAAATGCTTCATCCTCATCCTGTTACAGCTGACATTTTTTAAACAAGAGCTAGTGTTTAAAAGCTAGTGTTGTTATATACTTTCCTTTTTCAAAGCCTAGTTCGATCTGGGCACTGATCTAATGGTTTAAAGGTGTCTTCTGTTGGCTTTTTACTTCCCTCAAGAGGAAAAGAAATTCTGCCCTGGGGGAACATCAGGGCAGTTCATCAGAGTTGTGATCTCAAACCTTATCTAGAAACTTTAGGAACAAAACCACACTGTGAAATATATCTGAAGCATTAAGCTTTTTTTCTTATCTACTATTTTTTTTATTGAACGCAAGGAATTCTTACCAAATTGAAGTGACAACAAATACCACCTCTGCTCTTAGGTAGTAAGTGGTCTTTGTGAATCATTGTTGTTTTACCAATGTATTTTTAATTGTATCTATTTTTGGATCAATCATGTAACTATGTTTGTAGGATCTTTGCTGGCCAAGGGGGCTACTGGAGAGAGTCCAGCGTAGGGCTACAAAGATGATCAGAGTGCTGGAGCACCTGCCCTCTGAGGAACGGCTGCAAGAGCTGGGCCTCTTCAGCCTGGGGAAGAGAAGCCTGAGGGGGGATCTTATCAATGTGTATAAGTACCTGAAGGGAGGGTGTCAAGGGGACGGGGACAAACTCTTTTCTGGTGTCCCCTATGACAGGACAAGAGGCAATGGGCAGAAATTGAAGCACAGGAAGTTCTGCCTGACCGTGAGGAGGAATTTCTTCCCTGTGAGAGTGACGGAGCACTGGCACAGGTTGCCCAGAGAGGCTGTGGAGTCTCCTTCTCTGGAGATCTTCAAGACCCACCTGGATGCAACCCTGTCTAACATGCTCTAAGTGACCCTGCTGAGCAGRGAGGTTGGACTAGATGATCTCCAGAGGTCCCTTCCAACCTTACCGATTCTATGATTCTATGTTTTAGAAGGTCACAGCCTATTTTCAAACATTGTTTTTCTTGACAGTTCACATCTCAGATCAGGGCACAAAACGTGGAGTGATTTCCTTGCCAGACTGCGATAGGAAATTGCTCTGTTCTGGTTGCTGCTCCAGATTCCAGTGCAGTCAGATCCTTGCCTGACCTCAGAGAGCTATTTGATAAGGTCCTCCCATTGCCCGCTGGTGTCTGCATGACTTCATCAGCAGGATGAAAGCAAGCCTGGGTGGAAGGACTGGATGTTCTTGTCCATGGGCTCCTGCTGGCAGCCCACGCCTCGGCTGCATAGAGGCAAAGCTATACCGGGACACACAGCTCCAGGCTGGCCGAGGGGGCAGCTGCAACTGCAGCTCATCCTCAGACCTCCAGGAGACATCTGCCTCCCATGTCCCACAGACAACCTGCACCCGACAGCCATTGTCCCCCTCCTGGTGGCCTCCCACCTCCCTGCTCCGAACTGCCTCACAGAGAGGACTCACCACCTGCCCTCTCTCACGCACCTTTGCCTCCATGCAGTAGGAAGACGTAAGGGTAGTGCAGTCCTGTATTCAAGCTGCTTGCAATACACAGAAATCAAAAATGCACTTAGTCCATAGTAACACTGCACACTCTTCAGCAGCAGCACCTGGCCCCGTCTCTGTTTGGGGGTTGTTGCCACACTGGTGCTCTGTAGGGTTTATCTGTATTGAGATAACCACATACATATATCTCCTTTTATTTTCTGGCAGTTACTTATGTATTTTTAGAGCTTTTTATTCTGGAACACTCTTGTGCCAGTAGTCACTGCACAGGCGACTCTGAAACCCAATGGCTATGCAGGAGATTTGGGGATTTTGAGAGGCAGGGAATCACTAGAATATTTGAGAAAGGTATTTTTTATGTGATTGTATCTTCGCAAGGCGTTTTTTTCTGTGTTCTTTATTCTTGGGGGTGGATGGTGGTGGTGACAAGGCACTTAAGATTCTTACTAATGCTGTGGATGTATCCATGTGAGCTTTGCCTTGGACTTGTCTGACAGTCACTCCCACGTGATCCAGCTCTAAAGCGGCATCTAGTTATTCAAGCTGAAAAGTCAATTATGTCTTAATACGATGCTCACCTCATCAATCCAATGTGACCTATTAGTTGTACATGCTGGTGTACCAGTACAAAATACCAAGATAGAAGAAAAAGCAATTACCATTGTTATTTCTTTATGAACTTGTGCTTTCTGTGATCATTTAGAAGCCAAATAAAGCACCATCTCAAGGAGTTTACACTCAAACAAAAAGCACTTCAGTAACTGAAAGCTCAGCCTGAAATAACATAAGAAGAAGAAACAGACAAATTTGTTTCTACAGACCAGAAAAACTTGCTTGAGGAGCAGGATTATCAGCAGGGTGCCTATGTCCCTACCAGTGAGTCTGAGACATATGGAGGACAGAGCCTGAGTCCGAGGGAAGCAGACATGCAGACCAAGCAAGCAGAAGACAGGCGCATTCAAGTCCTTGCAATATTCTCCCGCTTCCCCTCACATCCTTTCAGCATCTGCTCCTGAAGAGGAAGAAATGGGTCAGTGACACAGCTACTTTTCAGAGCAAGAGTAATACAGTGCTCATAAATAATTCCATATTGGTTTTCTTTCCTATCAGCATCATTGATAATATTTCTGCTACTAGGATTAATTTTATACTACTTCTATCCTGTTCTTTACAGTATATATTTCTGATTTCCCTACTGAGGTGCCTGATTGGATTAGTCTTTTGTAAAGTGAATCAATCAAGGCCCTTTCAGAGCTCAGGGCTTCCAATATCTCTCCTGAAGGGGCACTCACAAAGGCCATGCTGGCTTGACATGAGTCTGAATGTGTACGAGAATCCAGAACAGAAAAACAAACATCTAGAGTCCAAACCCTTGTCTCTCCCTGGAATTTAAGTAGATATTTTGGGGGTTTAAATACTACTTGGAAAGATGATGGGATGAATACCTCCCACAGTCTGGTCAGGAAAGCTCAGGGTTAAAAACTGCAGCAAGCAGAAGCTGTGCAGTCTGCCAATTATTTCCAGCTGAGATTCCTGTTTAACAGCAAGGGCAGGTAGGAAAATAGGGACTGGTGTATTTGGAAGAGGGAAAAGGTTTCTGTTCCCAGGAGCTGGCCATTAGTCTAACATCTCTGTTTAGACTCATGGTTGAGCTGAGCCTGCCAGAAAGGACGCAAGACAGTTTGAGTGAATTATTTATCCTGAAACCTGTCTCAGAAGCCATGGGTATGTAATGTATTTCTGAGCTTTGTAGCAATATTATAGTGCTCTTGGGAGATTAGAGATTGGTTGAATAAGTTACTTCTATGCTAACTGAGAGAATTAGGCTATTTTGTCCTAAAGATCTGACCTTCCAGAGAGGGTAGGCAAGAAAATTACTAGGAAGAGTCTTGTCAGGGAACTGCCTAAGATGGTGAGCCATGTTAGGCTATATCATGAAGGGGAAAATGGTTATTGGGATGCTCCTGCCCACAGCCATGACTGCAGGGTGTCACTGGATGCTTGCAATACAACCTACCTCCCTCTTTGGTAGCTGCTGAGGAAGGATGATGAAATGTCAGGGCACCTGCTCAGTTATTCTTCCAGAGAGATGCATTTTCCATACTATCCTTGGGAGAGATTCATTTATCTGTAAGATGAGGACAGAACTTCACTCATCCAGCAGTCTTAGGCCTCTTGGGGGCTCCTGTTGCTCCAGCCCATAAATACCCAGTGGGCCTGTTCTTACGTAGACTCGACTACTAGAAGCTGCCTAATACATTTCCGAGTTACAAAAATCTAGATTAAAAAAAAGGGATACGGGTATGACAATGGCTAAAATTAGCAGATTGCTGGAAATTTCTTTTATTTCTGTATCTTTGTAGATGGTATCTTAATGAGTGAACTGGATATTACTGAGCATTACCCATTACTAAGCATTACCCCACCTAGGATGGACTGCTGCATTATCATAAAGGTGCTTTGCACAAGTTCCATATGCTCTTCAGTAACTCCCATTGCAACACACTGCTGTGCAAAAATACATTTTGAATACTCATCCTCCTCAGCTTTTTTATTTTACTGTGGGATAAGTTGACCTCTAGCTGCCTTTTTTTCTCTGTTGACTATAGGAGAAGTTTGGATTAATTTAGACTGAATGCCCAACTTCTAAACACAAAAACTTAGCTGGATGAATCTCATCATTTAAGTAAGCTCAAAACTTTTTTTAAAAAAAGAATTATCTTGGATTTAGCCTTACATTTGCCTACCTTGAGTATCAAGGCATCTCATCTTTTTAACTGTTCAGAGTTATGTATTCTGGAAATAAGGGACAGTGAGATACAGGTCATGGGAAGAGTTACTGACATAAAAGAAATATCTTATTTATTGTGAATATTTACTTATTAAGCCTTTTATTTTGGGGCCTTTTGCACACTCTGCACTTTTCTACTTGAGCCTTTGCAGATGTAGAGTTAGGATCTTTCCCAGACTGTTGGAAAAGGTGGAAAACGAGCTTGCTGCAGGACTTGCTGAGCCTGAGGTGGGGAGGATGCAGTAATCAAAGCAGGAGAAGGCTTCACTGCCAAGCCGGATGATAGAGGAAGAACTGCTGGCTGATGGTACTGATGTGTTCCGCACTGCTGTGGCTATAGATTTCCCTGGTTTAGCTGGCACAGACTGAGGAATGAGCAATGAGTAGCAATGAGCTTAAAARCCAGAGCTCACAACCACAAAAGCATCATACACTGGCATTCACAAATCACTGTGGTCCTCACACTTAAGACTTTAGTCCCTGTATAATAAGACTGAAAATACTGTGGCCCAAAGTTTTGCATGTTTTTAATTTTATTCATCTCAGTTGTCTTCTCAGAGTAACTTACCCACCCCATCATCAACCCATGGAAAGCAAACATTTGACATAAGCATTTCATAAACACTCCTGTAACTCAGTAAATATCTACCCTGTACAGAAATGTTTAGGAGACAGGCAAAAAGCCATAACATGCCTAGGGTAAATTCAAACTGCACTAAGTCCTTTGCTCCAGAGAGTTACTGCCTTCGCTGTTGAGAAGAAGCTGCTGAAGCTGACCTTTTGTTTTCAAAACATTTTAGCTGACTCAATCCCACTTCCCACGGTAATGTTGAGAGCGCAGAACAAAAGTCTAAAGTGGTGTCCTAAAGACTGCCTAGACACATCAGAGGGATAAACAGAAGTTTTTGCAGTTATCCTAGGCAATTCATGCCTATTCAGAGATGTATTTGCCATCTCATGTGGCAAGATGCTGAGCAGCTTCTCAGCTATGTAAAACAGTTTTGTCTGTCAGTGAAAGGCAGGTGTGAGGACAATAAAATGTTTCATATGTTGCAGTGCAGCCTTTCTGAGATAAGGTGGGAAAATGAAGCAGTAGATTCAGGCAGTCTCACCAAAGTTAGGGATGAGGTTGCCAGTCCCGTTATGTCCAAACAAGCTGACCTGTCAAAACAGACTGATCTTAGGAGCTCCTCAGTCTTTTAATGTCTTTGTCAGGTCTTTCTCCCTCCTTCTCATTACAGTAAACTCAAGTAAAAAGATTATAAACTAACTTTGTAACCTATTTTGCAAAATGCTGTACTGTGGCAAGGGGAAAGAGCTGAGTTTATGAGCACATTCTTGCTTTTGTGCATTGTTTCTGCAAATCTCAGAGCTGTTTCTAAAAATGACATGCACCAAAAAGAGAAAAGAGCAAGCAAAAGGAATGAACCTACAGAGGTGAAGGGATCTGAGCATGGAAATACTTTCAGGTCAGACACAGATTCAAGACTCTGGGGCTCGAGCTGTACATCCTGTCACTTGCCAGAACAAGGAGCTGTTTAATGAACTGAGATTTTGGTTGGTTGCCTGGAAGAGAGGGAAATTACAGAGAGGTTTTTTCCCCCCCGTAATTTCCAAGAACCAGAAAGTCCTCACACACATGTATGCTGTAGGCTTGCATAGTCTCACCTGTGTGCTTAAAGTTAAAACGATTGCTTTTCTACTTTAATGGACCAAGGCCCATGAGCTCCAAACCTCACAAAACAGTCTTGAAGCAGTTTCCTCATCTAACTCAGCTCCTCTTTCGTGAGGAAAAGCTCTCCTGTGTTGTCATCACTGTTTAGCTGAGGCTAATATGCTGTTAAAGAATAGCTGGATTGTCTTAGGAATACCTCAAATCATCGAAACTATTGTGATGAAAGGAGACAGCCCTAATCTGAAGAGAGCTGCAACAACCTCCACCCAGACTCTAGCTGTAAAAGAACATAGTGCATATGTGTTAAGGTGCATTAGTCAATGAATTATTTCTGGCAGAGAAATAAATCTATTATTTTTGGTCTGCAAGCAAAGGAAGCCTGCCAGGTCCACAGAAGAGAAATAAAACTGTATCTCTTAAGACTATACACAAGGTGAAAGATTTTCTACAAATATGCTAAGATCAGGTACTTGCTCTGCAATACTGTGTGCAGGAAAGGGGTTCCCATACCTACTCAAGTCTGTTTAATTAGGTTATAGCAACATTTAGGATTAATCATTCACAGCCCATAGGAAAGATGGGGAAAACTTACTCCAATAAAACCAAAAAGAAAAACTGCTGCATTTTCCATTATATCTATGGGACTTCAACCCATTCCAGGGTGGTCAGCCCATCACTGTCCATGTTTGCCTCCCAATACTTCATTAACTGAATGGCAAAACATACCGTGTCATCTGCCACAGGAGTGCAGTCATTGCACGCAGGGCTAAGCAGGTTACTTTTCCATCCCTCCTACCTCTATATTGCCCATCACACCTGGGTTTCTACAATAAAATCAGTGTTGTTGCAATACCTGCCTATTTGCCTGACTTTGCTACTGGTGCTCTCAGAAACTGTATTGCAATTGCAGTGTAAAAAGTAATAGTTATGTTTTCTCTTCCGAAAGAATTTTCATATTAACATGTCAGAGCCTTGTTTTCTTTGGAATTGTGCTGTGAAGGAGTATCCTCTGGCTGTCTGGTTAAGAAATATCATTTTCCAAAGGATCAGGCCCTGGTACAGCCAGAGTTGGGTGCAATATGAATTCTATAGTCCAGCTCTCCAGAAAGTCACTTCTCAAACAGTTCCTCTGATCTCATGTGATGTAGAAATCCTGTAGCACATAAAAGATATGTTGTTCTGATTATTGTAAATAGCAATTCATTAACAACTGGACATGGCCCTGTCCACTGAGGTTAGCCTGCCACCAGATTCACCATCAGTGAGGACACTCTTAAGGTTTAATTGATTCTACTAAATAAGACAAAAAAAAGGGGAAATGATGTTTCTGCTCTGTACTTTGGTCTGTGCTTGGGGTGGTGATCAATGCAAAAAAAAATGAAAAAGTAGAAATTCTACTATCCATTTTGGCTTTTCTCCTGGTGTTTGTTTCTTTGGTCTGCATATGTAGTATATATTTTTGTTTGTTATTTCTCAAGTAGTTAGAACTGTGCCAGATGTCTAGTAGAGCAAAAATATTCATGAATTCTACCCAGAGGCGCATATGATTTTATAGTGGCATGGCACATACTGTATATGCCTGTTCTGAGGCCTTTGATTAGTTCTCCTACCTACAGAGCTACAAATTTTCTTTCTTAAAACTAGCCCTGAGAAAACCTCAGAGGTGCAGAGTTAAAAAAAAAAAAAAAAAAAAAAAAAAAAAAAAAAAAAAGCAGTCCAAATGGAAATCCAGTGTCTTAGCTGCAGAGACTTATAATAACACAAGTAAGCCTTTTTCTAGTCAGTGAAATTTACATTTTGTTCAGCTTCAGCAACTTTCTTGTCTATGAGTTTCCTTAATGAACTCCCGCTTTCGAGAAAGAAATAGTATCTTTTTCTTTGCTTGGATAGACTAATCTCCAGAGGCAGCTAAACGAAGAGGTTCAGATAACCAAACCAAGTTTTTTCTTACTGCTCTCTAATGATTTTGGCCTCAGGTGCTTAGAGGGAAAACAAAAATCTGCCAGGTGATAGCTTTAAATCAGGCAGACAAGAAAAGTGAGAGACAGTAAGTCATTCAAAACCAGTCAAAAGGCACGCCAGCCGCTTTCCGGCAGAGCACAGCTGGCTGTCCCATCTCAGCGCCCACTGAACCTTCACTGGGCTCTAGCGTCTGTATGTAATCACGTACTCCTGGTAAAAATGCAAATCTGCAAAGCATACTCTCTTTTTACCGCCCAACCATAAACAAAGTGAGGCAAGCTTGTTTCATTTTCAAGATCACATTTTTGGGGATTTAAGTTCTCCATTTTCAAATACATTCAGCCTGACCCTGCTCTCCTCTCCACCTGCTTGAAGCAAGAGGATGTTGTCAAAGCCATGAAATCGCAAAGCTGTAAGCCTGATGCAAATGAGATCAGAGTCAAGCCTGTCTTCGCTCTAGAATAAAATCCCAATTCAACTGATGTCAGGACTTCAACAGGGCAGATTAATCACATGTGTCAATTTAGACTGATGTAACCCCATTTCTTTCACAAATATGAACCCTGACTTGCACGTACACAGATGTGCTCATCCACCTCTGGATACTTTTTATTCTAGGATTCTGCTCAGGAGGAGAGACATAAAGAGAGGAGGAAAGGAAAGAGGAAGGAGTGTAGTTAAGAGGATTCCTTCCATTTTTTATTGACAGATAAAAATAGAATCCCCACTGAAACCAGCAGCAATTTATTTATTGGCAAAAAGGTCAATTAAACTTTATAGTCACTAGTACTCTGTTAAAAATGACTAAAACTCTAGTAGATATGTTGAATAATAGGTTTACAGTAAAGGCAAACAATATTACTATCTGCCCTGTCAATCAAAGTGTGTGCTTAAATTCTTCAGTGAACTGGAACCACAGAGAGAAAAAGGAATATAGGAGCATTATAGCAGCCTGGATTATAAATTACAGGAGATAGATATATTGTTATGGAAGCTGTATCATTCTTGGAAATGAATTCAACCTCTTGACCTACCTCTCTCCTTCAAAATTTCATTTCTTATATATGACCACTTCTTGGACCACCAGGCCAAAATTCAAATGCCTGAAGATCTGCAGCGTGTTTAAGAAGATGAGAAATGACAAATACTTTGAAGAATTATTTTTCAAGCCTGGCCATTTCTGTACTGCTTCATGCATGCTGATCAGCTCTCTCAGCATTAATGAACTTGCCCTTGGTAGAGGCTGCGAGGCGCCTCAGCTCAGCATTAGTGCCCCGGTTTAACAGGGCAGCAAAATTCAGTTCAAGCCTTACCTGGGCTGGAGAAACATGGAGGGAGACCCAGGTCCATGGTGGACYCATAAGATCAAAGTAAATCAGGTCTTTCTGTATGTGGAAATATTTTTTCCATTTCCCCAACAAACTGGAAACATTTGTGTGCGAGTGAAATTCTCTGTGAAATGGAAGTCTGATAAAATGTTACCTWAGGTCAATCAAAACTTTCTGCTGTTATGAAATCAAAGCATTTTGGTCCAAGTTTGCCCTTTGAAAATTTGTCAATGTGTTTTTGTGTGAAAATAATAACAATGAATTGCATGTGGGAAAAATCATTTCCAAATGAAAACTGGAAAGATTCCACTCCAGAAATGTTCACAGGGGCCACTTCAACCTTATAGGAATGCTTTGTTTTAGGACAAGAAGTTCTGGAAACAAAATACTGCCAGAGCTAACAAATTTTTCAAAACTCTTTGAATAAAGGGGGGCAAAAATGACATTTTTCGCTTGGAAGAAACTTTGCTTACAAACAAATAGTTTGGCTGTACTTTGCTAAGCTTGAGCTTGAGGACCTGAATGTGACCTTCRGGAGACAACCTGCAGAGGGTTTTACCTGCTGCAAACGTGACTCTGAGAGAAGATCCTGYTCCTTGGTGTAAGTTAGAAAAGGGAACATTTACTGTGGAGGGCAAGAACCTCTTGTGGGATCAATATTGTGTTCGTGTCTCGAGAGGTGGCTCGGAAGTCTGCTCCGTGCTGAGCTGACACCATTTGAAGCCTGGTAGGCGTCCTGGCAGTTGGGTGCAGATACCAGCAGTGACATGCGCACYTTATTTCAATTGGCTTTTTTAAGGGACAGAGAGGCAGATCTCAGCTTTGCAGGAGGCAATTTTCTATCCCTGTGGGGAGCATGTTGAGGGCCAAGCTCTGCCTGAGAAAAGACAGGTTGTTTTCTGAAGAAGAGCAGGTGTTTCCRTGTGCCTCACTGCATCGATATGTATTTGTTTTGCATTTACTGGCCAGGGCTGTCTAGGAGAAAAATGGTGAAGCATAATCCGCAGCAGCGCAACCCACAGATAGGCCAGCAGATTAAGATAAATTTCCCAATTTAGAAATCGTTTTGACGGGGTGGGAAAGGGCAGCCCGGCTCCGTCACCTCCGCCAGCAGCCCCGCGGCGCGCCTGGCCGCCCTCGCCGGGCAGGAGAGCCGCGCCGGCCCTCGCGCTCGGCCCTCACTGCAGCTGCGGGAGCCCCCATGCGCCTCCCCCTCCTGCCACTCTCACAGCAACGCGCAGGTTGAAGCCTTCGCCGAGCTCTCTCCGAGGCCTCCCCGCTCAGAGCGACCGCGCGTCCCGCCGACCGGCGGCGCGGCGAGGACGTCTGCAGCTCAAGCGCGACGCGTGCGTGATGGCCGCCGCCGGAGCGAAGGCCTGCGGGCTCCTCCGGTGCYGGGGACCGGGCTCCTCCGGTGCCGGGGACCGGCTCCCCGTTTACATCCCGCGGTGGGGAGCCCTCCGCTTCCCAACGGGCTTTCTGCCCGCTGGCCGAGCCCGAGGCGCCCGCAGAGCCCCAGCGAGCCGGTCGCGGCGATGCGGGCGGAGGCTCCAGCCCTTCCCTCGGCGCCTCGCTGCAACGCCGAGGGAGACGGCGGCTACCGCAGCCGCGGCGCTGGCTCGCTCTTGACAAATGGTCCTGTCGCTCTTCCTATCGATTAGCAACGTTATGACATTTCCCTTCAAAAGCACAGCCGTGGCGCGGGCAGCAACAGGAGCGCCGCTCCGGGAGGAACRTAATGCTTTTTTCCAGTTTCCCTCCCTGCACCTGTTCCCGTCCGCGGCAGCGGACTTATGTATCRACTGCTTTATCAAGAAGCAGGGGGAGCAGGTGAAACCTTCGCCCGGGTTAAAGGCAAATGTCTCGTCGCATCGGGGGATGGAGCTGGCGGACGACGAGCTCCGTTCTCCGCCAGCCCGCGCCGGCGCGCGGGGGGCCGGCTGCGCAGGCAGCAAACCGGCGCGTGCCGGGGAGGCGGCGGTGCGGGGATCCACGGGGGATTTCAAGCTGTGAGGCCCTCGGGTCGGATTTTTTTTCTCTCAGGATGTGTTATAACAACAAACCTGCAGTAACCTGCAGTAAGATAAGATAAGGTCCCTCCAGGATGGCCTGCTTCCCCTGCGCGCAGGGCGCCTGGCCTGAGCGATCCCACCGCTGTACTGAGCTCGCATGGCCCCATTCCTCCGCGCGTGTCYCCCCAGGAGCCCCTTCGAAGGGGCTCGCCCGCAGGCGTGCAAAGCCTGCGGGTGCATCACAGCTATCCATTTCTGGGGGGTTGCTCCGGGGGAGTGGGCGCACAGCCCTGCGGGGCAGCTGCCCTTTTCATCCCCAGGAGTCACCCGCAGGGGACCGTGGCACGGCACCTGCGCCCCGGGCAAGCGATCCCCACCCGCCCCCCGCCTCCGTGGCGATCCCGTCCTGCTGCAATAGAGGGGGGGTCTAACAGTGGCAGGTTGCAGAGCTTGAAAAKGGTAACGAAGGACAGACACCGAGGCAGAGCCGGGCCGTTGCACGTGTGATTACGTGGTGGTGGGAAAGCTTACACCAGCGAGCTCTGCTGTCCCCATGTCTCTCCAGCCCATGCTCAGATTTCCAGAGCGAGGACACGCTCTGGCCACACCGCTCCGACCGCCCTGGAGAGAAATCCCAGCTGGTTCAGCAAGAGGCAAGGCTCTCCTCAGTAAGGACATAGGCACTGGCCTCCTTCTATCAAATATTTATAGGCCAAAAGACAAGTTTAGGAGGTTCAATCTGTTTACACTGGCATGAATGAGAGCAAAATTTTTCCCTAAGCAAACTAAATATGCCCAGTTTAATCTTGAAATGGCTTAAACCCTTTCTTATTAGTCTGAAAAATTTAATTCAGCTTTCAGTGACTCCTTTGCAGTACTTCACAGGGAAGCTAGTTAGAGTAAAAGTGCTTACTTTCTTGTGCTAAAGACTATTCCTTCGAGGTTGAATTATGGTACCACACACAATCTGCATTACTATACACTGTAGTTAATGAGCTTGTTGTTGCTTGTAGGGATTTCTGTGTCTTTCGAGTCAGAAAATGCACTACCAATATGTCCACTATCATTTCTTTTCCCAATCAAATGTTCTCACTGTGCTAATACAGTTAAAATAGGCTAATCTGGAGCCTGATTTACATGAACTTGAAGCAAGCACATTAGCATGATTGTATAGGCATTATGGTACAGAGTATAACAGTAATGAGAAGCATATTTGTGAATGTCTCTTGTACAGCTTTCAGCATATTTTACAGCCAAAAAGAAAGAGAGATAGTCTAGAGGGAAAAAAGAAAAATACAACAAAAACATGGTTTTGACCCCTCAGGCAACATGATGTAGATTAATATGAGTTAAATGGAACGTGACCAATTTGTAAGGCATTTGGTTTGTATCTTGAGAAATTGAAGACAAGATCATTTTTCCTTGCAATCAGAGTAAGCTTTAGGCTACAAACTCTAGTAGTCTCTACAATTGCCACAGGCCACTTCTTTTAATATACTAGCATATCCTAGAATATTTCTTAAAACATTCRTAGTTCAATGATGTGATAGATTTGCTAGAATGACACTTCTGCTGCCTGTCGTTGGGAAAAGCCTCCATTAGTTCTAACATGCACTTACAGCTTTTGTGAATTTCATTAATTTTTGTGTAATATTTTGCCCACRGCTATTTATTTATGCAAGAAAAGAGTTGCAGTAACCTATGTCCTGTACAGTGTATAGGGATTATACAGCAAGAAAAGTATTTTCTGCCAAAGGTTCATCATTGRTTTTGAAGGAGGATTTTTCAGACTAGTTAATGGCCAGTAAATTGTGGGTCTACTCTGGGTTTATACAGGAAAGAAAAATCTCRGAACAATGCAGTTCTCAGAGCTTTATTAATGATCATAAAAACTCTTYGCTGTTTGGGATTTATAGGTGAAAACTTTTAAGTGCTTTACAAAAGAGGTTGTAAAATAGTGTTCTCAATCAGCAACATAGCTGGTCCAGAAAGAGACTTACTGAGGTCACACAGAAATTCAGTAGCAGACTTCAAATACTGCTCTGTACCCATGGCACAAGCTGGACTTCTTTTAAAATTCATCTCCATTATCACTTCAAAACACCACCTCCCTGTATCAGCAAAGGACTGAGAGATCATCTAAGACTCAAGAGCTCAACTTACCTTCCCAATCCTACTCTGTACAGCTGTATTTCAGGAAATTTGTCTTCGCTTTTCAAATGACCTGAAGAAAGCGCCCCAAAGGCACAAACAGATCCAGCAACTAACTTGAATATGACCTTCAGCCTTCTACACTTAAGAAAAAAATTACCTGTATGTTTGGCAGTCATCCATTTGGGTGTGTGGGCAATATCATTCAGGAACATTTTGTAGCTATAACAACAAGATGTTCTGTGATTGTTAAGCTCATTTCTTTGAGTAGTGGACYGGAAGGGACAAACAGAGGTCAGTTTTCACTTCTTTTTTATTTAAGGATTATGATACAAGGATTGGAAAGTGGGCATTCATGGCTTCAAGTGCAGAGGTATGATGCAAAACAACCCCACCTGATCCAACCCTTTGTGCCTGTGGCTACCTCCTTCCACACAGCTGGTGGAAGCAGCTATGAGATTTTGTGAATGCTAATTCTGAGTAAAGAAGAAACTGTAGCCACGAACTACTCATGGCAAGAGTAAGCAAGACAAGCCTGGGGGTTGCCATACCTCAGCCTTGGCCTCCTTGTCATGACTGGATCTGAGTGGCCTTTGCAGAGCCTTTCACTACAAAACGCAGAAATCAATATGTGGCTTTGCAGGGAGCAGAGAGGCATATTTACTGCCATATTGTGAGCATGCATGTTCAAGAGTGGAATGTGGGACTTGTCCTCTGAATTAGTGACTCCTTGTTAAGTGCTGAAAACACAACCTGGAAAGAGGGCTAAGGATTATGACTTTTCACCACTACTGCCACCTTCTGTACGCTGTGCTAATGGTTGTGGTKTCATAGCTCTCACAAACATACCATGCCACCCTCTGTCTCCCTCTGTTTTGTACTCCTGGAGYTTCAATGGAATTATATGTTATTTAGAGATGAGAGGGAAAGTAGATGAAGAATAGCTGCCCATCCATGAAGAAAACAAAGGTGAAATGAGTCTTGGTCCTTTATAACATCTTTCATTCTCCAAGAAGAATTTTGTTGTCTTAAATAGTGTTTCTAGGAAATGGAAGTCCTCATATGGTCTTGGATTAGGTTAGGACCTCTGAAGGTCACCTAGTTCAACATCCTGCTCAAAGCAGGGCCAGATCAGACTGGTTAAGTCCAGATAAGTTCTGAAAACTCATCTGAGGAAAAAAAACAAAAATTGAACTACCCAAACCTATACAGAGTGCTTTGGAATTTTTTAACTCTAACTGTGAGGAGCCACCCAGGAGGATTTAAATGAAGATACATGGTACCACAAGCTGTTCTCCAGACCCCTCTCTTACTCGTATTTTGTCTTTCTGAAAGAAAGCCAAATGTAGCCCTGCTGGAGGAGTGTGTCTGCAGGGAATTCCTCAGAGCTGCAGGCCTTTATATCAGKATTGGATCTGACATTTCTGTCCAAACTAACCATTCAACCCTTTATCTTCAAGGCTTGYTGTTCCTTTTCCCCACCACATTTCAGGATGCAGCCTGCAGTTCCTCAGGGTCCTGCAGTGCTCCTGAGCCTGGCCAGGGAGAGGCTCAGTCACACAGCGAGGACAGCGAGAGGACTCCTCGAGGGTACTGGCTAGGTGGGAACTTCTCCTCCTGTTCTCCAGCTTGAAATAATTGAGAAACTGATGTGCTATCTCTCCTCTAAGTTCTGCAACAAAGCCTCACAGCTTGTAAGAATAATTCAGCCACAATTAGCATTGGTGTGAAGCCAGGGCCTCCCACGGACGAGTCTGCCTGGTCCAGTGCAGAAGCTACAATCTCTTTAATGATGGGAGGTTTGACTAAATTAAAGTTGACCCTCAGGCTTCTGGCAGCTGAATTCCAACAGTAACCTTCCCTCCCACCCGTTCCTCTGGAAAAAATCCTACCAACAACAAACTAGAAGTRAGAGGGGGAGGAAATCTCTCTGTTGTTAACCTTTACAGGACAGTGGATGTGTCCAAATCAGACAAAAAACATGATGTCTCCCGCTGAAGTGCCATAAATAGTGCTATCTCCCAGTGTGATCTTTGAGAGAATCTGTTTTGGGGAAAGAACAGAAGAAGAGTCCTAAAAACAGCGCGTGAAAAATGATGAAAGTTGCTTTGAAGTGACTCTGAGAGCCGCAGTGCTTTCAGCAGCTTCCCCCTGGAAGCCCTTGAAATTCTATCTGCAATAAAAGGTATCAAAAGAAAACAGCTGGCAGGAGCTGTTAAAGTGGGAACAATATGCAGTTCAGAAGAGATAAACAGGATGGGCACAGAGCAGAATGAAAAAGAAGGTAGGATCTGTTACATGATGGGAACAACCCAGTCTGTCCTGGGCTGAGGCTGCATGACTAGGGAAATGTCACTGGCATTAAGAARATGGGCTGTAAAAGGACAGATTTAGCACTTGCTTTCCACAGGAATGTGCATTTTGCCTTGCACTAGGCTTGCATAAGGGCAGATTAGGATGCAGGGATGACGATAGGCTGAATTACAGTTCATTAAARCAAAAGCCAATTTTCCATATTAATATTGCCTCAGTACTCAAGATAACAGCAGCTGGAAGAGGAGCCACTTCCTAGTTGCAGGACCATGCAACGAGGAAGAGCCTAGACAGACTTTCCTCTTGCTAGCTGGACAGTAATTGCCAGCTATGTGGAGTCCTTGTGCAACTCCGAAGCAACATGGATGCTGTGACCAAACCTAGAGCCTGCTGTGACCAAACCTAGAGCCTGCTTTTGCCCTCATGATACCATGGTCCTTGAAGGTGGAAATTGGTGAAGGATGAGCACTGAAGTCAGAATGGGACCCCTCTCTTTGTGCAATGCAGAGAAGAATATTGATAACAGAGTGTGCATGGACCTTGAACTGTTCTGATTTAGAGGTGTGAATCATACATATAATAGATACAATTTCCAATGCTCTCATCTGCTGTTGACTAGTTCTGCCCATTGCTATTGCTGACAGAAAGTCTCTGTTTAGAGATCTCGGCTCAGAATGGGATGCATATTAATGAAAACTTTTGTCCTGTCTTTACAGCTCCACTTCAGATCAAAAGCACTTCCACGAGAAAGCAGTAGTTCGGAGTGGAGTGGAAGGGAGCAGAGTTACACCTTCTATCTGCTTTCATTTCTGATTTATACCACTCTTCTGCTTAAAGCCATGGAGCAACTCTGATGTTTGTCTAAGGTCCTGTGCTGCAACCATTAGACTGTCCCTCCTTAAGAAAGGAGCAAAACTGTATGCTACACAGCTCCACTGATTATGCAGGCATGAGAATTTTCAAGGAATATTAAAATAGAGAGAACTGGCTTTCAATTAATACCAGGAAAGTAATGCAAAGGTTTTGTATCAAGCTATTGTACAGAAGACCTACATCGCTGCACAAGCAGCATGTGGCATGGTGTCCTTTCAGTTCCCCTGAGAAGTCAACTTGGGCAGAAAGAGTAGTCTGGTTTTATGTTTTGTAGATCTGGTTAAATCACTTTAATTTGGGAAGGATCAGGCACGATTTTGAAGGCTAAAGGATAATCCGTAAGCAGGGAGAGAACTGCATCTGTGATAGTAAGTARAATTTTATTCTGTGAATAATTCCTTAGCCCTCCGAAAGGTCCCAGATTCTCACAAAAGCACTTGGTGCTTAAATATTTTGGAGGATCTGAATCTACAATGACTATTCAGTGAAAGGATTTAGACACTCAAATAATTCCTGGAGCTCCAAGTGTTTTGCTGTATCCGAGGTTGCAAAACTCTTTCCTAGTTTCATCAATTTTATCCTGATTTGAAACTGCTTCAGTTYCTCATAAAATCAATGGACTCTGCATCCTGTAATAGATGTTGGACTGGGCACTGAAAAAGAGAAATTTACCCTATATAATCCATATGCACAGAGACTCCTGAAACTGCATAATAGGAACACAGCTTGGGGTGAAAACTGAGTGCTCCATAGGTTCAAGACTCATGGGACTGAAGATGCCACCAGCAATGAAAAGGTAATTTCAATAAATACAGGAGCAATAGACTATATATTAAGCAATTCCATCTTCTCTTATGGCCAAAACCTCCAGAATTTAATAAAATCTTCAATCTCTTCTAAAAGAGRTTTTCACAACTGAATGAAACCTAATTGTGAATTATAATCTGACTATGCAGTTCTAGGTTCAGAAAAGCTACAGCCTTATTATTCCCTGTTAAATTCTGTAGCTGTTACAAGCATGTTCCTATAGACCACTAAAATAGAGGTCTATAGAGCACTGAGTTTTATTCTTCCTAAATTCTTCACAATTCTTAAAAGTTTTTTGCTGAGCAGTTTGCAGTATGTTTCTTCTTGAATTCAGACAGCTAGCAATTGATCTGTACACTATAAATAAAGCTTTTCTATTCCTCATGAACATCTAGAGCAGCTAGAGTAACTGCATATGCTTTTTACTGTATGCATAAATATTTAATGTTAAAAATTCTTAAGAACTTTGCACCAGRACATAAGATATTCAACTATTCTGTGAGTTACATATATCAGGTTTGAATTTCCTTTCACGCTTTTGGAGTATTAGTTCAGATTTTCTTTGGCACAAGTGCGAATTGGATTAGATTACAAGAACCACTTTTAAATTTCCTGTGTTTTATTTTAATTTAATATTGCCTTATTTCAGTACTATACGAACATGTAAATTATTTATGTCTATGATAATATACATGAATGCTTGTCCTAAACTGGAAACTTGCAATGAAACAGGAAAATAAAATGTTCCTTGACGCATTTTTCTGTGTACTTTTCTGTCTTGTTCTTCCTCAACTGTCCTCCAAACAAAATAACTCTGTTAATCCTTCAAGTCCCATTTCATCTTTGTTTTATTGAGAAGTTTGGTATGTCTGCCAACATACTTTTTCAAGATGGTGCAAGCTGAAGAGAATATGATCTATAAGAGATGATCCTGAAGTGTAGTCAATAGAGTTCTCCATCCTCTCTCCCAGCTCATTGCAAGATCTGGTTCATATGGCAGCTGGTCTGCACCGACACTGCTATTTCCATGCCTGCTTGGACCTGGTTCTTGAGACCTGGTTACACATTAGGTTTTGTCTCCTTGTTGTGTTCAGATAACTGTATGTGAGGAAATGAGTGGTTGGTTCCAATGCGTGTTCTTCCTTACATTTGTCATTTGACTGCCTTAAATTTTAATTTATTAATATTTTTACCTCAACTAATTTGAAACTTGAACCTTTGAGAAGCTCTTTGACACTTTACAGAAATAAAACCAGCAGAGCTTAATGCACTCAGCAAATTCTAAGCTTCTTTTTAGACAAAACCTAACCTTCAATCTTTCTGAAATTTTATTCCAGACTACCGGTCTTTGTGCACCRTCCATCACTGGGAAGGTCCCTGTCGCAGGCAGGCAGACAAGAGCAGCCAGCTCCTGCCACGTGCTGCAGTGCTCACGCTGAACAGGCGTCCCTGCTTGGAGGCACTGCAAAATCGTGCCTGTAGGCAACAGACTGCAGGGTGAGTTTTGTTTCAAGAATGACTGTGCCACAGCCAAAAARCTTCAGGAGATGGAAGGGGAAGACTCCCGTTATTACCCCTACTCTTGCTTTCTTTCCCCAATCTAATTTAATTTGATAAAATAATACAGGCAATAACTGCCAAAGCTCAGCCCACCCAGGGAGTAACCAGCACATGCAAAATGATGGATTCGAAGTAGCACATAACATTTCTTAGTGTAACGTGTTTCTCTTTAAATCATTATTTGAGTCTTCGTTTCTGAAGCAATCTCAATGTATGCTGTCTCTTCAAAAGTGCCCTCTGGCAGGGAACAGCAGCAGTGTGCRGTGCCTTTGTTTAATTGCATTTTGGCAGAGCACAATGAAGAGAAAATAGAGAAAATGAACCAGTGAATTCCATGGTCAAAATCTGTCATTGACTGGAAAGTGGAGGAGAGTCGAGTCCTYCCTGCTTTGCTGAACTGTCTTGCGTGGGATGTGAAATATTGCAGTCCTGGTGACTCTAAGTGAACATTAAGAGGAAGGTTTCTGTTAGCTGCTGCATTTGTGTGCATTAACTGATGATGGTTAATGTGTATATAATTATCTCATGGATATACTTGGTTTACTTTCACACACAGGCTATTTGTTGAGATACGTAAATTGGGGAAAGACAAAAAAGCACTTCAGCACACAGGTGTTTTTGCTGACTAGTTAGAAATATTTCTTWTAAGTTGAAGCTTTGCATGAATGTTCTTGGCCAACGTTTGACTAGACTATTTGATACCTCTGTAGTCTGTGTGCCTTCAACTCAAGAAAACAACTACATTAAAAACAACCTTCTGAGTATCTTGCATCTCTTGACAAGGGCCTGGGTTTCTTCCTTTTGATTTATTAAGAGCCTTGCCTCATAAAGCATGTCCTAGCCTATGTGAAGGCCTAACATAGCTGGGACAGGCAGCTGCCCCTCTAACCTATGGTCTAGGAAGAGATTTAAGGAAAGGTATAGCCTCTTTAGGAAAGTTCATACTGCTGCTGCTCGGAGGAGACTTTGGGAGACGGAAATCTCTCCTGCTTGGCCAAAGTGCCTGGACCCTGTATAAGAATAAAAACTGCATCTTGAGAAAGATTTGCATTGGGTGCTGTTAAACAAGCATGTTTAATATTGCAGAAGAATATGGGATGATGATCAAAATGATGCAAAATAACCTTTCTTGCCTCTCAGTAACAAGAAAATGAAGGTTGACAAACCTGGAGCCTGATTCCAGAAGTTGCTGAATGTCAACTAATCAATTGCAAATCAGTGGGAGCTCTCCTGAAAAACAAAGGTAGAACATAAAGYTATCTTTATTTTTCATAATTTCCTATGCACTCACTGTGCTAAATTAGACCCAGTGAATCACAGCTGCCTGAAGAGTATCCTCACAAGGATGAATGGTGTGTGAAGGTATCTGATGCAGTAGTCACTGGGACCCAAATTCAGTCCAAAAACAACAGTGCTTTGCTGTTAGGCAAAGCTTTGAAGTTCACCAAGTAAGGGACAAAAAACACTTGGAAGGGGAAAAAAAAACATTAAAAAATAATACAGTATACTATGTTTGTCTGAACTTTGTAATATGGTGGGCTATCAATGGTTACACCAATACAAAAGAAAAGAGCATGAGATGTGTTTATTTTGCTTTTGCAAAGTATCTCCACATACTTAGAGAAATATTGTTAACTTAAGAAAGAATAATTTCCTTGAAAACAAGTTTGATTGCTGTGAAAAACTCTGGCAAGAAAAAAATCAGCCCAGTATCAAAGTGGTCCAGAAAGGGATGACTGAAATCATGATTTTAATTTATTTTGAACAACTTCTCATCTGGTAATATTTTTTTCTAGTCTAATTGCTGTGGAGCTCTTACCAAATTCTAAAATTAACTTTCCCCTTACATGAACTAAGAAAATTTCATAACTGCTTTTGCATGTAACACTGTGTAAGATTGTTAGTTACCAGTGCTAATGGCATTATTTTGAAATGTATTTTGATTTGAGTTGAAAAGCAATATAATGAAAGCTGAAATAATATTTAATGCAGCATATTTTTAAAATAGTTGCATGGCAGATCTGTGAGTCACTTTAGGAGCACAGAGTAGAAGAGAGAGAGCGCCCTTGGTGCAAAGGCTACTGGCTGAGGTACCTGACATCAGTATGAAATAGGAGGGAGATGAAAGGTGCTCCAAAACGAAGTGACCTGACCAAGGTGCACTGTCAGGCGCTGGCAGAGTCAGAGGTAAAACACAGGATTAGAGTCCCCGTCTGATAATCTAGTCACGAATGCTGCTGCCTTCACCTGCATTTCGTGCAGCGCTTGCTGGATGTAGATAATCCCGATGGCGGGTGGGATAGTTTGAGCTCAGACACGCATGCTGCCAGCTGGCCGTGGGCTTGAGGTGACGCAGTTGGCAGTGTGGGGACCCGGTCGTGCCTCTCTGGAGCGGGTGCCTGCTCCAAGCCTCCCTGGAAAGGGTTCGCTGACTGTGGTGGGCTTTTGTTCCGGCTCCAGGTAAATGCCAGATAAATCTGATCAATAAAACAACATCCAAGAAAATGCACGTGCTGCGATTTTGCCAGTCAAGAGCCCAGGGAGAGAGCTGGGCAGAGGGCGAGGGTCCTGCTCAGCAGAAGAGTTCAAGATCTGATTTTCCTGATCTTCAGTGACTACAAAATATTTCCAAATTCACCATGAAAGAGAACCTCCTCTCTAGATACTGATTTTTTAAAATGCTGGACTGCATCATTCAGATGCTTTTGCAATCAACTGCCCCTTTATGGGCTGGAGGGCCTTGGGAAGTCCTGGAAACYGGAGCAAAGCAGGAATCTCAGAGCTTGGGCTGGGTTGGGCTGGGAACTGCCTCTGCCCAACCAGTACACGAGCACATGAGGTTTGAGGTGAAAAGAAAACAGTCTGATCACTTCCTCAACCTCATCAGAAATTGATGGAAATGTGGAAAAACGCAGTCTAGCAGTAAGTATATGCAAGCTATTCTAAGGGATGTTATTTTATGAATTAATATACAGCGTATCCTCTATTGCAAAAGCCAGGTATCTACCACAAGACAGTGGAAGCTTGGGGGTTTTGTTTCTTTTTTTAATTGGCACTAGTTTCTGTTCGTTTTTATATACATGGCAGGGGAGCCTGAGGGGGGAGGTAGAATGCTTTCAGATCATCTGTCCTATAAACTCACTGGAAATTATCCAGTCCKCCTTTGCCCAATTATTTGATTCTCCAAATGCTGATACTAAAGGAAGACATGAAATTGGCTCCAGGGTGTGCTTAACCTTTTCAGTCCAAGAGCTCCAAAATGGATTTTTCACRCCAAATACCCAAGTTTTATTAAGAGAGATGTGCAGTGGCTCAGACCTCCGTATACAGCCGCTCAGTCCCTGGCTGCTCAGTGGTGGTTTCCAGTGGGAGTGCCAATTAGTGATAATTGCACGGGCGTTTATGTGTGTGTGCGTGTGTGCGAGATGTGGACRCTCGTCTCCTCTGCAGACCATCACTCATGTCATAGACCATCACTCATGTCACAAACACTATGGGCCCATCCAACAGCTGTTAGATGACCTYGAGATGAAAATCTCACATCCCATATCCAGTCCCCAGAGCCAGCTGGGCCYGTTCCCTAAATGACTATATAAATTCTAATAACAGCTAAGGACGACGTAGACAGGTACCCCTGGCTTTTCTGCTGCTTCCAGAGAGCTGCTGCTATGATGTGGTATCTCAGCTGGCCCTCTGAAAAACTCCGTGATAAGGTGTTTGCCTCCACCCCACCCTATGACAGAGGACGTGCCACTCAGGACACWGATGGGGGAGTCTCGGTAGCTGCCTGTGGGACAGCTGCAGGCTGGGCAGATGGCTCTGGGGCCGACGACTGTATGCTGAGTGACGCGGGCAYGGAGGAGCAATGCTGGCCCGGGATTTCCATGCCAGCCTCACAATGTTACATCAGTGGGGCCAGATTTTTTTGGCCAAACAGCAGCATAAAAGAGRGGAGAACACGCTGCAGTGGCCCTAGCAGCCCCCTCCTCATCCARGCCATCCAGCACGGCTCCCTCCGGCCGGTGGTGGGGTGCACCAGCACCAGGACACCCTTCCAACTGGGACTGCTGAGGAAGGAAAAGCAGTCCAGYATCCCTGGGCATGCTGGGGAAGTCACTGCTGGAGTCGGTGGGAGCAGGCACAGCCCTTCACRGACCACCGCGACGGCTCCCGGCGCAGGGACCAGGAGAGCAACGCACCCTCCTCGTCACCGCCTAGCCCTTCCTTAGGCCTAAGAAAAGTCATTTTTCCTTCCTCTGTTTGCTTTGCAAGTGTTTAAAGCGCAGCACCTAGTAAAACACCTGCACCCAGCTAAACCCGATCTTTGTATCACACAGAGAGTTAACCTGACCTGTGTTGTCTTAAGGATTTAATCTCTTTCTGGTTCACCAGGAGACCCTGCAGTTAGCTCCCCTTGAAGGTAACAGAGTCTGTAGTTTCTGACAGTCCATGGGCTGCACATTTACAAGTAGTTACCAGTGGCTGTGCTTCTTAAAAAGATTAAACCCAAGGGAGTGGACAACTCGTCATGTTCTTATCATTGCTTCCTAGAATTAGTCAGAACAAAAATGATATGGATGGAAGATTTCCCTTTGAGAACATTCTGGTACAGAATATTTTAAAGCATAATTTAATACATATTTGCACTGTTTTTAGTTCTTCTGTATCAGTCGATCAGAAACTAGTTCTCTATCCTCTTYGCACCAAAAATTTAAAAAATTGCCATTAAGGAAAGTATTGATGCAATAGCAAAATGTTATCATTAGAGAAAGTATAATAAATTATTTCTTGCTAGGTATTGCATAAGGAATTAAAGAATTACTAGTAAAACAATTCATACTCTTTAGTTAGGAAAGAGGAAACGTGGGATGTGATGGCCGAGGCATTTGGGAGATTTTTTTTTTCTATGCTGCTGGTAACCTTCTGCAGAGCTCTTCGAAGAAAAAACTCTTTGGCAGTGCGGGGTTGTCACAGGCTATGAAGTAGCTCCACCACCTGGGGGTTTCTAGAATTGCATTTCTTCCTTTCTTACATAGGGTTTTACACACTTTTTTTGTTTTGTTTTGTTTTCTCCGAGTAAGATGATGCTTTTGAAATGGCATTCATTACAACATAAAGCTGCAGTGCAGGTAAGTAGTGATAATATCCAGCTGTTTTGTTCCGTGATAGCACTTCTATCTCTGAACTAAGAGAAATCTTTGTTTTATAAGTGTCCCATCATAATCTGTTGTTTTATAGCTCATTAAAGTTTTTTGAAGTCACTGTCCCAAGAGGCACTCAGCATTGCTTTGACCATCTCCCTGCAGAGAAAGGCTCTGCTGGTGCTGCCCTGCCTRTGGCTTTGACCAGTCCTGGGCAAGGGAAAGCGAGCGGGCAACAACACCCTCTCTGACAACTTCCACAGTCGCAGCATCAGCCTCCACGCAGGTTAGGACTGCATRTGTCAGCTCAGTCTTGCCTGTCTTTGGTCGGCCTCACAGTGCATAGATGCAGCCAGGTCATGACCAGTCTCCGGGCAGGAGGAAAGAAGCACGGCAGATCGGACCACTGCCTCTGGAGCAAGAAACTCCCTGGCTGCCCAGCTACCCCGCCGCTGGCAGACAACATGCCCATCAGCTCCACTGCAGAGAGGAGGCTGCACTTTCTCCCCGATCTCCTCCTGGCCGCTGGCTGTCCTCCAGAAGACCACAAGAAGAGGAGATAGGGGTCAAAAGCTAAAGGCCAGAGCCTACAAATTCCTTCCTATGAATGTGAGCAGCCTCTGACCTCTTGGGTCTGCTCAGTGAGAGGGGGAGAGGGATGACCGTGTCTCACATGGGCTGAGGATATTTTCTTCCCAGTGATTCTACTCTTATTTAACTCACACAGTACATATCAGCTGCATGCTACTCTAATACACATGGGTTAAAAGAGTATACTGAATGCTACAAAGAGCTGGTGCTTGTTTTTCCTGTTTGCCAGCTTACCTGCAGMAGCTAAAATCCTGTGCAGAGACAAAATGTATTATATAAATATTTTACTGGGCATAGTAGGGGATTTGGCAGCAGAGCACCGGGATGAAAGAGGTCAAGGGTCTTTACTGACATCACATCGTGAATAAAAAAAGCTCTTTCATTCCGTTTCTTATACAGGATATGTTATAGAGGCATAGAGGCATACAGGCACTCACTGTTCTGTTATTTTGTTATTTCTGTTCCTCCCCCAGCCTTACTCCCTAGAAATGTCTACATTTTTCTTTTCTTTTTTTTTCTTTTTTTTCCTTTTAAGGCATTTTTCAGGATCAGAAGTAAGTGATCCCAACAGAAAAAATAATCTCCTCATCTACTGGAACTGCACAGAAAGCAACAATATTTTTAGTGAGATCACTTTGGAGTTTAGAGGAATTGTAGACCTTTGTTCGCTAGTGAGGAAATGGGTTTTATACTGCAGCAAGTGAGCAGTTGTTCCATTGCCTCTAGTCATACAAATAAACTCTTGCAAAGTCCGTGACCTCAGCTCTCATGGTACGTTGTCATAATGATCGGTTCACTGGTTTGATTAACAGCAGGACCAATAAGTTTATGTCCCCCAAATCAATGAAACTCAAGTCAATGAGAGAAAGAAGTTGTCCAGCAGAGGACACTCAATTCGTTCCACTTTGATAGCAATGTCCTCAGCACTGCACCTGGTTTTGTCCAGAGGAAAGCAGACCCTTGGCTTCATTCCACAGCCACACTTGCTCCACCAAGGTGGCTTTTGAGTTGCATCCTAAACCTGTGGGCACATGTACCAGGTCCAGAGGCAGCTCTCACTATCCTCTGTAAGAAGTCACCTCCAGGCTCAGTGACCCATCCTTACCCATATCTTCAATGACTTCTGCTATTTCAGATGAGTCCTAGAGGCTCCCTTGGCTAGTTCTTGTGGTGGAGCCGAGGAAGCATTGGCTGCTCAGTCACCAAAAAACAACGCAAAGAGAAAGCCTGCAGTACACTGCGTTTCTGCGTTGACAGTAGGTGCAGTTATCAAGCGCTGGTTGAACATTTTCCGTTCTCATGTGCTAACCACCATAGATACTTCTCTGGAGCATGGCTTTAATTGTACTTGGCTCCTGCCATTTTCCTAAGTATGTTTCAGTCGTTATTTTCCCTAGACTGCTGTCTATCCCTGGGCTATATTAAGTCAGCACCCTAGCAGATCATCCAGCCCAGTATCTGGTCTTCAAGACTCAGCTGTAGAGGAGGCTTAGAGAGCCTCAGTACCAGGTGAAGAACAGAGTGATCTCATCCCACCCTTTCCTTGTCACCTGCTATCACRTGGGAGGATACCGGGCATTTACTGAACAGAAGCTGCACCTAGGTCATTTGCATTTAAAAGCCACTAACAGAAATATGTTTAGATCTCTTTTGAACCTGGCAATTTTTGTTTAAAAAATAGAAAAAAACATTTCTTTACYCTCTCTTGAAACCAAATTGAAGAAGAGGAAGGGTTTTGATATGAGATGAGGTCAGGTTTCCAGGACTTTTTAAAGCTTTCTAATTCATCTTATTTAAGCTCTAGTGAAATGAACTGTGTACAAACACATTAAAAGTCTCAGTTTTAAAGAACCAAAATTACCAGAAGCTTCTGCTACTAGAAAATTCCTCTATTACATATTTGGCAGAGAAGTGGCTGCATAGACAAATGACATGACATGCCATTAGAGTCCATATAAGTAACCACTAGGGAAGGCACCTGCTGCAATACAGAAGATGTTGTTAGAAATGCAAAGATCTGATTGAAAAGCAATTTATATTCCGAGCAAATACATAATAAGAAAAGATATACTACCTTGTGTAGAGCTTCCTGCAGAGGAAAACAACACACACTGGCAATAGAAAGTCATTAACCCCACTGAATAATTAAACAAGACCATGGGAAATGTAGATTTTGAAAATATTCAATTCTTAGCCAAAACATGGCTGGTTCAGCTTGTTGAAATGAAGGTTCACCCTCTCACCCCAAAAGTCTTACTATCTAGAGAAATTCTATAAATTAAGAAATAGAAAGGGGAAATTCTTGTTACTTCTGTGGCTGCACCTGCCTATGGTTGAATAAAATGAACATGTGAGAGAAAACTCAAGTTTCATTTCATATTAAATGATATTTCTGCCTTCCTACTGTCCTAGACATACCTATTTCCAAGAAGGATTGGAACAGAGATAGCAAAAGTTCTTGTGTACTCTTTTTATGCAAATGAAATCGAATTCAGTCTGTGCTTTCTACTCTATTCCCTTGCATAGATCCACTCTTGCTCCCATGGATGATAGGAGAGAGAGTCCTACTAAAGTTGGCAAGGGACTGAGTCATACCTTGGCATCATATACACAGGAGGGGACTGTGATGCTAAAAAGAGGTAAGATTTCCTCRTTTGTACACCTGAACTCACAGGCCAGCTCACAGGGCAAAACTCAAGCTGGAAAAGGACAGAGCAGAAAGCTTTGCAATTGAACATTGTCTCTCTCCTAGTGGGGGAGAAAGAACCACAAGTTGTGTTTAAGGCCAGCCCTTACAGAAAATGAGCAACTGAATAGATCCTAGCAAGACTTTGGGACTTCCTTGCAAGGAGTGTTGATTGCTTTTTTTTTTTTTTTTTTTTTTAATCCACTGGTCGCCTCTGGCAGAGTTTTGCATCTGTACCGTATGGCTCGTGCATGAGGTCACATTAACTCAAGACTGAACCATGTTTAAATGTAAGGGAAAACCCTTGAGTGTCTCGCCTCCTGGTGGAGACAGGAAAGAAGATGAAAACATTCAAGCAGAAATGATTTATTGATGAACCTGCACTGCACCTGTCCTCTAAGACTTGAAGAGCTCTCCAGGTAAACCAAGGAAAATGAGTTGTTGTATCTGCAAGCATGTGTTTTTTTGTCCTCATTTTTCCTTTCACGCATGTTTGGTCTGTGAATGTTCACATGATCTAGAAGTGTGGTTCATTGGCCAGTGTTTTACTCGCTGTTTCTGTCCCTGAGTTGAAGAGTGAAACAATGATCCAGTCAAGGTGAAACTCTGGGAAAGGCTATAAGAGCTATAAGGGCAATATGCAGTCCTTTGCGGTGCTGAGACTTACAGCAGCTGGACCATACCCTAYGGATGTATGCCAGCACTGGAATCTGTCCCCGTTACGATAACTGAGAAGTCGTATACCGAGCCTGGGTCAGGATGCTGCCTGGAGTCAGCAGGACCGAAAGGTTTGTTCTTTGCACGTAGCCGGATCCCTAGTACTGCTCTTTGCTGTGTCTCCGGTACTTGACTGAAAGAGGGGATTCACCTGGGGCTRTGGCAAATGCTAGATTTTTCCTTTCAAAAGCCTGATGCAAAGTCATAGTAATTTCAGGGATCTCTGGTAAGGTCCTGAATACCTGCTCAGACCTGAGTTGCAGAAGAGATGACTGAGGGCTCTTTTACCCCTGAGTGCTTTTGCAGACGGAAGCTACAAAAATGCTTCCAAAATGATAACAGTAAGAATCTGACTGCAATCTGCAAGTCAGATAGGAACACAAAGAGCATTTCATCTCCTTTGTGAYCAGGAGTGAGCCTGACACATGGAAAATAACCAGACCACACAGACAAAGGAACACTGGAAATAATAACCTTTAAAGAAGCACATCTGAAAAAAATAACTCTTCCAATGTTTAAATTTGCCTAGCGAATACAGATGCCAAATGCATTTCAGGAATAGCTCAGCAATGACTGAGTACAGCATTTAATTAAGTGATTATATAATCAACCCTCTGTTTTATGAAGCAATAATTCAATTCCCAAGTGGATAAGCTATGAGGCCGAAGGCCGGGCAGTTTATCACAATGAGAGAATCTGATTACTGCTAAAGAAAACATAGGGACAATGATGTTATTGTTACAGTACAAGTTTAATTAATATAAAATTAATATGCCTTGGGTTYTTTTGTTGTTGWTTTTTCTTTTTTCAATTTGTAGCAATACATGGCCTGTCAGGAAAATGGTGCATCCTCCATTTTCTGTTTGGAGGTAGTGGTTATTTATGGCCACACAGAATGTGCGGGAAGTTAATGATGTCACACAATAATTTATCGGAGATAAAATTACAAGAGTCATTTTATCAGGGAATGATATAGTCCTCTTCCTGCAGTATAAGTAGACAAGAGACTCCACTTATGCTGTAAAAGAGATATCAGACAAGGTAACTTCATTGCTGGAAAGCTTTTCACTGTATTATTAATAATAATTCCATTAAACCAGAGGCTTGAGCCCCCTTGAGCTGGGACTTAGAGTACACAAAATATATGATCAAGGAAATCTGATCAGCAGCTGATGAAAATATGTATAGTTCCAACAATATATATGAAGTTGCACCAGCCAGACATCTTGCTCAGAGAATAAAGYGTTGCAAACAGAGTGACCAGAATGAGCGAGGGAATGAATTGCATTCATTTATGGTGACTGGGGTTTGTTTACAGTTTTGTTTAGATATTTTATTGCAGATTTCAGGAAAACCTCAAACCAGTATAGGAATGAGTATAGAGGGTATTCTCAAAAGGGATTCAGAGCAAAGTGGATAGAAGAACGAAACCTGGGGAAAGTAAAAGGAGAAAGAGGCAACAATGATAAAGGAGCACATACCTGGGAAATAAACTGGCTGTGAGGACAGGACAAGGAACAAGGGAAAGAAATGCAATGATCAGTGTTGATTAGTATATGCAGATTGCAGTCTTCAGAGCTGAGTGAATAATGACTTTAAGAGAGTGTGAAACCTCTTTTTTTTGCTGCTGCTATTGCATTTGCACAGGATCAGGAAACCCACGYGCAGATTCAGCATTTCTGAGAGGCACCTGAGAAGATGTCCCACCTGCTTTAAAATATCAGGATGAAAAGAAAGAAAGAAAGGGAGGGGAAAGGAGTCTGAACATTGAATCTAGCCTATTGCAGTAAATTCTACTTTTGCTATGGCACTAGGATATTAGGGGCTGTGTTACRTGCTGGGTTCCCAGGATGGACAGTTCAATGGACTGCATACCATGTAACCATTGATTCGATGCCTTGAAACAGAGCTTATAGAGAAAGCTGCTGGGGGAAATAGCACTAATATAGACTGAGATTGGTTACTAAAATGGAGAGAAAAACTATTAGATTGCAATCATTTTATAGGAAAGTGTTCTTAAGTGCAGGAAAAGGAGTTTATGTTCCATGTAGAAGAATCCCTGTAGCACAGTTTCAGCTTATTAGTACTAAATTGACCACAGCAAATGAGCGCTACTATTGTCAATGACCTGGCATTTTATAAGCACACTGGGGCTCAGTTTTAAACTATTTTACACACATAAAGAATGTGAGATGGAAGACGAAAGCAAGGAAATCCACCCAGCAGTCTCAGCTTCAAAGATTGCTGCAGAAGAGTGCTCTCAGGGGTGCACATGTAAGTACAATGAGATTTGCTTTGCTTCTGAAGTTTGACCACTGGCGCTGATATATGAGGCTCGAACAGAGTAGTGATAGCCTTTAGCAAGGGCATTGCTAGGGCTATGCACAAGTTACTAAACAGAGTGTAATTTAACCCTTCCGAAAGAGAGGAGGCACTGAAGGTATTTAAAAACCGGGAAAGTAATTACAGGCATTGGTGTGGGGGAATGAGCTGGTGCAAGAGACAGGTCCTGYTCCAGCCCTGTGTTACAGCATGGCCCAGTATTTTTCTGTGCTGTTTCCCAGTGATTTGCCTTGCAGAGTTAATCTCAAGCACACGTGTYACTTGATCTGGCCAGACAGGGGCTTCAGAAGTCCTATCACTCTAGACTTTGAACACCCCCAACAGAATAACCGTCCTGGAAGTCTGGCCTGCAGTGAGTGCTCTACCAACCTCTTTAATGCAAGTGCAACAAATATTCTGGGTATGTCATCATGCATGAGGCTCCTGCAGCCCCTTGTCGAATGAAAAGCCCTTACATCAATCCAAGTAAATTTGTCTCTCTGCAATTATTTATATTGCCATGTATTCATCCAAATAGAGCTGGGTTGACAGCATGCTGCTTCATCAAGTCTTCAGGCAATTATAGTATGTTCCTGTAATCCAGAAAGGAAGAAACAGAAAATCTAAAGACAGCAAGTGCAAGGGCCACCATTTTGGTGAAAAGTATCATCTTAAACTAGGCAATACTTGTTTCATGATGCATCTCTGGCTATGGCAAATACTGAAGAAGTGATGATAGCAGCAGCAACAGTAGATCCCAGGACACTGCTGGACTTCAGTGTGACATTTGATGAATACTTTTAAACAAAAATTATGTTGAATCTCCAATACTGAGAGTCAGACTGCAGAGAATAGCCACACTTGGATAGACACAACCTGGATGAAAAAAAGGGTGCTGCATCTGTATCTTATTTTTAAYATGATATGTTGCAGCATTTGTTGGTGAGGCTTTTTGTGTTGTGTCAATAATCACAGCACAATTTCCTTCATCTAAATCCAGTGTTGATTAAACTCTGTGCTCAGTGAGTCCACATCTGAAGTCTTGACATTCATAGGATTTCAGATGTCAGCATGACAATCAAATAGCCAAAGTAGAATTGGTAGGAGGCCATGGGCAACACAGAACAACAAGTTCTGATGCCAGTTTCCCCATGCCAACAAATATTTACATACCATCCAGCCTATCAATCAACAAGCAAATACTTTGCACTCAGATACTTTAGTGCTCTTTGAGTTTATTACACTTCAGCACTTTCATCCTCTAAAGCTCTGAAAATGCTCTATTTTGGAACTCAGATTTTAAAATGCGCAGAGCTTCCCAGGTACGATGTCTAACAACGTTAACAATGGCTGGTTTCATAACTCCCAGAAGAATTTGTATGCAATTAATGTTCTCCTCCTCTGAACAGAAACCTAGAGGTTTGCAAAACACACCATATGTTTGTCAGTTTGCCAATGAATCAAGATGCTTTTGCAGCCTTCTGAGTTTCAATAATTAATGGCAATGTCTAAAACCTAAACCACAGTTCAGGGGCCCAGAACAGAACTTTTGCTGTGGCCAGTGTCGTTCAGCATCATCACGGCTGAGATGGTTCAGCTGAGAAACTAAACACTTGTATTAACTCCCATTTTCCCCTTCTGTCTGATCTCCCATCTAGTTGCTGCTGATTGGATTCACGCAGAAGTCTTATTATGCAGAGTAACACTATTACTCCCACTTCAGGATATAATCTCAAATACTTGAAATGTTCAGTACTCCAGTGTAATCTGCCTGCGCTGACTTATCTTAGTGACTAAATGTAATCTAACAGTTTATGGATTTGCAAATATGTTTTATTCTCATCAAGTGGCYCGTTATTCACTTTAGCAGACTATTTGCAATTAATTAATATAACAAAGTTAAGTAAACAAAATAAATCAGTTAAGTCTTAAAACTGTGTTCACGAGCAGGCTGGCTGATTTTTATGAGCCATATTTTTTCAATTATTATTTTGAAATGTAACTGCTTGAAAGGCTGATCCAAAAGAGAGGACTTAATGTTAATGCCTTGTGTACCTATTTCCTTTATCCCAGGATAATTCTTCTGAGATTTCCTTTGCTTCCACACTTGTGCATGAACAGTTCTGCCTTAGCTGAGAATTTACGAGTAGGTTTCTTTCCTTTTGGGTGAAGATTTTACTTTTTGTTAGTCTACTAAAAGTGTCTTCCTTTTTATTGATTCCCAGATGATCTGATCTATTTCAGTCTTTTTTCTCAGCTAGATCTAAATTTGCAGGTCAAGAGAACTGATAAAGATGCAGAAGACTCCTTAACTATCTACAATATGCAGGATTGCTTCCCTCTTTTTTCTCCTCCAAAGCAGAATTAGTACAGGAAGTGTCCTAATAATAAGATCACTAATGCTCTCGATTCAGAATTTAAAACACCAGTTGAAATGGGTTATTCTTTAGTTTTACTCTTATCAAGCTCATTTTAGTGTTATTAATAAAATTTGAACAATCAATGAATTTGATGTATATTTGATTTGCCATATATGTTAGCAGTTCCCAGCATCAGCGTATTTGTTGATTTTTCTCAAATGCACCATAATAAGGTTGGTGTCACATTGACATGAGAGACTGTGCATGTACTTTAGCTCTGTAAATGCAGTGTGTTAGAAACATTCAGAGTAATTCCTTTAAGAACCAACCAGCGAGCCAGGCAGYGGATACACTGGCACCCCTCGGACCACCACCATCGCTTCCATTCCTGGGGTAAAGCTGCTTCTTAACAGCACCCAGCAGGAGATGCAGAACAACGCGCCATGGAAGCTCTGGGCAACAGGGGGAGAAAAACCAATTGTGAGAGTTGTGGTGGAACATTAAGCAGCCATAGACATTTCATTACGGACTCTCTCTTTCCTTTTAGCACTGTGAGTGGCAGTAGTAAAAGCTTAAGACATCTCTTARTATTTCTGGGATTCCTGTGCAAATGACTACTTACTTGCAGTGGGGTTCATCTGTTGCTAAATTGATGCAGCAGCACTAATAGAGTGCCTACTATGAACAGAAAGAGTGTTAATGCAAATTATGGCTTGCACCGATGTAGCTTAATTCGGCTTGAAACTGGCAGCAGAAAATCCCGGCACAGATAACATCTAAATCCTATTTAGCTTAGCACAAGACAACATTACTGAGATACAACCCTGGATGTTCTTTAAAGATTCACTATCTGTTTTGTGAATGCTATATCCAGTCCACCTCCATATGGTTATTTTAAAACAATTTTAATCCAAATCATTTTGCTTCTATTTTTTGATGGGAAGTCTGATTATCAGCTACATGAAAATGGTCATGAAAAATACCTGCCTTTCGCCAAGAGAAAGGTAGATTTTGATCGAAGAAACAACTACTCCAGAAAGGAAAAGGTTTCACCATTCAGGCAAAAAAAAAAGAAACCTTTGAACAACCTCCTTGTCTAGTCCACAAAATTATTTTCTCTGGAAGTGCTGGTGCAGTGACTCCTGGGCCCAGCAGGATGAGTATCTCATAACTCTCATTTCCCATTAGAAAACTCTAGGCTGCTTCTCCCTGTATCCTTCCAGTGCACCACATCCCCAGGCTCCTGCAATGCAGGTTTGCCAGATCAGCTCGTGGACTCTGTTATGGGCTTTTGCTTGTAAGGCTTGCAGTCTGGGCAGGATGCCAGGCCCACAGGAAAGGGTCGGGGCATGGAGAACCAGCACTGAAATTGCACAGGAAGAAGCTAAGCAGAAAAATTCTGACAAAACAATTTTCCACTGGAAACTGCCAGTTCAGCAAAAGGGGTGGTGATTTTTACTCACCTTGCAGGGGAGCAAAGACAGGGCTCCAACAGAGTACCATCTGCTTTTCTGCCAGTAAATYCTCTCCCCACTCTCCAGCAAGCTTAGAAATCATCAATGTCCTGAGGGCTGAAAAAGCTTCTAGTTTCCCAAATGGAGACTGTGAGCTCAAGAGCCCTCATGGCCACAGCTCAGCCAGGACTCGCACGTCCTCAAGCAGAATAGAGTCCCCCAGGAGAAGCCTGAGGGAACAGATGCCTTGAGAACCTGAGAACTTGAACTCCTCCAGTGACGCTTCCTTCTGAAAGTCTTGAGTGAGACATTTTTGATAGTTTACAATTGTTTTTTTTCAAAAAAAAAATCCCTTCCAGAGGGAATTCCAGAGAGAAAGTTTTGGCTTTTGGGGTTTTGTTTGTTTGTTTGTTTGTTTGTTTTTTGTTTTTTTGAGTATGAATTTTGCATAGGATGGATTGTCTAGCTTTAGTTTGGATTCAAATGGCAAAATATTTTCCAAAATATATTGATTTTAAACAAGGTCAGGGTTTATAACATCAAATTCTATAATTATTCTCTTAATCAAAACTGAAGGCCAGAGAGACAAACACGTTCGAACATGAAAACAAGAAGTCTGAGAATTTCCCCTATATGGACAAATCTTCGATTGCTGTACAGTTGCCAACAGGACTTTTAGGTCACCTTTTCCTGGTCCCCAGTGCATGAGAACAATCCATAGGAGAAGGGACTACGAAGAGGATACCAGTGCTAGGTCATTTGCCTCAAAGGGCCCTTGAGGCCCTGGGTAGCCATAACCATATGTCTGCTTTAAACTTATATTGAGGCCTAGTGCAGTCTTTCAGCAAGTTAGAAAAGAAGTGAAAAAAGTTAGAAGTTATTTGCAGAAATAGTTTGAAAATACTTTGTTTTCCCTTGTTTTACATTGAAAAGGGCATGGATTGACTGCTCCATAAATACCATCCATACCATATATTCTGARTACTACAGACCGGATGACAGCAGAATATTTCAGATATGGGCATGCCAGTGCCTGATTGCGGCCAGAGCTCCCAAATTCAATAAAGCAGCTTAGCAATTCAAACAGCAAACACCCACTGCACTCATAATGAAGGACTGGGAGAATTAAAGCGTATATCCTTCACTGACTMCCACCATCTGATGATGATATAAAAATGAGGATAGGCAGGCAGATTTCAGCATTGCCATACCAAGAGGAATAGAAAACTTGTTCCCTGCAGATGAAATAGGGGAGCCATGAAAAAAAAAATGCTGTCACACTGCTAAATGCTGTTATAAATGCAAAGGGCAAAAATACATTTAGCAGTGATATGCCCAGGATTGTACTACGAGTTCGGGAAGTAGCTCTGCACCTGGTGCAACAACAACAGCCTACTGTGCTGCCGTTGCGTGGTGCTGGAGAGAGCCAGAGTAATGTGGGTGCCCTTGCAGAGGATCCCATGCCAGTGGGGACAAAGTGCTCTCGGAAGAGGGCAGCGAGGAAACCTGCGGCCGACTCCTCCACGGGAGCAGCCGGCAGGGCCTGGAGTGGTGTTAACAGCCGGTGAGGAGGAGGAGGCTGCTCAGAGCATCCTCCAGCAGAGATGGCTGCTGCCATGGCAACAACAGCTATATGGGAGAGGAGGATAGAGACACCATCTGTGCTCGGGTGATTATTTTTTTTTCCTTTTTTTGCGGTAGAGATGCCCTGAATGTAGCACATTCCCTGCTGTTGTTGGATAGAAAATGGAAGTGTGTGGATGCCCCTCTCCCAGCAATGCCGCCCTGGGTCCTGCAGCCGTCCGGGTAGCTCTGCCCAGAGTCCTGCGGGTGTCGGTAACACAGCCCTGAGCATGGGGCGCTCCCAGCGCCGAAGAAACAGACTCCTTAGCAGCATCCTGGTCTCACTTGCACTGTTTTTACTGCAGCTCGCTCAATAATTTTAACMCAGTTGCTCCTTACTTTCTGTAGATGTTCAACAACAAGCATCACTAAACTTCCCCCTATGTTGTAATCTATAGACTACTGCAGTATCTGCTCCCAGCCACGCCACCATACACCTCAAGGAGCTTCATCCTCACTCCAGAGGACTCTGACAACCAAACTGCTTCCCAAGGCTATTCTGCCCTAGAGCCTCTTGGGTCAAACTAAGCTCTTTGGTGGGGCAACTCTAATCCTAACTGTGATCCACTGAAAGTTAGGTGAGCAAATCTAAACCAGCCATCTATATCCCATTTTCTCTCAAGGGCGTCTGCTAAAGGTGAACTATCCTGGCTACTGAAAAGTAGTAAAATCACACKCTGGTAATGCATATCTTTAGCAATGCATAGGATCAATCTCTGAAGGTTTCTATTTCTTTTTAAGCGACACACTACTCACTGGATTAAAGTGCAACTTTCAAAGGCTAATGTTAGATGAAGAGATGCTCATCTGTAGAGTAATGGTGCCAACAGGCCTATGGAGTCTCATTCACATCACACAATTTACTCGCATTTCTTGCTCCCTGCAGTCGCGCTGACGGCTCACACTTTCCAGGCTGTGCTATAGCCTCTCTCCTGCTCTGGGACCCCCCATGCCAGACACAGCTAGGGAAGGCCCTGCCTCCTCATTGCAAGATGCCAGCTTCAAAATATAATGTGTTTCTCCCAGACAGAAATTATCCGAGAAATGTGATTAGCAATTGTACCTACAGGGCATATTCTGAACTCCAGTTACTGTGTGATTACCCAGAGAGTCCACTGAAACTCAAATAACCCATTTCAGTACATTTACCAATTATCATGCAAGGATGGGTAAGAAACAATTTGCTGTTTAAAATCAGCAAATGAAATCAAGACAACTTTCATCTTTATGAGTTTCATTTGATTTTCCTTTACTCCAGATGAACATCCCCCCTCAAACTARAAGTCACAAGTGATTAATATATCTTCTACTGAAAGCCACCAAGGGCAGTAAATTAAATCTACAAYGCTCTCCCTCTCTCACTCACACACACAAATGGTCTAGAAGCCCATGCAATGCTTCCTATTGGTGTGAGATTGCCAGTCAGCCTAAAAGCTGTTAGTGCTGGTTAGAGAGTCACAGAATGATTTAGCAGAATTTTAAATGACTGCTGCAGCAGCTTGTTCCACACCAGAGACTGGAGCAGTTCATGGAAATGCAGGTGGAAAAAGCTTATGAATTTAAAGTTATTTGACAGCTATCTCTATTTCTTTTTTTTGAAGGATTCTAATTCATGCATATATACATCATCTTTTCATAATTTACTTTTAAACTTCCTGGTCAGACATAATATAAATGTTGCTAATTTTAACTATTTCTTTCAGTCGTCTATGCTGATAGATGCTGTGCAAATGAATGTTTTCAGAAGGATCAGAGATCCACTAACATATCAAAGGGGAATTCTAGTAATAAGTGACAGCYGTACATCATGTACATTGCAAGACCTGTGGTTTGGGTCTACCAAAAGCACATGCTACTGAAAGTCACTTGTAAGTGTAGTAGTAACTAGTAAGTAAGCAGTAACTAGTAASACAGAAACTGAAAACCCCTAGGTCCTTCAACCCCACCTTTATATTATATGAAAGGAAAATATCTAACAGCTTATATATTCTTCTGTTCATATAGCTGGTCTTTACAGGCTCTTTCTCATCAGCTGTGAAGAAAAAAATCCCATCATTACAGAATCTAGAGTTAAATTTGGATTTTGGACCTTGAAGTTTCTATTTTTCCCAGTGAAGATCGAATACCGTAAGACTCTGGGGATCAGCAGGTGAGGAAGTGAGAAAAGGGACAAGTTGCCATCTTTCAGAYGTGACTGCACAGAACTTTAAGCTGAACTGACAGCTTGCAGTTTCCACCCAAAGTGGCAGATCAAACTAAAGACTGTGAGAAAGTATGAGTCTACCCAGTCGCACTAACCTCAGGCATTCTCTTGGCAAGGACTTCAYGTCACTAGGCTATGCAGGTTAAGAAGGAGCCTTTTCTCGTTTGAATGAAGGCAGACCCTGTCTGCATGGGAGAGATCCTCTCATGTTTCTGCATGCACACAATGCACACAATTAATGTAGGTGGGATCCTTTCTCTGAAGTGTTAGYGAGCTAGCTAGGCTAGCTAGATCACATGCAGGTGCTAGCATTTTTGGCTCCCTAAGATTCAGTAAGGATCAATTTTGATTTGTGAATGTACAGCAAGAGAAAAATCTCACATTCACATGGAAGACTTACATTTTTCCTGGAGGAATCCAGGCAGAGAAAAAGAGGATGGATGGGAGAAGTAAAGCTTACATGTCAAAGACATTCTTCCCTTCTCATTTGGCATGGCAAGATGATTTATAAGAAAGCTTTCCTATTTATCTTGGAGTTAGCTTGTTTGGTTATAGGTATAAATAAATGGACAGGATTTGTAACCACAACCTTGATTTGTCAAGAATTACAAAGGATTAGTCACAGAGAGGGGGAATGTTGATTCCTCAGACTCCATAAACCTCAAGCATTTAGTAGGTAGGAAGGTTTCATGACTGCTTCTCTATCTCAGTTCTGCCAGTCAGTGAGATCTTATGCCACACAATAAAAGCTGTTAAAATGATGAGTACTGAGGTAGTTACTCAGGTGGAAACAGACTGTTTTAGATGTCTAGTCTAGTTATTCCATGCCACATTACTTTTTGCACCACGCCAATTCCTATGAAAACATGCCACTGTCGARGGGTGCAGTCCCTCTCCTGGTCTTTCTGGTGCCAACCCACCTTCAGACTGCCTTCTGATCCTCCTTCATATTGTGACACCCATCTCCACMTCATTTCTCTACTTCTGCTTGTCTTCAGGCTGATCTCATCTGCACATTATTCAGTAGACATGATTATAGACTGGTAGAAGTATGATCTAGCTGGATTTAGCTGAGAGAAGAATAAGAGGAATGGCTTTTCCAAATTCATTTTTCCCCCCATAGAACCTGGATTTGCGATAATTTCTTCCTTTTTCAGTACAAGAAACAATGTGAGCTATAGGTTRAAGCCACTGAGCTAGGAAAGCCATTTCCTCAGGAAATCCAGCCTCAGAAGGATGCTATGATGTGTCAACACATCACTATGAAGTTCTTGGTAAAACTCATATTAAAGGCACTGTCATATAAAGGCTAGATCCATTGATCATTTATATCKATGCAAAGACTTCAGATAGCTTTGGATTAGAGCTTTAAAAAACACTCAGCATGAGAACCCATAATGCCCCAGTAAGTCCCTGATCTCTGACTGGCATTTTTTTTGTTGGAGAGAGAGAGGCTGGTGAGTGCTACAGCAAGTGCATTCTCTATGCATTCAAGCTCAAGGGCTAGACCCTTTTCTGTCATGCARCCATTTGTTTTTGCTTTAATATTTGAGCCTTTCCAGCTAACCATTTCATGTAGGTGGCAAAAATGAGCAGGCAGGTTACTTTTAGGCSTAGAGAACCATTAGCCAGAAGATAGCCTTTGGCTGGCCATCACAAATTTCCCTCAGTTAAAGCAGTCCTCAGGCTCCTCCAGCTTAGCCCTGAACTGGAACCTAGGTCAGACTTAGGCTGATTTTCATTTTGATTTTCTGCCTGTCCAAACTGAGGCAGGCCTCAACAAAACAGAGCTGGAATTGCTGAAGATAACATTTGTGAAATCACATTTGTTTTGTAACTCCGTGACAGTCATATTGGTGTGGGAGAAGAAATCCTAAATATCCTGAGCCGTGAAGCTGCAAGCAGGTTGTCACTTAAAACAAGAGGTCTGACAAGTGAGATCCTCTGAGACCGAGGCAGATGTTTAGAAACCTGAAAGAATGTCAGAAGTCCAGGCTATGTACTGCTTGCTAAAACTCTAGTACATTAACACTTCAGTTTCTGGACACAATTCCTAAGCTAATAGAGTTTTTCTGCCATGTTTAGGGGRACAGTGGGGAATTGGTTATTTGGATTTTTTTTTTTTGGCTGATTTTTTTTTCTCCAGGTATATATTCATTTAGTTTTATGCCACTTTTCCCCATGACCTTCATGCTTTTGTAGCTGACCAGAACCAAAAATATGAGATTTTTACAGCATAGTTAGAGCTAAAATAGATCWGTGGAACTATTGCATAAGAAAAGACAAAACATCGAGATTTTACCTGCTTGTCACTCTTTAAAGTTTAAATCAATCATTCAAACTTAAGTCCATTCTGTTATTGACTATTATTATCAGGTTCTACCTTCAACATGTTAATATTGCATGCAGTCTTGCTGATTCCCTTGTTTTGACAGACACAGCCAGATACCAGCCAGCTCTCATTCAAGCACCTAAGGCAGGAAGGAGGAATGGATGAATAATCTTACAATAATCTTACACCCATGACTACAATTTTATACCCTTACTGAGCCGCAGTGGGAAACACAGGCCCCACTTCACTGCCTGCTTGGGGAATAGAAGGCCACCAGGTGCACACGGATACAAGCACTACAGTCATCACAGGCTAGGTGAGGTGAGTCTCATGCTAAATTTCTAGAGGCTGATAGGAGGAGTGACAAATGGATCTACCAGCTTCCACTTTCCCACTGTGCACTGCATCACCCAAAAATGATGATGGGAAACCTYGAAATGTAGCTTCTCCAAATTAGTGCTGCAGAAGCGTTCATCACTCTAGGTCCACTTGCAGAAACTCTGGCTCTGTCAAGAACCTTGAGCACCTCAGCAAGGCCAACTGGAAGACAGGGCATTTGAACAACCTCTGGTGCGGGTTCACTGACAATGAGAAGGGAAGTGAACTAGGCTGTTCCCACTGAGCATCACCCATCTGTCCTTTAATCTACCCGCTTCGATTTCTGACATGGCTGCCTCAGAGTGTTTCAGACTTGCACTCACTTCGTCATTCATTCATTCCAGTGGCAGCCTGTTGTTGCTACAAAGCAAATACATTTTATCACACCTCAGGGAAAGTTTCAGCAGATATGAAATCCATGAATTAACCAATCTGCCCGATTTCTATGTTTCTTTTTCAGTCCCATATCTCTTCTCTCAGAAACCTCTTTCTTAAAATCTCCCTTACCTTTACGATTAAAACCAACGGCAAATGTGAAGTTATTTATTTATTTAACAGAGCAGTATCTACTACAAGAGTTTTAGCTATCAAATCATTTTTATGGACAATGTAGTAGAGCTGTCAACAAGAACAGATGTGTGGGAGGGTTGAAGAAAAGGCCACGCACCTAACGCAACAAATATTTGGGTCCTTTCCCATGAGTAAAGCTTGAAATCTCCTTGACACTTTGCAGGCAGTGGCTGTTCACAACAAACTATGTGCATACACAGTAGAGAGAAGGGTTTTAGAGGGCTGATTGAAGAATCACACGATCACACTAACTGCTGTTTACTTTTTTCACACACACACRTACAAAGTGAGGTTTGGAAGGGTGTCTGAAAAACTGCTGCTGCTTCTGCTGCCAGTTTCATTAACTAAAACAAATCTCCCTTGGAAAAAAAAAAGGAACAGAAATGTCATCTGCTGACATTGTCATTCCCTGCTGCCTGGTAAATAAACATAACATCTCTTTGTCACCATGGAAACATCTTCCATGGTCCAAAGTATGCAAYGGAGAGGTATTTGAGAAACCCAGAAGTCTGAGGAAATGAGTAAGCATCTAACGTAGCATTTTATGCGGTGTCTCTCTTTTAAGTATTTGCACTTTGATATTTTTTTCTCTAAGGTATAAACATCTTAGAAAGGGCAGCAAGCACGTATCTTAGAAACAAAGCTTAAACATTTGCTTAATGTGCTGCCTCTACGATGCCTAGCACTTTCTCCCTCTCCTCTGCCAGGGAGGGATTTCTAAATAATTGCCTTATTTGTACATCGAAAGGCACTTGTTTCTCCAGGGACATTGCATTTGTTCTCCTCATCTGATGCATCAACGTTAGAAAGACATTGCCATGAGCAACATACACGATGTATTGATTTACATCAACAAAGCTGCTCTTCTGCCCATGCTGTGTATACAGTCACCTGGAGGCCTGGCAAACATGTCCCCCCTTCCTGTGGGGCTGYGGTGCCACTGCCAAGGACCTGTCCACCCTGCCTGCTCCAGGCTGGATGCCCTCTGAGGGGCATCTCTGTGCTGGCAGTTGCTAATCCTCATAGCAGCATCTCTTTCATCCAGACCTTATACAAAATATCTAGGATCCTGATACCTCCATTTGCGCTTCCCCTAAAGCAGTTACAGCATGATCAAGGCAAAAACAGTCTATTCTTCTGGAGTCTTTTATCATAAGGGTTAAGCTAGAGTGCAGATATTGGAAGAATATCCTGCTACATGTGAAAAGATATTCCTGTTTCTAGTTATCCAAAGAGATACAAATTTGGGAAGGCTTACTCTTCTGGTAATCCATACACTTCTTTGGACAAAGCAAGCCAAAAGAGAAAACATCTGTTTTCATGAATACCTCTAGACAGAGCAACTTGTTACTGGCTGTCAGCTACATTAGTCATATGGCATGAAYGGCCTTACTGGAAGCTAGCATCACACCAAAGACCATAAGCTTCAAAAAATGTAGGTATAAGCCATGTTTTKCACATTTAATATGCATGCATTTACAGCCCCCTGTAGAGAGAACCCACTTCAGGATAATGGTAGTCAACCAGTAGACTGACTGCAAACAATGTTTGCATTTCTACCTGAAGGCTTGCTCCAGAAGGTAATGAAAGGGGAAGGTCTGAGATGCTGATAGAAAACAGGAAATTAGCTTCATGAAAGTGAGGTGTAAAGGATTTGAGACCTAGAAACAAAAGGCGTTATAGTTGGACAGCTCATGAAAACATAGTCCATTGGGTTTCGAACAGGGACAGAGAAGAGGTTAACATATAGTAAAGGAGTGACATCAAATCTAGCTGCAAGGGCTAGGAAACATCATATGGAATGTAACAGAAAAGTTAATTACAGTAATTACATTTAGAATTGTGTTTTATGTGTGATTTATTTCTCATCTGTTTCCAACCTCGAGTCCAAAAGTGTGATTTAACGCATGACAAAAGATATGTATTTATGACTAAATCCTAAAGARGTATACCCCAAATTAAACTCTTCTGCCAGTACAAGAGAAAGGGCAAAAACACAAAACATCTCCCTGCCAGGTTCTTTCACATAAATGAAATCCTTCTTTTAAATGCTTTCTCTCATTCTGCAAATCTCTTTCTTTTTCTTATGATAGTGGAGTCATACATGCTCCATCCAGTGAATACAATTCCTTAACTGGGCTGTCCATAAATATTCTGATGTTAAAATGAAGTGTGAAGGAATTCATTTGAACACCACAGTGCTGGGAAGGGTCTGTGAAAAAGACTTAGAAGGCTTTGATGAATAAGAATTAATCAGCTTAAGAGTATAAATTTTCCACCTTCATAAAATCTCGATCCACACATGCTCTTTAGACTCTTCCACAGAAGTACAGTTGAGAAGACATTTGGAAACCAGCCTCAGCTCCACACTTGAGATTTTCCATTCAGTTAATTGCTTTATCCTGGTGAGAACCATTTTGTTTCAATGAAGTGACTACTAGCTTTCACTGATATCACGGAGAGCAGAACTGATTCCTCCAGAACTTCTCCTTTCTGATTTGAAAGTGTTGCTAATATTACAAGATGTTTTCTGAATATAGAGTTTATCTCACCCCCGCACCCTTCTTTTGAGTATCACAGTGACAATATCTAATTTCTTGGGGTTTTTTTTAACAGTTTATCACTTCTTTTTGGGACTGCAAGTGCTCCTCTTAAATCTTCTCACTCCCCTAGGATACATGTTATTTCTTCAAAGAGAGTCTAAAAGATGAATGTTCATGTAAAAGCACATTAAATCTTGATCAGAACCCCATGAAGTTAGTGGAAATGACCTTTGCCTTTTTACCCACCTTCTTTTTTTTCTAGACTTGATTCTCTTCTCATACCAACTGTACAACAGTTTAACTATCCATCAACTTCAGTTATGTAGTCTTGATTTATTCACTGTGAGAAAATCATTTGTCTGGACCAATTTCTCCAGTACCAAGCCTTGGCAATTGCTTTTTTTTCTTATGCCTGTTGATTCACTTGATAGTGCRTGCCCTAGGAATACCCTTCCAACTGCTAACAATTACGTTTCCTCCTGCCCCCTCCACAAGAGGAAGGGTGGATAAAGGTTCCTTTTGGACAAATTTTTAATATATATTTCCTAACATCCTTCTTTTATTTAGGAAAAAGTGCACAAGTCCCTGTAAATAATGGGATTTCTGATCTTTGGCAATGGAAAAAATAGAAAAGACATGAAGGTGAGTACTGTAATGCATTTTAGTTTTACCTTTCACGCTGGAAAAAACTTTTGACATATTAAAAAGTCCCCATACTTCCTATAAATAAAACATGGGGCCATTTATTCCATATAATTTCTTGTTGATTTGTCTGGACCTGGGAAGTCAGAGGTGATACTGGTCAGATGTAACTATGATGGCTGATCTTCAACAAGAAGCTTGTGCAGCTTTCGCCTTCACTTTACTTGACTTAACCATGCACTCTTGGCCCTATATTTTCAGAAACATTAAAATTCATTGAATTTAACTATTTTTTCATTAAAAAAGGAAAAATGGCACACTTTTTTAGCCTGTGATTAGGAAGCACTCGTTTATTTATAGAGTCATTTGTTGCCTAAAACCATTTCTTTTCCATAATTGCTTTTTCAGACTGTTTGCTTATGTCGATCAGAAAATGTATTTTGGGAGATTAGGTCATTTGTACTTGTGCAAATCTGAGCAATAATTCAAATAAAGCAAGGTTAGTTTAAATGAATACCATATCTAGCACAAGGATAAACCTATTAAATTAAAATCACTGAACATAAGACTCTGCTGATCATGTACTTACAGCAGAACATGTCAAATGGAAACATCTTCTATTTACTAATTTATGTCAATGCCACAAAGATGAGATGAAATTCCCTTTAAAGTTGCAATGTGTTTAGTACATATTGGAAGGTCAAATAGAAACTGATTTCCAGTTTGCAGTAAGTTAATGCTAGCTCTATCAGTCATTGTCAATAGCTAATTGTAGAATGTTTAAAAAACAAAACAACAAACAAACAAGAGTGGTAAACAGTCAGCCAGTCAAGTTTATATCATTGTTGTATTTTAAGAATATAGTATATGTAGTATTTAGTATTTGTTTTTTGAAACAGCTTGATAATTCTGTCCATAATATTGCATATCCAGTCATTCATGGACAAAAATGTTGTTTCAAATGCATACCTCCAGCCTGCTGAACGTCACATGTGAGAGTAGTTCCACCAAACATGGAGCTGCAGTCTTCTTTTCTTTTGTCCATGCACTTTCATGAGTCTTTTCTTTTATTCCTCATAGTCACAATTTGTCAATAATCATTACACTGTTTGGATGAATGATTTTCAGGATGTTTGTAAAATATTCTTGTAAACTGTTTAGATGCCTGAACCACATACTATGGTTGTGGTTTCTCTTACAATGACTGAAATGGGAACTTGTTAAATGAAAATACAGTTATCTTCTGTGTTTCAGGAAAATACAGAAGAACATGCTTCAGGTAAAGTCTGTACTAAAAGGCTTTGCCAAATCAGGCCCCAATGAATATTAGAGGAGAGCTACACACTGGTCATTTTGATAACCATTCTACTCTTATAAAACTGGGATATTTCAGGATTTTTCAATATGCAGAGAAATCTTCTTCCATTATTGAATGCACTGATCAACAGGAAGCCCCCGAAGGAACAGATCTCTGGAGCAGCTGTGTGGATGAATTTGTCCCTCAGGTTTCTCACTATTTCAACATTTTGTGGGTGCAATATTAAACAGAAATTCATCAAACTTGGAGTAGGCACTCCTGTGAGTTCATAGATCCTAGAAGAATTCTGTGAGACCTGAGCTCCTCAACCCCTCGGGCGATGGGAAGGGATTATAACCTGCATGTGGACATATTTTACATATGTATTCATGTGTATGCAGACATACATATGTATGTAGACATAAACTGCATCCAGCACATTGGTGGAGGGATCCCACCTGCACCTGCAGCCACAGGGCATAAAAAAGTCTCTGTCCAGGTAGAAACCATGTTGGCTAAAAAGTGAATTGACCTGTTTTGCAGGAATGTAAAGGTGTTGGCCCTCTCTCCCACAATCTTGAGGCCCAGAAAATGAGTGATATTTTCTGCTGCAGGCTGGCCTTCGGCTACAGCTCGGTGTTGAGCAGCCTGTTCCCTGAATGGTCTGCTCATGCCTTGGCCATCTGACCACCCTGGCATAACACTGGGTATGGTATGTAGCGCAGAACCACGTCACACACCTACATTCTGATGGGCTACAAATTTAGTCCTCTTAATTCATTCACGTGTGTTATTTGCTCCTTGATGCTGAGTGTCTTTTGCAAAAACAATTCCTCTTGACTCTTGCGATACGCCACCCGTTTTTTGGGGTTTTTTTTTGCCCCAGTCAAAGTAAAACCTTGTCTTAGTCACGAGGTGGCAGCATTCTCAATGCTGAAAACGCCTGGTCCACAGGGAGGCTATTCGCTTTTTCTATACTCGGTTCATCAAGAAGGTATAAGTCATAATTTGTAAATAAAATTGAGTTTAAATACATTTTATTGATGCATTCTGCTTCAAGTATCCCCTAAAATGTATCACTTAAAGCTAACATTAAAAGAAAATATTATTAAGAGGGCATAAGGTAAACTCATTTAGTTGCTCAAATTGTATAACACAATGAATTAATATGGTAATGCATCTTCAGAGACCAGAAGTAGATAATAGAGGTGAGCAGAGGTTTTCTAGCTTGGCTTTGGAAAGGCAAAAGTAATTTATCATTATGTTGCAGTTCTGGAGAAGAGCATTTCTCATTTCTTCTGGCTCTCCTTCTGAAATTCTCTTAGTTTCATTTTTAAAATATCCGTCTGGGAAATTTTGTTTTCTTTTTATTTCAGACAGAGCTCCTATTGAAACAGCTGTACATAGCTTTGCCTGAAGTCAGCAAGCCTCAGATGCCTTTAGTTTCAGCTTTGTGCTTACACTCTTTAAGGGGCTGGAACAACCTAGGATATCTCTCTCATATATTCAGGTTACTTCTCCAACTGGTATAGGCAGTATATGAAAAGGATAAAATAATCCACATTTACCCCTTGTTGGCTTCTGTGGTTGGGTTCAGGGTGAAGCTCCAGCTATGATCAGTGCATTATGAATAACCTCACTCCTTCATGGCCATACAAATACATACTATGTCTTTATTACTTACATGCATTGTCCTATATGAGCCTATTTTTAATTAATAGAAAACAAAGCTCTTTTGACCTTATCCACAGGAAATATTGCCTCATTGAAGCTAACCATAAATTAAGCTAATGCAGTCTGCATGCCCAGCATATTTCTCTCAGGTAACATTCACTCAAATATTAAACRGGGAGAGAAAAGTAGGGAAATCCTGTTACTAAAGCCTTGGTATCATTCTGTAATTGCTAAAAAGCATGTGTGAGAGAGTGTTTTTGCTGTGCCATATCAGTTTAAAGGAGAAAGCAGAGAAAAATATCTGATATAATCAAAACAGAGAGAAAATTTAGCAACRAAAAATCTAATTGCCCAGAAGGGAATGTGGTCTGATCCTATAGGGAGACAAACACCTTCAAAGGAATCCTGTGAAGAAAAAAACCCATTGCAATGGAGAATAAGAGCTGCTGTACAGATATATACTAATTAACCTTACTAATTTGTCTGTATAATTAGATAGTCTCTGTGTTTTTTTGTTGTTTTTTAACTCCTAGCAGGGCATAGCAGCAGCAATACAAAGTATTTTACTTTGCCTTATGTACGCTCAGAGCTGGCAAACAGTAGATATCKCCTCACAAATGAGCTGTCACAAATTACTCCTTGTTTGGTGGTGACATCCTTGGTCTACATTATAACTACAGGAAGCCTAATCAATTATGCTCCAAAAATGAAATAAGAGCTCTATGGTGCCAGGGGCATAGCTCATAAAATTAATTACAAGGCAAGTTTACATATTGAAGAACCAGTTTATGGAGAGGCTAATAACTTTTGATGAGACTTTGACAGGATATTACTCACAAAGATTATGAAAACACAAAAATCATTTGCAGCTGGCTACTCCGACAGTGGCTTGCTTCTCCCAGCTGTGCATCCATCCATGACCCATAGTTTGAACCTTTCCTTTGTCAAGTGCAGACAAAGATGCCCAGCGATACCCTAGTAGCTACCCACGTAGACAACACAGAGCAGTTGCTGGTAGCCTGCTACCTATTTCAGGTAACTTCTGATCTGCTTGTCTCTCCCTCCTACATCCTGAGAAAACCTGCAAAATATAGCAATAAGGAAAAAACAGACCTGAACAGTTTTTTAAGGCCAGGCAACATTAAAAACATTTTAAAAAGCAGGATGTTATTAGTGGCTACAGTGAGAAAAAGGCTGCAGGGTGAGCCTTTGGATGCTRGTTCAATCCCAGGGAATCCACCCCGGAGTGAGACCTCACAAACACCCTCAATTCAGGGCACTTCCAAGCACTGATAATAAGAAATAAAATTACTCCGACATTTGTGTTTGCTCAACTGTGGTGCATAAAAATGTAAAAGGTGAATAGTGACAGATGGCAGATCTTTGGGGGAAACAAGCAATTTTAATGGTAGAAGCAAACAAAGCAAATCGTGGCACAGATTAATGAGGAATCTTCCATGCAAAGATTCAAAATGTGTTGCAAGTCAGTCTGCCAAATGGGTGGGAAGGCAGATAAATACTGGCACAACCACTACACAACTGGATAAACAGAGGCACCGAGAGGACAAGCATTTGCTGGTACCACAGCCTGAGTCACGAACCCAAGAACACCACTACCACTGGTAGTACATGCCAGCCACTGCTTTCACTGCTTCTCTGATCTGCCTACAAACTGYCTAGTGAATTGCCTTTAATAAAGCTTCAAGACACTGAGACCCATGTAGAACGTCAAATGATAAATAGCCTGCCTCAAAGATGCTATTCATAATCAAATCTTAAATATAATTCAGCTTAATGGAGTCATTGCTCTTCTGTGTACCATTTACAAGCCTGGATACTGTTCCCTGTGAGCTATAAAGGTATGTTGTTTGGAAAGACAGACYGTCAGCTATCCTGCACAAGAGCTCAGGAGTGATCTGCACAAAACCACTCTGATTGATGAACTTCATCAAGGAAAAAGTTACTAGAGAAATGAGAGTTCGGAAACTAGTGTATGTGCATATGTGTGTGCATGTGCGTGCATAGGTGCCTGTTTCCCTTAATAACTTTCAAATGCATTGGCCAGTTTCAACCAAACATGTTCCACACATAGCAATCTCAAAGACACTGTTTTAACAAGTATTGAGTATTAGGAAAATAGGTTGCTGAGCAGGCAAGAGAGAGATCCTATCTATGACCCACTTCAAAAAAAGCTGTAGGATGAGCCAAGGGCATCATCCTAGAAAGCTTTACAGCACCTTAAAGCAAATCATTCAATTCCCAAGAACAAAGTACAAGCGTGTTCTTTCAATTATCACTATAATGTTGCTTGTTACTTAGACTGGGCAACAGATTTTCATTTAAATGAAGGTCTCCTCAGAAGTGCAAAGGGGCCTTTGGGGAGGTGCAGGGGAGAAAAAATGTAATTTTTCAGGCTCCAACTGTTCTTTTGTGTTTTATAAACAGCTGAATGACAGCTCAGTGATTAATAAGTTACATAAATAATTATAAGCGACATGTAGCTGAATCTAGTCCACATTCCAGACATGGTACATTAAATAAAGAGAATTCTGCTCTTCCCCCCAGAAGAAAATTTATCTGGCAACAGCAGATAAATCAGAAATGATACTATTAAAGCACACCCAGTTCTTTGGAGAGAGAGCTCATCAAAAACAGAAGTTTCTACTGAACACACATTCTCCAGCAAATCGATTCATTTACTTCAGTGCTACCTCACACTGATTCAGTACAAAAGCTTACTTTCTCCCTTTATTCATTCTCTCTGGTTAAGCTTCATTATTTACCTGGAAGTGCCTCTGTGAAGACGAGTTTTGAACCAAAACCCTACTAGAGGCTAGCACATGGGAAGGGAATTGCTAGTTTGCAGCACCAGCAGCAGAGCTCGCCAGGGAGGCACATCAGCTGCGTTTAGTTGGTCGTGTTTTACAGCAGCATGAAAAAACAGCTTGTACGGGACCCCTCTCTTGGGACAGACATCAAAAAAGTCAAAATTAAAGGTAGTACATGCCTATGTTTTGTGTTGTGAAGGCATGTTTATAATATATAGGAACTGAATAGCATCTCTTTAAGTAGTTTCTGACGTTTTTAGAGGACCTCTTTGTATTCTACRGCAAAAGGCAAGAGCATGTAATAGAAGAGTAGACTGGCTTAGTACAATGAAGTAGGGTCTGCAAACATGTTTGTCTGGACCCCAGCTGTGCCCCAAGTTTCCCTCATTGTGCGGAGGGTAATAATGTGACCTCAAGTAAGAGCACCCTTCGGCAGGAGCGATCCCCATAGTCAAAAACCATTAAGAATTTTGAAATGTTTCTGAGGCGATTAAAAAGCCCTAATTAATACGCAGCTCCTCCTTCCCAGACTTTTGTTTTTATCTGTGTTATTTAAGTTTATATATATATCACTTGATTTTTCTGTCATAGCTCTCCTCAATGTGAGTGCTTCATAACTTCTCTCTCAGGGAGAGGGAGGTCAAACAGTGAGCTACTTTGGTGTACATTAATTTCTATCATTTTTATATTCTAACACTAAGAAGTAGCTTTCCTTATTTTGATGTTCTAATGAATGAGTGGACATAATAAAAAAAGAAGAATTCTGGTAACAAATGCTGCTCTTTTCATGAATTTCAATAAAACACTGATCATCTGGTATATCATCTTAGCAGACAGTAGCCACATTTCCAAGAAATGTGATTACTTCAGTAATGGGACTGTGTTTCAAATGGCTCAGAGTGCGAAATGAGGCATCATTTTCTAGATTCATAGATTTGGGGGTCAGAARAGGCCTGGATGATCATCTGCTCTAAGCTCTCTTGTAAAATCACCACAGAATTTTGCCCAGTTGTTCCTGCAGCAAATACATTGCTTTTGGTGCAGCTAAGTACAGCTTTTTCCCAAGTGGCTTTTCTTGTTGTTCCTATTTGTTAGAGACAATAGTTAAACTTTCTATATTTATACTGAATTGCATCTTCATTCATTTTCTTGCACTTAGGATAATTTAATATTTTTAAAGTAGCTGGTTGACAGCAAGACGAAGACTAAGATTTGGTTCCTGAAACCCTGCATATACACTTATTTAAATTAAATTTCACTCAGCGCATCCCCAGAGCAGGAGTCCTGCACTGTTTTTTCCAGTTATCAATACCAGAAGGAACAACAGGCATGGCTGGTAGTGTCACTAGCCAGGACCAGTGCCAGCTTTTTGCTGGGCCATGTACATTTTCAAAATGGGCTGTCTTCTGGGATTAGCAAACCCATCAAATCTGAGAACTGCTCTAGAAAACTGGAGCTTCATCAGTTTTTCTGAGGATCAGAACATACTCAGGGACTCTGTTAGGTGTTTCCTATATAGGAAAGTTTGGCCTCAGAGCTGCCTGTCACCAGAAAAAGAAGTGGACCTATCTGAATGTCTTGCCCGTGTCTTGCCCATGCCTTTCCTGGACAGGAGGATAAACATTTATTCAACCCTTGCTCTCTGAGCTCTGGCCATGGGCAGAGAAACCCTGCCAGCTCCAATGAGAGCTTCTATGTGAATGTTATCCTCCTGAGTTTCTTTTCTAACTTTGATCTTATTTTTTCTGCAATGCATAGAAAGTCCTCTGGCAGAAATGTCACTTTTAATCTGCTCTTTATACTTCTGTAGTACATGCTAGTGACCCCTATTTTATTTCGCAAACTTTGCCCTGACACAGCATCAGTTTAATTCCTTCATTTAGATCCTAGCTGAACAAAATTCACCTTGTTTTCATCTCCTGTTCTAATTCATTCAGAGCTCTTACAAGAACTTCCAAGATTTATTCTGTCATTTTAATCTGTTCTGGGAGAATAGATTATACAAACAGATGCACACTTTATTTTTAGGATTTCTGATTTGTAAGCTGCAGTAAAAATGGAAAAAATGCAATCTTCAGTAATAACTGAAATGTTCATGGAAATTCTGGTTCATCTCAGTGACTACATGAGAAATGCAATCAAACAAGGCAAGAGCCCCAAATATACTGGGGAAATATTAACGAGAGGAGAACATTTGCCTGTTTATTATGGGGTACAAGTGCTATGCAGAACAACTCTCTCTCTTCTAAGACTTCAGTTCCAGGCCCTTTGAAAAACAGAATCCTCCAGGAATTGGGGGAGATGGATATAACCAGATTAAAAGTCCTCTGCCTCATTATACATTGATTTTGTTGCCGATTTTAAAATAAATACAGTACAAATTGCAAACTTTTATTTTGGTTTTACCATATTGTACATCACAGTATTGTTCTATTAAAGGTAGTTTTCAGGAGAGCAGCTCAGATAACAACACCGTAGATCTTGTGCAACCTGTTATAACCACTTGCATACTGCAATTTTAAAAGGTCTTAACTTTAGGGACAATAGATGGGTCTTACGAAAATGAAAGCCGTAGAAATAAATCATCCATCAGTAATGAAAAAAAGAGAATGATATAATTTCTATTTGTCAAGGTATAATGATGTCACCATCCATTTATCCTCTGCACTTAAAGGTTGAAGCTATTCAACTAATCTCTCCCGAGCCACATACATCTGTTGCTTTAATGGTGGCTATAGCAAAGCTTTCTGATTAGTTCACACATCATTCATCAATTAGAACAGAAGGTAGAAGTTATTTCTCCCTACCCACAGCGCTTCATTAAAAAAATAGCCTGTAATGTAATGAATGACGGCAGAATCAAGAAATAAATAAGATGAGAGCCTGTGCCTTAGCAGGTCACTATTTGAAGAATTCCACCTTTTTCTAGAGCAGAGGGAAAGGAGAAGAGATAGGCAAAGGGACACTCGACATCTGGCATGAATACATGCTTCTCTGGCTTAACACAATGGCCTCAGTAAATAGTGGCACCTATATACATATGGTACATTATATGCAGGTTTACCAAAAAAGACTACTAAATAATAAGAAGCAGTGTTACTTACATGAAAAATTTGTATAGACCTTTGTCCATACTAGTGGTATAATTCTCAAAACCCTTGCAAAGCAGAGTAGAGTGCATTTTACCACTAGGGCAAATGAGTGATTTGTCTAGAGTTTCACATGAATCTTTCAGGCTTTTTTTTTTTTTTTTTTTTTATATAAAGCTTGGGTTTGAAAAAAAACTGTGGTAGGCATAATGCTTTCAGGCACTCTACTACCTCTTTATATTCTTTCTCCCCATCTTTTTTTTTTTGTTATATAATGCATATACTGAAAGATGCAGTTCCAGTTCCTCCAAATTTATTAGCAAACAACCATCCTGACTGACAGGTAGGATATTCAGCTGAAGGTGAGAGGTACAGATTCTGTTTTTGTTACAGGTTCCATAACTGTTTTTCAAAAATGTATACAAAGTAGAGTGGCATCAGCTGGAGCCAGCTGTGACACCTCACTTCAAGCATAGTAATGCATGGCTGCAGGATGGCAACGTGTCCAGCCTCCCAGCTGTTTCTCAGGTGAATACCTGACTATGGTATTGCTGCACAGCTGTAGCAAAAGGTCCCCAGGCACTGGAGGGGTCACAACTGGGAACATGTGCACTGATGAAAAAGCCATTTTCATATATGTCACAAGTTCTGGTCTCAGCTAAGCCAGCTTTGCAGAAAACCATCCTCATTGCCTTACTGACTTCTCTCTCACAGCTGTCCAATTTGTAAGTCAAAGCCCGTTTWTCGCTCTCTCACAATGCTGCAAGAAATACTAGTGCAAACCCTGAGCTCAGTTCTTCCTCACTGTAACTTCATTAGTAATAATTATTTCAGTTGAGAAGAGGGAAGTCAAGCTGGAGCYTGATCCCACCATCCATTTAGCCAAAACTTCTGTTGAAGATGCAGGATTGGGCTCCAAGACAGACTGCCAAGGCACAGTCTGCCAATAAAAAAACCTCCTTTTCAGTAATAGCAGTCACCAGCCTCAGTACATGGCAGCTATCTGCAGCCAGGAAATATTTTCAGGCTCTTGCCAGTGTCCTCACGAATGTCGTCTTTACTACAGCCCCTCGCATTGGCTTTGCAAAGCTACCGTGGCCAGTATGAAATAAACAAAACCTGTGCAACTGGGAACCTGCAGGTGGATTTTCCATTGACTCCAGTGGGCTTACCCTTGGTGTTAGCAGCACCATGCTCTAGCCAGCGGAGCTAAGCCTGCCCCTATAACCCTGCGTTAGGATTAGGATAGACCTCCTCCTGATGTAGGTATCTTCTACCATCCATAATATCTATTCTCCTGAAAGTTACCTAGGAAAAACATTGTTTCTTATTGATCAAGTAGAATGTTCATTATGCCAATGGTTTATATATAGAGCAGACSACACACAAATGTGATATTCTAATACTGATTGCGCTTGGTTTGCTCCTATTTGTTATCTATTGATTTAAAGGGCTCTGGTATAACTATGTCTGCAGTTAGTAAAAACCCTGATGTCTCAGTGGAATGATATAGGTTAAACAGCATAGTGTATTTGTATCCGTGTGCACATTTGTGCAATCTGCGAATTTCAAGAGCTATGAGCACAAGCTTGCCAGTACGAAATGCATTTTAAGAGCTGACATTAAAGTTAATATGAAAGTTCAGAGGTGCAAAATAATTTAAATGCACAGAAGAGGTAGCAATAACGTTTCTAAACTGAGGCAGTGAATTATGTATATAAGAAATATTAAAAATGCAAAGCTGACTGTATTTGCATTTGGAATGCCCCCTAGCCGTTACCAAGAAGGAGGAAATTGCTTTATGTTGAATTCAAGGGCATACTACTTAGCGCTGTATTTAAGTCAAGGAGGAATATCACTCATTTTTATTCTACCACTTAACTTGGGCTTATGTAATCTGTCTGGTAGCCAAGTCAGTTGTCTTATATTATTTTCTATCACAGAAAGAGAATATATAATTCAGTTCAGCCTTTATTTTCACCAGCTTTGAAATCCCTCAGAACCATATCRCTGCATGTAAAATATGGGCTGTCGTCAATCCAACAGGATGGAAATACCAGTGTTGGGCAATGCTTTTCCAAATCACTTCTAGATAATCACAGGCCAAATTAAACTTAATCACCATTTAGAGAATACGTGGATGTTGTAGAATGACTGAATGACACCTGGTTTACTTGTAGAGAGTGGAGGTAAGGTAAGTTGGAGGTAAGGTATCATTTCAAAGTACCAGTACACAAGTGCATTTGGTTCATCTAAATGGATTTAAACCCTGCCTGGGATGAAAATGGGCTTTCTCTATCAAATTCTAACACCACAGTACTGTAGGATACATACATAGAGGATTTTTGAGAGCTGGGTAGCTCTGCAATTACTCCACCTCCCAGCTGTCCTCATTAGTGAGCCCACGGAAATGTCCTTGAGGGTGGACATRCTCTGTGGCTCCCCATGCTGGTCTAGAGGCCAGTGCCTTTTCCAAACTACCGGAGAGCCAAGAGACAGCTGAGCCTCAGGCTGCTGGAACATGAACAGCTGCAGCCACATGTCCTGACATGATGGTCTGCTACCCCCAGGTGTAAATGAAATTTGCCTTTGTTGGCCACAAGTCCAACAGCTGGGGGCTGGCCATGAGCAGCTCCTGTGGATGACCAGGCAAAGCTCRCAAGCCTCAGGTAGCAAACAGACTGACCTGGAGCAATGCAGCTGAGCCAAGGGTTAAAGCCATTGTACTGCCGTCTAGAACAGGGATTTTTCTGTAGTCTTAAYGGCAAGGGAAATTAAACCAGAAAGAATTTGACAATAAAGTATGTTCTTATCTGTCTCTGATCATATTATTTCCTTACCACTTCCATGTTTTCCATCCCGAGCAGCAAAAATCAATCAAATTTTGACTATATTTTTAGTCAGCTTCACTTCCAAGATCTGTGTTATATTTGTGGCAGGAAAACATTAAAAACCACATAGCTTCTTCCTCTGAATTTAAAAAGAGAGTAAGAGAATAAGAGGATCAAAGTGGAGTTTACACATTCCCTCTAGCATGTTGATTCACCTTTAGGAGTCTGCCTGCTGACTCAGAGAGAACTATTTCTTTATTAAATCTACTCACCAGGCCTGGATTTAAAATAACTGATCAAATGAATCCAGTTAACTGTGGTAAACAATAGGAAATAGTAGCATGGACACCCATAAGGGCAAGATAYATTTAAGTAGACAAGCAGTTTGCTAATGTATCTATTTATTCTCATTTATATTGTAGAAGATATGTAAGGTATAGAAGTATTATTTTGCAATATCAACATCTTGGTGTTTAATAAAATACATACATAAAAAGCATTCGAATTTCATTAGATATCTAAGCCACCTCTGTATCCCCAAAATTGCACAATATGGTATGAACAGAAATGAAAAACGATCCTTTCCTCCTGAGCTCTCCCAAAATAGCCTCTGAAAGAACAATATGAAGAGGTGATATTCAGTCTCCGTGTCAAGTCACAATGTTGCTTCTGATTTTGATGCTAGTAAGGAATTAGGCCTGAAGGTGGTACTGACAGAAAAATCTTGTAAACTGCTCTTAGGGTACTTCTGCTCACAACAGCAATAAGTTATCAAAACTGAACTCAGTTTACCTCATGAGAATCATCTTAAGTGTAATTCTAGAGTTCTCATGGGATCAGCTATTTTTATGAAATGACCAATTCTCACCTGATATCTCAAAGGAACTTCTTTTCTTGCATAGTTTTGGTTGCATTTTATACAAGTGAGCAAAAGATGGTAGGAGAATTAGAGCCAAAACTAGGGAGAAAAATATTGCAGATGAAATTCAGACACGGGAATACAAACCTTCCATTTGAAGAGACATTGATACGAACCCCCAGTATTCTTGTGTCTGAGGGAAGAAGAGAAAAAAAAAAAAAAAAAAGGACACTGAGGGAGAAAATAGAGCTAGAAAGTTCAATATCTTCTTAATGAATATTAGAAACACAGGAGCAGCAAATCGACAAGTCAGAGGTCATGTGTTGTATCATCAGTGTCAATGAGAAACAAGGAAATAAATGAGACTTGCCAGAACAGACTATCTCCCCAGACTGGGATACTTGGGGAGGAAGGGTTGAACACAGGGCTAGAAAATAGTGGAGTGTCTGCAGAAGAAAATGAAGAATAGATTAGCAGATCTTCAGCAGCTGCTGTAACAGAAGACAGAGAAGGGTGTTGAGGGCAGAGGAGAGGTGAAGTGGGTTRCATTCATACAGTGTAGTGCAGGACAAAAGGAGCAGCTATTCTGCAAAAGYGATGTTACAGGAGAAAGGTCAGATCCCGCTCTATGGAGAGTATTGCTACTTTGAAGAACTGAAGGAAATATCTGTGGAGAAACTTAGAAGAAGAATACCATTAATACTTCAGCCTGATATATTTTGTTTAAATATTAAAGGGCAAACTTATGCTGACTGTTAAATCAATATCAAATCAAGATTGGAATCTGTTTTACGATCACGGACAGTGAACTCCTTACTTTCCTTACTGCTGGAGTCATAAATGATRTCACATTTCAGCAGTCCTGTGGCTGAAAACACAGAGGTCAGAAATGCCCATTTTAATTAAAAACTTTAATTTGAAAGACAAAGTAGCACTTGCTGATAGTGAGAAGTCCCCCTCCCTGCTCCTCTCATGCTTTTGGAGTGCTGTGCAGGGCAGAAGCCAACCCACGTCCCGCTCAGCACAATCCATCCCCCTGGCAAGTTCCCACCCAAAAACAAACCTGCAATTTCCAGTATCCAAACAAGGCTGATGTGAGACCTGAGAAGAGCATAGGTCTTGAGATGACCCCTGATGAAGAACTGATGCCTCCTACTTGTGAACAGCACAACTCAGAAGTAGCCTGTGCATTTCAAACATAACTTTGCCAGAATGGGAAAGTCCATTCCCTTACCTTTCTCACCAGTACCACTGGGCAAGGTATCATTTGATCATCAGCAGGGTTTGATCTGGCTTTCTTACTGTTTTTGCTGAGCATGAGCTGGCCACAGGTTCCCCTAAAGATATGTGGACTTAGCATCCTCAGCCTTTGAATGAGATCCCAGAGGATGAATTTCATCGAGTGTTTCATAACCTATAATGACTGAAATCAACAGAGACGTTTGCCACTTCCTTCTCAGTATTGCAATGCTTGGTGAATACATGTCAATATTGGGGAAGGCTGCACAGGGTGTCATTTTTATACTATTCAAAAGGAAGCRTTATTTAGTCAAAACTTCTGCATATTTTAAGGATTAAACATGGGCCACAGGTCTTTTCTCAGGGATGAAAATTTTTGCTGGCATGAGGTTTGTTGAAGTGATGTCTCCAATAAATCCAAAGACTTTCTTGGAGGCAGAAATTGATTCTCTCTTGCCTTACTCCAAATCCGTGCTGTAGATCCATGATGACACATAAACGTTGAGATTTCATCATCACAAGTTCCTTTCCTGGGTCCAAATTTCTTGTGTGGCCCATGACTGATGGCTGAGTACAGTTGACATCAATCACACTATTCAATAAAAATCTTCCAGCATAGTGACAATTACAGGCTTTTACGCTAAATCATTCACCTAGGAGAAATAGTAAACGTTGAGGAGATTTCACCAGACATAAACAGTGCCAAGAAATTTTGCATTGCTCTAGACTAGAAGGTCCCACAAAATAGCCGAATGCAGTTACTTTGCCACTGTAAAACACATGTGCATTTATTCTCTAAAGCAACATGAATAAGGAGAGTTTTCTTAGCTCTTTGTCTTCTTTAAGCAGACAAAAAATAACCTTTCTGCAAAATTGATGCCTGCTTATAAATCTTAGGGCTAGCTGTATCTTTTGCTTTTAAATTTGCCCCAGACCTGTCAAAATTGCTTTCACAAGTGAGGCTGWCATGACGATAATCTAAAAAAGACAATACTAATTGGAGCAGGACCTGTGTAACAGCTATGCCAYTTTACAGCGGTAAAGTAATGCTTTCTAGTTCATATGCTATAATAATTCCTCTTGAGAAATTACATTGTTTCTGCAAGATTAGATTTTTGCTATATGGTGTAGATCTTAGAGTAAAGACCTAGAAATATTCTGCAAGTTTCCACAAAAAGCTTTTGTGGAAGAGATTACGGTTTAAGATCCATTGAGAGCTTTCAATACCAACAGCAAAACGTCTGGTGTGAATTCAGCGTTTCATTTTACCACTGCTTTTCWGTTCAGAGAAACTGATAAAAGCAAAATATATTCAGTTAGGAAATACTTTTTACACATCCCATAACTTAATGAGTAGAGTTTATTATCTCAAATTTAATAAAAAAACCACTTTTTACTTCACAGAAGTTAAAAAAAAATTGTGAGTAGACTTCTTCCACTCTTACCTACAATAATTTGTGTTGGACACTCTCTGRCTAAGGACATTGAACAAAATAAACTGACAATCCAATCCACCGTGATTCCCCTTATCACACTGTGTTGTCGATTCACTGTTAAGAATATTACTTTTAATTGCTTTATTTGAAAATGGCAATAACAGCCTATTAACCTGGAAATTAACTCTGGACAACTSTTCCTATGAGATAATATATGGATTYGATTTCGTTGARATCTCYGTCTTTATGTAAGTAGCTTTTAGCTAATTTTGTTGGCTATGAATGGGTTCCYCTATTTCATTTAAATTAGGACAGAAGTAAAGGACTGGAAAGTTTCATGATGAGACCCATGTCTTTGCCTTTTGTCTTTAAGAAAAGCCTCTTCCTCACAATGTAAAGGTTACTCTGTAAATGCAGTAACTTTTTTGAGCTATTTTTTTTGTATTTGAAGCATAATTGTATCCTAATTATGCATGTAGCCAAGGTCCATGAACAACAAGCAACATCCTGGATGCTTTAGCCTGATATGTGCAGATCTTTCATGTTTGAGAAAGTATTTGACACATTCAGTAGCAGTAGCCACAGGGTACGTGCTGATACTGCAGCAGCAATGCCATCAGCTTCAGCACTGACCTGCTGCTCACTGCACCCTGACTCCTTTGCACTGCCAGAAGTTGCTTCTTGCTATGAAAGACAGCACAAAAGCCTCAGTGTTGCTTCTATCTGCAGGGCCTCTCGGTTCTGAATTCCTTTTTTATTCTTTTTCCTGGTTTCCATTTAGTCAGGCTTTTCTCATTCCCAGTGTCAGGCCAACTTTGACAACTCACAAGCATCATTTTATTTTTCCTCAAGGTTCTCTCCTACACATGGCCCAAACAGGTCATGCAGGGCATAGCACCACAAGGTGATTACAGCAGTAGCGCACAAGGAGGGCAGTGTGAACACAGTCCAGCTCTCACACTTTCCACATGAGAATAATAATCCCCGTGACAATTTTGCCATTTAATGCTTTAGGGAAGGAAATAATGTTCTATGATCTCCATTCAGCAAAATARTAAGTACCTATGTAAGATGTATGCCCTGCTGCCTCTGGAGTCAAAAAGATTAGTCAGGTTCTTGCAGTTAAACACATGCATGAGTATTTAATATGTTTTAATGATACTGTGTATTCATTTGTCTATTAAATGACTGTAGTCCTGGAAGTCCACAGCAGAAATAGAATGAACCTCATACATCAGATGCCTTCAGTGCACCAAACCCTGTTCCATGGCAGCAAGGGAATACATAACCAGAGGTTTTATATTGTGCAATGAAAGGTAGATATATTTCTTGTAGAATGATATGAAATATTCCTATTTAATTGTTTCTCTGAAAGAGTACTTAATCTAATGACCATTTCTGTATTTTAAATAATTTGCATACATGTAGTCAACATTATGTTCAAGGTTGAAATAGTGTTCATTTTCTACAGGCTGTACATGAAGTATAAGAATTTGAAACCAGTGAGTATGCAGCACTTGCAAAAGGAGATAAATGATGAATAAGAGATACGCATGTTCATTTAAAAGATGTAAACAAAAATATTCTGTGCCTTATCCCTTTCATAAATCCCAGTCCTGGCTCTCGGCTTAGTGAACAGAGTAAAAATAGCAGCACCAAAAATTTTAAATTAATTTCCTTAATATAAATCAAGCTTTATTACACAGTTAGATCCATCATTACAATTTCTGATGTAAATAACAAAGCAGAACAAGACTGAGAAACCATAAAGAAATAGGCTATAAGAAAATACAGATGCATTTGAAATGTTCTTTCTCTGTTGTCTCTTCTGATGCCTACTGTTGTGCAACAGACCACAGATGTGATTGTGCCAACTTACGCCAATAGAAAACCATCAAGATGGACTTTCACTGTGTATTTTCATTTTTAGCCTCTGGATCTCCTATATTAAACAATTTTTATAACCTATTATTCTGATTTTATTCTGAGACTTACTCAGCAAACAGTAAAAATCCTGGTTATCTTCAAGCTAAATGAATCCCATTTTAGGTAAATGGTCTTTGGCTGTTATTGTAATTTGTTCTTAATCGCTGAACAGAAAAGCGATCAAAACGTTCGCTTCTGTTAGAACTATTCTAGCCAGCAACAGCTTTAAGAGCTGTATTTCTCCATGTTATATGAAGTAGAAGGCAATTCTAATTCAGAGCAAGTTTGTTGTTTCAACAAAGAACTTGTTTAAACAGCACAGGATCTAAGCAAGAGGGGCCTGCTTCCGCAGTGCGGTCACTCCGAACGGCTGCAGACCTGGCTTAACCAACYGATTAATGTGGGTTTATGGTTGCTTTGCACCATCAAAGCAATGCAGATAGCTGGAGTTTATCAACACATCTTACCCTGGATATTCTAGCATTAAATGCCATATGGTCATTTACAGATGCGGATGCAAACCCTATTCAGACTTAAAGCAATTATCTGTTAATCAGATGCCATAGCAAGCTGTGCAGCGTATTATCCTTTATTTTAGAAACAAAGTAGAGAGCACTGCATCACCTTGAATAGGAATGGAATAGATTAGGATTTCACAGGCTATATCTTCTTGCAATAAATGCTATTTCCAGTCCTTTGTTGATTCCTATTGCTCTTTTCTCCCTGACTGAAGAGTCTGAGCAGGCAAACTTACACCATTGGGTTTTCTAGAACGTTGTAATCCTTGCATCTTTCATATACTCCTCTGATTTTCTCAGTTAATTCTTTATCTCCATGGGCCATTTTATTTCAGTTCTTGAAGTAAATGGACCTCTGAAAATCAAAGCTTTTTTTTTCCCCCTACCTCTGAGACATCATAGGGAGCTTCAAAACCTGAATGACTTTAATGGCATTGCTAATGTCCCTTAAGTCTAAGCAGCAAGAAGTGTCTTAGCAGGAAAGAGTCACATCACAGGCCCTTTGACTGATTCAGCTCAAAACACTAACATGCGTTCTAGCTGCTTTGCACTGATTTGGACACCATATACTCTTAAGATCTCACTCGAAGGACATCCTGAAGCACAAGTGTACATTTAAAATTGTGAACATTCACCTACGTTAACTTTCGTGGATTTATTGTATACTTAAAGTTATGTATGTGCTGAAGTACTTTGTTAAATGGAGGCCGTACATGACGGGAACGACCTACTTATTCCTTGTCATCGTAATGGAGCAACTGTCACATGAGACCTCTGGTCCTCACCGATCGAGAGTTTCAAAGCAATAACTTAGTGCCAACTGACTCTACTTCCAGATGCCAGTCTCCAGAGCCAGACAAACCTCCCTTATTTCTATTCTTCATTACTTAATCATAATTTAATGATTATGGTGTCTATTCAATGATGTGAAGGTTTTCGATACCGGACTTTTTTGTCACTGCATTGCTCATGCATGGCTGYTTATTGTATGGAAGGCAATGGTAAAGGTCCTTTTAATTTCCTTTAAAAAAGTACTGGGACCCTAAGTCAGTCACCATGTACAAAATCCATATCTCCTTAGTTTCCTCCTTATTCTCTCAGTCCTCCAACATGAAATTAGGAGAAATATTTCCTCATATTTCTCATGTCTGAATGTTATATCACTTGAGCCTTCTGTGTAATAATGTTCTGGAAGTGCCTGGTTAACAATTGGCACGGCACAAGCAAGTAGCTTTGATCAATCTTAAATCCTCATCCCTTGACACTTTAATCAAAATAATTTAAAATTCTATTAAGTACAATATGCAGAGCATTAACACTCTGAACCAGTGAGTGGTTAGAGCGTGGACACTGAGTGATCTGTCTGAGTAACAGCCTTGTTAGAAAGGCTATCATGCTTTGCTCCGTGCTGAATCATCAGGGAAGACAGTGGCAATATCGCTCTTTCATTGCTAATGTACGGCTCAAAGGATCTGACAGGGAGCTTAATGTCTGGCTACCTGAGAAAAGTTGCATGGCTTTCAAACCTGTGAAGGGTTTTATTGCAGTGTAAGTAAAATATCCCTTTCCTTAAGTCAGTGGATTCCACCCAGGAGCGCAGGCAGCACCCAGCCATCCTCTCTTCTGATTCATGCGGCGGTGCAATCCCCCAGCCCACGCAGTACAGCTGCTGCCTTTAGTTCTCATTTAGTTCAGGTCTCCTGTTCTGTCCCTAGTCTGGTGCTTCATCTCTCTCTCAGCATTTGTTTCTCCATTCTTTTTCTTAATGCCATAAAACCATACCCAGTGTCCTGAAGGAGAGCGCCAAGAGACTCTTCCAGCCGACGCCGGGCAGCTGCCATCTCCCACTGCAGTTGCAACTTAAGAACTGAGAACACCTAATTGCCATTCAAAGCTTTGTACTCCCTAAACGTACCCTGTCCCTATTCCCTGTCCCTATTCGTGTAGAGGTTTGTTTTCAGTAGCAATACTGACATCCATCTGAATAGCGACAAGGGAAGGTAAATGTTTTGGGTTGTTCTGGCTGTGCCTCTGGCCAGGTCCAGCAAGAGAGCTTCAAGCAGAAATCACAGGCATCCCCTCACCCCACTCCCTGCAGAGCAGAGCACTGTTCTTATTTACACGGCGCTTAGGCACGCAGATCTGACGCAAAGGCCACACCTCAGGAACTAGGAGCACATACAACCTCATTTTTGTTGCCTTATTTAAAATAGAATGGGATAGATTTAGATGAACTCTCCATGCCCTTTCAGCCCTACTTGCTATAACTGTATGAAACTAGATAAACAACATAGATACACACACACATATTTTTCCTACTATGTTATAAACAGGTCAATACTGGCATACAGATTGAAACATGAAAGGTGATAAAGTCGAATTTAAATTTAAGAAATGAAAGCAAAAGAAAATTATAGGAATTACCCACCTGAGACAGAGCCTACAGTCATTCCTGAACATTTTCTCTGTAATGCAAAGAACCACTTGAAACCACCGAAATACGGGTATTTTTACCATCAGATGTCATACTTGGAAAAAGCAGTTTTCAACAGTCCTGTATACAACATTAAAACAAAGGGAAAAAAAAGAAAGAAACACACTAGAAGAGCTCTGAAAGCTTTTAGAAAAGCTTTTTCAACTCTGAAAAAAATGCAGGAAATATCAAATTAGTAGTACTCGTGAATTCTTTAAGTTGCAAAGGGTTAAATCAGCAGCTGTGATTATCAAAATAAAAACCTGTGAACATACAGAGATTTTTAGTGCAGTAAGTGAGATCATTACTAATTCCTCATTGCCAAACACATACTTCATAGTGTGTGTGAGAACACAGCCTCTAATCATTTTTTCTTTCCCAGTAAGATCTGGTAAAAAGYTGCTTCACTAGGTTTTGAAGCCCACTGGAAGTGCTGTACATTAGCTGAGAAGACTGATCAACCCATACAGTATTAAAAAGACATTTGTAGACTCATTTAATCAATAATGTACAGTATTAGTGTGCAATTTAGTTCGAGAGAAGACAGCTGTAAGACTGTGATACATCAGCTAATGAAAAAGCAAAGTGAGTGTGATTCAGATAAGTAGAGATGCCAAGAGGTAAGTCCTCAGGTGGTGGGAACAGTGATGGCAGCACCCCGGGGGTTCCTGAGCCTAAACCCCAGCTAAGGATTTGTTCCAGAGCGGTGGGGCTGGGGAGCTCTCTCGCATACAGCATCCATTCCATGCTGAGAGCAAGAAGTTTTAGGAGCCACAAAGGCATCACATTACTAATGGAGTCAAACAAGATGATAAAATGGCCCTATTTGACCTTGAAATATTTCAGAAGGTGACAGCTACCCAGGACATTTCTACACACGTGTTTGTCAGCCCAGTCTGAACTCTTCTCTGATTCCAAGCAAAGAGGATTTTCGGGGGAAAAGTAGAATAAATTCTGGAGTGTCTGAATGAATTACCCTAAAATTGGACAGCAAACCCATATGGTAGTTTTTAGAGCCATTTTCTACAAGAACAGTTATCCTGTTGTAAGGGCTGGAATCTCCTTTCAGATTTGGCCCTATCTTACTGCTAGAAAAACTTACTGTTCTCTTTCAGAATGAATTTTCCAGATAAGAGGATGCCCATGGGCCAAGCTGGCCCTACGCCTTTGTTCCTAAACCAGTTTGGCAGCAGCTAGTGAGCCACCATGCAGAGAGATGGCAAAGCCCAGAGCAGCAGTGCTTAGCTGGGTGACCAATCCTAACATACTGTGCCCCAGGGTCAAAACTGTTCTGAGCTGCCCAGGAGTTTCTGCCAGGATTGAGATCAGCAAAGGAAGTAGGATTCAGTACTTAGAGATGGCTCTTCTTCCCATTCTCTTCTATCTTCTTTACATATCAGGTAACTGTGACAATTGCTTCATGGATGCACCGTCTGCTGCTCTCGCGGTGTGACCAGTTACCTATGTTTCATGGCACATTTCTTCTTCCTGGCTGAATGACTTCCCTTATCCACAAGGTACTCTCTGAGAAAGCAGTGCACAGGCTCATGTTGTCAATACTTCCTCAAACACATACATGATCCCATGAGAACAGACACGCTCATCTGCACGTTTTGCTATGGAACCATGATACTCTTCCTGTTCGCAGTTTTTGCTAGCAGAAGTCTGCTCCTTCCATTCCTAAGAAAGTACAGGTAAACAGTGCAGGAGAAATTAGCTCAGTTTAGCATATAATGACTGGCAGAGCTGGGTTTTTAAAAGAGGTAGAAGACTTTCTAGATCTCCTCAGTCTTCTCCTGCATAAAGCATCACATGTCTCTTTGTCATTCCACACATCACAACTCTACAAAGGCCACTTTAATGGGAGGTATGTGTGAGGTCAACTGCTGGCAAGGCTGTTTGAAACACCTAGGATTTGCTGCAGACAGCGAAGATTTTTCCTGTATAAAAAAGGAGGGATTTGAACTGCTATAACATGACATAAAAATCATTGCAAAATAAAAAATTACATTCATAAAACTTCAAGCTTTCTGAATTTTTTTGTAATCACTAATTCTCAGTTTCTCAGTAATGCTCAGTGTGTCTTACCTTACATAAAATCACCACTGATACAAGTTTAGTTTTATGTAATACTCCATATGGTAGATTCATAAAAAACTTCTACTGGGAATACCACCGTAAACTACTATTTTCAGCTATAAAAAATAACCATTAAAGTCCAGACATGCACAAACAAGGTAATCTTCCATAAATTTTGAAATGATAAAATACTACAAATGTAAATGTATTCAGCTCCCATTGYAATGCATGTAATTTTCATAGCTTTATTAGAAATCCTGCCGTTGCAGTGGTTTAGCAATAGGTTATAAATATAGCAGGAGTGAGTCAGCATGCAAATCCCTTCTGTGGAAAACAATTTGAAAGATTTTATAGCCCAAAGCTGTTTATTATTTTGTAAGAATAGTAATGCAAGTTCATGTTCAAAACCTGCTGAGAGAAGAATTTGCAAAACATCCCATTACAGAACAGCCAGGAAAAAAAGCATAAGATCTATGTAATAGCGCTCAGCTAGAATATTTTCAGATCCCCCATTTAGYTGATGCTTTTCTTTTCCTGACATCCTCACTAGGGTCCTCATGAGATTATCACTGTATCACACTAATAAAATGAGAATGTGGCTAAGGCTCAGAATTTAATTTGTCAATTAACACAATAGTCCTCAATACCTCCTCAATACCTAAGACAACACACAGAACAAGAAAGGTTTCTGGAAGCTTGGATTACGTAAATGAATTGTAATTCATTTTGAAAAGTTTTTTTTTTTTTTTTTTTTTTTTGAATATAACTGAGGACAGAAAATATTTCTCATGATTACAAACCCCTTTATAACTGACTCAAACATTTCTCTGTTTTACGTAATAGATTGCAAAGAACAGGTTCTCCAAACATGATCTAGGCAACATGATCCATGTCGCCTCGGTATACTAGCAAGCATAGAAACCTATTTGCTTTCAAGGCTGTCTCCATTTTGCATCTCATGCTGTGCTGAGAAACGTGATAGGTGCCAATGAATAAACAACGAGGAAGGTTCTGAAATTGGGCTATGGTTGGCAGCAAAGGCAGAAGGGTGTTTTGCAGCTCTCAGTGCCCTGCGTCCAGCAAAGACTTTCTCAGAGAGGAGCTGTTTCTTGTGTATGCGTACCACACAAGTGCTGCGTTTTTGGTTATACGCCATCCCTGGGRAAGGAAACAGAGAAGGAAACCTGGCATGAAGAGACATTACAGTCTGGAGTCTGCAACCAGAACCCCCTACCAGCATTACCGTTGCTCCCTTCCACCTTCTGCTGTTGGAGATCTGTGGTTTCTCTGCCAGCAGACAGCAGCCCCACTGGTGCTGGTCTCCCCCTGCCCTTGCCATGGCCTCTTCTGCAACAATCTGTGGATGTCCTGGGTTCATTAAGGAACTGGATTGAAAGCATGAGTCAAGGTTGCTCAGAGGCAGTATGAATCAACATCAGAGTTGGCCTTCAAAATCCTCCTCCATCCCTTTCCCTCTTCTTCCTTTTGGTCCTTCTCCTTCACCTGGACCCACTCTGGCAGTGTCAACACAACATAGTGGTGGCCTAAGGCCTTGTGGACACCAGTCACCTGGTGTCTTTCAAGTGTAACRTCCCCAGCTACTGATTGGCATCATGGGAGTCAGAGGAATTCAATGTATAATGACAGCTTCTGCTCCCACCCATAAACATCCGTACTACAGCCCCTGTGAGATGCTAAACAAGATTTCAAAGATGCTGTTCGAGGGGAGACAGGACAAACTTCAATCCAATAGGCTTAAAGGGGAAAATCAAAATGTTGTGATTCAGGAATGTCTGTGTTTTGTTTTAGTCAAATATTGTGTGATTTTGACGTTCTTAGGCTATTCTTAACAATTCACTATTTTGAATTCTCTGTCTGGCTTTGGAAAAATAGTAGAATTTTGTATACCCTGGGTGCAGATCAAACAATCTAAGAGATACTTATTCACTTAGCTAAAATAAGGAATACCACCCAAGTATCCCAAACGAAAGGACCAGAAGGCCCCATTTTCTATAAGCAGTTAACACTTCCCTGTCTAAGTAATCAATATCATCACTGCAATTTCCTTCTCCAGTTTAAAAGAAAGTTGTATTTCCATATGCATGACAGGCTAAGTAGGATTTTTCCTATTAATAAGAATAAAAGGACTGGGACTGTTTCAATCCAACTCTAATTCCATGTTTAATTATATTATTTTTAAGAACRTATCTTCCCAACAAGAGATAGAATTGCATGAAACTCTGTTCTCCCCCATGGCAGTAGAAACACAGACAAACCCCATCACTTCTAACTGGACAGAAAAAAAATGCAGCAGCAGAGATCTACATCAAGAGCTGAAAGCTACTAAAATCATTTTCACTCAGTCTGTTTCCTACCTATGCCCTAGTCCTCCAGTTCAACAAAATTTTTCCTATGCTTAGATCCATCATACACTTAAACACTTTGCTTATCATAGCCCTGGAATAAATAATTCTATTCTCAGTCAGTCAAAGGCATTCAGGACCCAGAGAGCTGTGGTTTAAAACAGCTCACAGATGGCATTCTCCTCCAATTCCTTATCTTTTCCAGATAGTTAAACCCACAACAGCTATATGTTACCCACAGCATTTTAAGCCTTTCAGTTCTAAATAAAGCTAGGATATGTTGATGCCAACACACAAAGTTGAAAGTTAGTGAGTAAGTTTTGAGCTAATCGGCTCCAGCATCAATAGTAGATTGATGGGAAGTTACCAGGAGGAAGCAGGAGGCTCTGAATTTCAGTTGTTACCTTCCTCCTCATCAAACATAAAATCCTCATAAAATTCTTTATCTTTCTAGAGTCTTTTGAGGGTAAACTAGGTTGTCTGTGTAAAACATTTTGAAATAGAAGGCCTATGGCCAAATCTTAAATTGCATTAAACTCTGGCTTAAAACAGCACAGGAGGAGGGGAAAGAAGGCAGCTTTCAGACAGTTTTCATCTTTTTTTTTCCCTACGATGCTCTGCACTATTGTCAATTATGCTCTTGGCAGAGCTCCTCACAGGGACTGTCAACCTAATGGAGCATCTGGAGACGTGCTATGTCCCAGGCCTGTCTCTCTCCTTGAAAGCCATGCTTCTCATGCACCTCTCATAATCATGGCCCCATCTCTGTGTGAGAAGGTAGGAAGCAGATGGTAGAGAATTACTACTGTTGGCCTTTTGCCATCTAAATGTCCCTCTAAACTAGGATCCAAGGATCTGAGCTCTTCTTGAAAATTGCATCATAGGGTATGGATTTACAGGAAGGCCAAGGTACCTAAGCTATTGTCACACTCAACAGCACAATGCCTAGAAGCTATGCATGTATAAAAGGGAGCAAGACACCCTGAAGGTGTCACCTCCATTGGAGAAGACAGCTGAGAAGAGTCCTTTTAGGATCTGCTATCAGCCCTGTTGTCTCTTAATTCTGCATCTTTCTACAGCAGGAGACTTTGGTAAAGAGAAAGCATGGACATATACCTGACTTTTTAAATTTTACCTCTGTTCTCTGGCTGACCTGGRCTCCATAAGCCATAATACTGTGGCTTAGTAAACAAGCCTCTGGAATTGGCAGGTTTCCACCAGCAGCTTACACATGTGCAAGTGTTTTTTCAGGTTTGTTTAACAAAAGTTGTGATTTCTCATTTCTTTCCTCTTCTGCTGGATCATAATTTAAGATCTATCATTCAAGACTGCCTGATCTTGAGTCATGTGCATATATCACACAGAACATTAAAACCTGACCTTTATACACAGGATAATAAATACCTGCGAGTCACTTACAAGGTAGTAACTCACTCTCACAGTTCAGCAGAGAGTAAGGGCTGAACCTCAACATGAAAACCTTCAGTTGTAGCCAAATATGAGGGGCCTGAGAATAATATTTTTACATTGGGAAGCCTGTAAAGAAGGCTAAATGTATTTCAAAAGTGTGATGATTTATAAGTAAATAGAAATGCAGCTATGCAGATGCCAAAACAACCAGAAAATCCAGGCTGCTGTATTTTCTGTCTGCACAATGCAAGGAAATACTGCATTGTGCTAGGAGCCAGGAGCATCTTCAGCCAGCTGGTCTGGTCTGACTTCAACATAACAAGCAGTGTGTCAGCCAACTCAGTCGTCAGCCTGTTTGCTTTTACCATCTGATTCAGCAGCCTCTGCAGTAATATTGTTGCTGTTAAATGGGGAGTGGGTTTGCAGGGCTTCTTGTCTCTCAAGCTGTGCTGTTTGAGAGCTGAGCCATTCCAGCTYTCCTGACAAGCCTGGCTGAGGTAAGGCTGGTGAGCAGTGAGAGAGAGTCACAGGCAGACTCAGTATCTGCAGAAGTGACCAAGAGGAAACATGAGATTCGCCTTTTCTAGGCTTCCATCAGGCAGCATAGTCAATCTGGGCCAGCTAGCCATAACCTTTAAAACACCATACAAGAAGAAATATTAGCATGATTTAAAGGGATGGTGTCCCATGGCCGGGTCTCTTGAAACCTTCCCCTGTGTCTTCATAGCTATAGTTAATATTTGCACAGAGAGCTCCTGAATCAAAAAAAGAGGAAGGCGAAAATAAGAAACCGATAACGTAATTTCAGTAGTCAGGAACACAATATTTTCTGCATTCATCAGCACACAGTTTATATGACAGGAAACTGGAGACTGTGTTCTTCCTTTTGCATGTTAAAATGCACCAAGAAGCAAGCAGACATAGTGAGTGCCTCTTTGCTTTCCAGTGCATTTTCCAATGCCCCTCAGAGGAAGGGCTACAGCAACACTGGGTATGTCTTTTGTGCCACCTGAGGCATGGTTTGTCTGTCTCACTCTTATTCATTCCTTGCAAAGACGAGCTGAGCTCACCAGCTATTCTCCCATAATTTTGTCGGGAAAGTGGTAGAGGGGGAGTTACTGCTGTTCACCTACCAGTGAATTACAGGCTTTTGCCTCATAATTTACGCTATCCTGAGAGGAGACTCAAGAAAAATTAATTTATACAGCCTAGAGAAAAGACTGCTAAGGAGCTCCTGTCATGGGTCATGTGCTGATTTCATTTATACTGGTGTAAATCCTACAAACCCTAACTGAAATCAGGGGTGTTATGAAAAGCTTAGAAGTAAAAGGAGACTTTGGTTCACAGTCCCTAAATACCAGCAGTGAACAAATGTGGAAGACCAGCAGATCATTATTTTCAATATTCAGTATGGGAGCAACGAAAAATAATAGCACAAAATAAGCAAAGGAAACCTTGAAATGAAGTAAGGGAAACCCATTCTAAGAGAAGGTTCAGTGAGATCTTGGAATGACCTGCTGGGGGAGGACATGAAACCACTGCTGTTTTGTACACTTCGTTACTGGCCGGGGAGCCGAGGAGAGTTGTAAACAATCCAGTGTTGACARAACCCCATGAGGCAGGCGACAAGCCGAGCCTTCCCGTGACAAAATACCTTCTACCAGCCCACAGTGCGTCTGAGGTACTTCCTCASAGATGCTACCTGGTTGCCAAGCCGCAGGCAGCGCACGGGGAGGATGGCATGCTGCCTGCTCTGGTCTATTGCCCAGCCGTGCCAGGACAGGGAATAAATGAGGGATCCTGTTGCCTCTCAGACTGTTAACTTGCCTTGCCCTTGTGCAGAATGAGGKGGGTAGAACCTCCGTGAAGCTTTCTTGCCCCATGAAGCTCCATGAAGCTGGGGGGTTTTCCCCTTCCATATATTTTTTTCCCCACAAAGTATAAAATGTACAGAGTGAGAGCCTTTTGTCCAGGCAGGTATCATTTTGAAAAGACAGCCCTTGGCATTAAAAGGTAGAGACATTTTAAAAACTAACTGAGAATTTTACTTCATTAAGTAGCCCGTAAAATCAGGAATCATTGAGCATCAGGGGGAAGATACCAGAATTAGTCAACATGATAAATGCCTGGTTTCACCAAGCCATAAAGGCTTCATACAGCTCCACCTGCTGATCTGCAGGCTGACGGTGCTGGGTGAGGACTACTCTCACTGGTCTCYGATAAAGGTTCATTCCTTTCAACAGCACAGTAGCAAACCTCTCTGACTTAGAAAGGGCCGTTTCGGCATCTCGGTCATAGTCCCACCACTCTTCCTCTCTGCTGAACTTATTATTTAAAATGTGACATAAGAAAGCCCTGGCAGAGTTGCCTTTGGATGCTGCTAAGCTGGTGCTTGGTGAGTTAGAGAAGCTTTTAAGGGAAGCTGTACTTAAAATTTCCTGTCTTAAGAATTTCCATAAAATCCCCAAATGTATGTAGTACAATCTGTTTCCCTCAGACTAAGAAACAGAATCAAACCTCTAGTGACTTTTAGGCACAATTTTTTCAGCCTGCAGAAGTCAACTCTTTCAGTGGTCCCATAGGTAGCACTGCAGAATGCTTCCAGGAACAACGTTGAGGGAGGAAGAATATGTAATTAAGGATAATCTTTTTTCCTTTTGGTGTCAGAGAACTTATACTTTCCTTTACTTTTTACCAATTTCACCAAAAAGATGTATGGATCCTAATCTACCCTCGTGGAACAAATGTATTTGCACAATTCCATACGACGCGACATGAACCAGCTTTTTTGAAAAAAGTGCAGTATCTATTATTCTTTATGGCACATAATCAGTATTTAAATAAACAAAAAAAATCATTACCATTCATAATTCATTCTCTATTTATTCAAACTGAGTAGTAGTTCTGCTCTGCTGCCTCTTTAAAATGACTATGTTATAAGCTGGGATACACTATYTGCTGGCACCCCAGCTTTGTTTTAAAGCATCTAACACAGAATAATAATGATCCTGTGAACACAAATAACATTTATAGCATGAAAGAAATAGTTATAAAGCGGTTAAGAGAAAATGCAGACATTCTTTTCCCCACCATGTTAGTCTTTCCTATTCCTCTCTTCATTCTGTAAATTAACATTTTTTGTAGATAAAAAAGACAAATTCATAAATTACTGCATTTGGCAGTGGAATGTAGCGATGGCGGCAAGGCACAGCTGGAGAGTTTGAAATGTGGCAGCTTTCTTCTAGGCCATCATTTTCTTGCTCCTTTGGGAATCACTGCTAAATGTGGCTACTGGTAATGTAATGAATATGAATCCATGTAAATCTCAGATGCAGAGCTGGGATCTGTCTCCCTGTGGGCAAAAAGGAAAATTTATTTTTTTCCTATGCAGATTTTTTGCGTGTATATGTGTGTATAACTGTGACCTTACCCTGACAGCTCACCTGCTCTTATGTATCCAGGCCCTGTTGAACTTCCCATTTTTCATTCTGCTGCAAACTAACAATACGCACTCACTCCCTTTTGAAGATCCCTGGCAGAATAATACACCACCTGTTCAGGCCCCTTCCCACCCCCCTCCTTACTAATTAAGCTCTGAAATTGTTTCCAAACAGAACTGGATTTCTTTTCTGCTACCCTCCCCTCTTCTTCATCCTCCTATTGCACCTTTGTAAACATTTTTGATCAGGCAGGAAAGATGATAGCGGAACAGTCGTGACTAAGGAGACCTGTCRCTGCAGCCAAAGCCATTAGTGCTGCATGGTGAACGGTAGCTGGGGTCATCCTGAGTGACGGTGGGACATGCCCAGGGACAGAGAGCAACAGAGAGGACTGCTAGCAGTGGCCAAAGGGACATTTCCGAAATGATGGGAAAGACAGGACAGAGCTGCTCGGCTCTCATTTTAGCCAGCAGAGGCTACTGGTTGACTGACTCATTTTAAAAGTAGGACACCTGGATAGCTGACAGGCATTTTCCAAAGAGGAGGTGGCTGTGTTATGTATGCATATTCTGAGTTTGTTTCCACTGAGGAACAGGCAGTTGGAATTTTAATCCATGTAACTTTTTTCTCTGTGGTAGTACAGTGCCTCATACAATGGGTCTTTGTCCATTGCCAGGGTACTACTGCAATACATACCATAAATAATCATTGTAATAACAGTTACAAAGCTAAGACTTTTTTTAATGGTCTCTAGGGCTAGAAGTCTTTTCTGGGCAATTGGCATTTTTGAAAATCAGGTCACCTAGTTAGGTGCCTAATTCTAAACACAGAGTCTTATTTTATCACTCATTTTTCTTTAAAACACATATGCCTCCAACTTGGCTCATGTAGATAAATATTAAGTGAGAAGGAAGCGGTGGAAACACTTGTCAAAATAAACCAAGAATAATTATTGGATTCCATTCACAAGTTTTTGGAGAGGAAAGATCAGGTCAGCCATCAAATAAGAACAGCTTCAGCCAAAATCTACAAGTAGATGGACGTTGTTCTGCTTGACAGTTCTTCATTGAGGTGATTAACAAGCCTGACTGATGACCCTTTGGGCTCAGATATACAGTCAGGGTACCACACATCAGCTGAGCTATCAGCATATTTCCTGCGTGCATGGCCTTGCAAATACAAAATAATGTGACTTGGCTTCCCCTCCTTTCACAGGGTCTAATCAAAGTCATATTGTCTTATACTTGCTATCGTTAAAACTAATCATGAATACAGCACAGGGCTCAGTTGTGGCACAGAAAGGCAATACTGGCAGCCATTAAAGGCAACAGATTAATTGCAGTTGGTATTCATATAACTAAAAGTTATATGTTCCTGAGACAGTCTGAGTGTCATCCACCTTCCCCTAAAGTACAAGTCTTGAAGTCAGATGAATTGCACCAGCAAAGGGTCTGTTTTGCTTCCCTGGTTTTGAAGGGACTCAAGTCAACCATCTCAGATGGACAATTAAACTATAGGCAAATAACATCACCTGACATGAGTCCTCTGTTTGTACGAGCTCTTAGATGACTACTCTATTCTACCGTTCCAGTCCATACACAACAGCAGTGTAGCACATGGCTGAACTCCCTTGTCGCAGTCCAGAAGGATGTGCCTACTGCATTCAAAACCCTTAGAGAACTCCATCTCACATTCCTTTTCTGGACTTCTTCAGGGCACACTCAAACTAGAGACCTCAGGAAAGGCCTACAGTCAAAAAGGGAAGCCTACAGTAATCTCCTCTAATGTATCTCAGCAGAATTTTTATTCGCCTAGCTAGGATTCGGYTGTGCAGTGCTTCCAGGCTCACTCGATAGAGTTTTGCCACATCCTGATTCAGAAACCAATTCAATCAATTTCAGGCAATTATACATCCAACTTGGGAGTTCCTAAAGGGGTTGTATGGAGCTCATGCCACCACGTACACCCAGAACATTGCTGGAAAGCAGGGTTTTGGCAGATGTTCTACATTACCTGGGGAAAAAGAGATATTTTGGCTGTGAAGAAATTATGAAAAAGTACAAAGATAATTTCAGTGACAGATTTTGCTTTAATATTTGTGAGTCTATTCCTACTCCCATAAAAAYTAATAGCAAATCTGCTATTGACTTCAGCAGAAGAAGCACTGAGGACTTTGTTCTACAGAAAATCTAGCAGTAAAATACACAAAATTCATTTTAGCTATTATATTTTGGATGGCTGACAATAGCCTCATGACGAACTGAACCTGCATCTCCCAGGGAGACATATAACACTTAAATCACTAAGCCATTCCCTTTGATACCCATGCTGTATTATAAAATTAATCTTTTGTAGCAATTAATTAGAGTAGTTATGAAGAAAGTCATGCAGTCTGAGTCTCACATTTATTGCTCAGTGTGGCCTTGTTTGTTTAGTCAGATTCCCTTAAGCCATTAATAGAGGTTTATGTTAATTTCCTTAATGCTTCCGATCAGCATGTTCATAGTTACAATACCACTATGGCTTTGCAGATTATCCCAGCGTATAGCACAAATAAACAATAGACAGTGTTTCCTGTGTAAAGCTCCCTGGGCACCYTAATGAGACTACAACTATGCCAGTAAAAAATGGTAGAGAGATGAGTAAACGAAACTCCTCAGGTTGTCACTGAACTTTCTCACTCATTCAGTTCTGAAGGGGTTAAAAATAAAAAGCTGCCTGGGTTTGTTGCTAAAACTGCAAATAACTAAAGAAAGCAAGTAAATTCTTCAGCCTCTTTTCTCCAGTGGTATTTCTCTGGAAATGCTTGAAAAGCTGGGTAAAGCACAGTCCCAATTTTCTGGAAAGGAAGTAAGCCAAGAGTAGATCTTGAAAATGCCAGACCTAAATACCAAACTGGAATTTATTCAAATGCCTTTCATGTGTGATTCATAAAGCCTGGTTATTCCATCAAAGTCACTTTAAATCAACCCTAGGTGCTTAAACATGTGAAAAACCCTAAGCTCATGTAGAAGATTCTGAGCTTATGCATGTAACTTAACAAGAGGGGCAACTCTCCCATTCATCCCAGATTCCACTAGCGATATTGAAACCACCTGGCACTTGTTTCCAGGATGCCAGAGAGCAGTAAGTACTTTTGTCACACTTTCCTAAAGAAGTCAATCAATGGAAAAAGTAAACACCATTGTCCCCAAAACAAATTATTGCATCCCTTAAAAAACAAATAAACAAACAAAACTCCCAGTCCTATACTCAGCCAGTGGCAGTCAMTGCACAATGGTTGCTTAATGCACTTTGTTATTTACATCGGCTTCTTCAGATTCCAGAGCGGTTACCCACAACTGCAGAACTGCATTAACTATACCCAAGCCCTTCATTTCTGCAACCACGACCGGTAAAAAAGGGAGTTTAGGGCTTTTGCAAAAAGCCAGGGAGCCCCTGGCATGGTGTAAATGGCAGCTTGAAGGTTAAAAATCTCACATACAGAGAGACCAGATGCTCCATGCCACAGTGGTAGAACCTCTCGAGCCAGATGAGGACAGGGCCAAACCCTCTGAGCTGCTTCAAGCACTAGGATCATCTAACTCTGCATTGGGTCAAATGACCTYCTCCTACATTTACCCACTAAATACAACATCTGTGGATCTGCCTCCATTTTCTCCAACCCTGCAAATCACCCAATGTTGAACAATCTCATTGTCCATTGGTGTATTTGTCATGAGTAGTTTAAAGCTAGCTTGGGCATGGCAGCATTACTTGTAAGAACAGGTTAGAGCCCTAAATATCTCTTATTTGCTGAGTATAGCACTGCCTTTATTAAAAATCTTTTGTCTGGCCCTGATTATAAAAGCATTCATCAGTAAGTCTGTGTCCCCATTTACATGCTGGATTCTCTTGCTGCTACTTATGATAGAATTTTTTTTCACCTTGAAAAATGAGGGGTTTATCCTCATTTAATTTTTCTTCCTTTTGCCCCCCCCCCCAAAAAAAAAAAAAAAAAAAAAAAAAAAAAAAAAACTAAGGTTCTGGCCTATGGTTGAAAATGACACTCTGCAGATACATTCACTACGGTTCAAAGGCACAGCCTTTCCATCAAGTTTCTGGAAGAGACTCTAGTATAGAAAAGCTGTGGGACCTAGAAACCATTATTGAACAGCTCGCTGAACTCTAAGATCTTTGCTCCAGAGATGAACCTGCAGAAAAAAAGATGAGCTGTATATTCTGAGAGAAATGGATATGTAAGTGTCAGTGGTATATCAGTTTCTAATCAATATTAAACCTCTAACTGCCAAAATCAATAAGAGTTGCAGGGTTATAGTTGTCACATAGTTTCTCCAGCATATCGGCTAATAATGATTTTTGCTGTGTCTTTTATGTCTAGTGGTTCAGGAATCTCTGCTTTCCTCTCTAATATTTTCAATATTGAAATTTAAATATGCTGTCATGATGGGATGTCAGGCTATRAGTAAGCTTCCTCCTTAGCTTAACAAACAATAAACACAACACAAAGACCCTATACTCTTTCCAAAATGTTGTTCTATAATACTGAGATAATGTGGAATGGGAGGCTCTTTCCAGTAATGRAATTGTTCAATAGTAACCAAAGCAATACCACAGCCACTCAGCATGATACCTAAATGGGAAGAGTTGCTCTGCATCATATTGTCTACCACACTTTAAAGAAAGGCTAGCAAACTGTCAGTGCTTGTAGATCCTCAGGAATACGACAGGTGGATCTTCTGATAGTGTCTGAAAGAACCAACTACTTCAATATCCTTTTTTATCTCCTTTTTTTTTTTTTTTTTTCCATGAGGGGATGATGGCTCCCAAAATCTCAAACAAGAAAAATAATTGCACCGTATGGTGAAGTTGTAGCTTTGTTGCAGTTGCAATGCTACAGAAATGGGCAGGGTTTAGACAGAAGTGTAATATACTTTATGAGACTAAGCAACGTTGCAGGAAAAAATGTATACACACTAAGACATACAAATTTTTATTCAGTTGTGAAATAAAAGCAGTAGGTTTTAGAGCTAAATACATATTGAAAATAGCTGTTCTAAGTTTAACTGGATAATGGTGATTTTTAGACTGTCCGAGAGCAATGGTAATTAGTTCCAGAAAAAAAGGGATGTGTTGTGAAGCTTCATTTATACAGCAAGTTTCTCAGCTGCAGAAACTTGGACAGTCACGCAGGAAATTGTAAGGGCTAGGTGGTTTTGTGCTCTTTAGGTGCATCATTCCTTGCAGTCTAGATAAGTCAATGTGTAGTTGCAGTGTGCCCTGATGGAGAATTGACAAGAGCTTTTGCAGTGCCCCGAAAGCAGAAAAGGAAATGAATTTTACATATTTTTTTCCTAACTCTTTTTTCACTCTGATTATAGYATGGCTGAATGAAGGCTCTGTTCATCCACTGTGTACCAGTCTATATTGTCACAGGAGCTGGAGAAAAAGCCCTACACAGTAAGCTTTCTTTGCCAAGTTATTACCTACAGTGCCAACTACAACACAGTGGGGAACATTTCCTTTATTCCTCTGTGTGCCATCATGAAGGAAGGGCACAGATTTGTTTTAAATTAATTGAGCTAAAATTTGGATTAAAAATGAGTATTTTTTTCACTGAAAAATACWTAAATATACACAGTACATAATTGGTGTACATACCTTGGGAGAAAAGATGCTTGCTTTTATTGTTTCATTTAATAATTGCATTGCAGGATAATAGACATAACCACCTCAAAATTGGGCAAGATTTTAAAAAAATGAAGAGCAGAATTTTTAATGCAACCAACCTTTCTCTCTCTCATATTACCCGTGAGTTTTTGTGAATACCAAAGCTTATCATGAATGCCTCCAACTAAGTGCCTTTTGCTTGGTTTCAGAAGTGTTTTCCAGTGCTGATGTTCAACGGTTTTACAAGAGAAAATAATGAAAGCAAGTAAAACCTGTAATCATCCCCAGCAGGGCAGAAGTCAAATGAGAGCAAGCTGATGTCTTTGAGCTGACTGAGCCACAACAGACAGGTCTTAACAGAGTAAGGCATTCCAGAGGCTGCGTTAGCGACTGTCAAACCTACCTCACTAACACCAATTAACTGGGAGAAAGGGGGATCTTAGAGTTTGGATCAAAGCCTTTCTTGTCCAGATGAAAGATCACATCAGCTTTGAAAAAAAGCTCCAGATGTCTATGAAAAAAAAATCTCTCTTCCATTCAGCATGTTTCTCCATGAATTTTGAATCACTTTGTTGAGAAGAACAAAATAACATCCCAGCTGGAGAACGTGTCAGATGTTTCATTTAAAAACAATACGAAGATAGGAAGGTGGTAGCCAACTCAGAGGGATTTTTTGATCCTCTCCCAAGATTCCATCACTTTTAAGGCAGAGCAATGTAAGTCATTCCCTTTAATCAGTTCTTTATTTAAGAAACAATTAAAAAGAAACACACACACACACACACACACACACACACACACACACAAACCAACAAACTGTGTTTTCTCCTTCATACAAGGATGTCGTGGTTGCAGCACGTAGCGCATGATACCGCAAACCACATCCAGGAATAATGATCTCACTGAGCTGTAACTCACTAAAAAGGTTACGGTGGTTATCAACCAAATTGGCTTAATAGTGTTCCATAAAAAGTTATGTGAATAGTAAATTCAAATATATTTGATGCATTAGTGGATCAGAAAAACTTACCGGAAAACAGTATCTGACACCATGTTCACTGCCTCATCCATTTCAGAGAGCATATCAGATGAACTGATAGCTTTAGAGATTAGTGTACACAAGTGCTTCATTGCTAGCCAGGAACAGACGTATTAGGGAAAATGAAAGAAACGCAGCCAGACATACCCACAGACTTTGCTTTGGGGACGGAAGCTGCAGGTTTAGTGTCAGTGGGCGTTCTTCTAGAGTAAGGCTGCAATATGGGCTCTTTCTCATGTTCATTTATGGCGATTCCTTGCATGTATGTTTTAATTCTCAGTGAGAATACAGCCAAGGCACATATGTGTGTTATACAAGTGGATCAACAGTCTAGGTTTATGTTAGCATTTGATGGAAATGATTTTTTTCAGGCAAGCTTTCACAGACTACTTAAAAATGCAAGATGTCAAGAACAAAGTGTTGGAGCAACCAAAATGGTTCTAAAACCGGGCACTGTAATAAAAGGATTTTGTAGACTAGTAAAAACATCCAACAGCTATAGTCTGCTGGTTCAGGAATAAACTCCACTGTGCTATACTGACTACATTATGTTCAGAAGCAATTTTATCCCTGCCTGTAAGAATCTAGGTATTATTTTAACTCCCTGCTGAAATATATTTACCACAAAGAGGGGTATAAGCCAAACCTAAAGAACAAAGTACTCAGAGTTTGGTGAAGTACGGGTTGAATTCAGAGCTGCCTTTCTTGGCTGCCTTTCTCTGAAARAAAGAGGAGAATAGTTTTGGACCTAAAATTCACCTGTGTGCAGTTACCTAGTTTGCATAGAGATCAGGTAAGTCAAAGGCACATTCTGAAAACTGCAGASTGGAAAGCACACAATGGCTTGAAATGAAAGACCGAAATTTCTGGTTCCTTTGAGTTGTGTGAGCATTAAATATTTGGCTCGGAAATGTGCAGTACTAAATCCTGACTTTCAGCTTATTTTGAAAAGCAACAAACTTTCAGGTGATGTGGACACTGGTTTATATGGTGTTTCTGCTGCTTGGTTTTGCTTTGATTTAAAATTACAGAAGCAAAATTAAAAATATTCCAGCCTCTTAAATACCAATAAAATGCACGAATTATCTTATAAATAAAAAAGTGCATAAAATAATAGACTCAGAAATATTCATACAAATATTGTCCTTTAAACAGGCCAGCTGACTGAGCAAAATAAGTATATAAATTTAGGGAACAGTAACAGCAGAAAACAATGAACCTTCATTCCCTTTGGAAACCAAAGTGGATAAATAGGTTTAGTCATCTCTGTCCCAAGAGAGCCTCATAGCATGCATTTTTTTTCAATGTAAAGTGTGAAGAATTGCATTGYATTTTGAATTCCATTTTAAAACTAATTAAAGGCTTGATTGTGCCACTCTCTCTGTGTTGGAATGCACTTCAATATGTACTCAGCTTAAGGCATGTGCTCAGGGAGAACTACTTGAATATTTAACATCATTAAGTATGATTTTATGTGTTTTGCTGAATCTGGGCCTAAATGTATAGAGCTTATTACTAATCTTGCAAATGAATGACAAAAACTGGTGTCAATTAATGAAATGGATTTCCTCCAAGTCTAGGTCATTATACCTCAAAGCAAGCAGATTCCTTCTCATTTAATTTGAATGTCCAGGTTTTACAGTCAGTTACGCAGGGTTATATAGAGAATTACAGATTTTGTTTACAAAGTCATCAGAATTCAAACTAGTTCATAGAGACCAGGTCAAGTAACGGGGATATTTAAAATCTACTTTGATATACTTTCCTAAGTACATTATATTTTTGTTTATTATTGTATTTTAGGCTAGTGTCACTTACTATAATTATTTGCTAAGTATTTTTGATTGCAACAACAGAGCTGAAGAGCAAGTGACAATTTAGATGCAGTAAGGCTTCCCATCTTCATATATTTCCCAATCATTCCCTAAAAAATGCTCTTAAATAAATATCTCATGCCCCCATGTGGTTAAAATGAGAGAATGCTGAACATACTCTTTAGAGCTGCTTTTTTGTTATCTTTTTATTTGCATACAGAGTATTTACACCATTGTGTGCCCAAAGAAAGAATGATCACCAAACTGCATAATAGTCTAATTTAGATACGTTACTAATGATGAAGGTATATATTTAACTAATGTTAAATGTTAAATCCAGAAAATGTTGTAGGCATTACCATGGCCTGACTTTGGATTGAGTAGCAACACAGTAACATAACAAAAATGCCTTTTGTGAAATTGCAGTATGCACTGACAAGTGCTTAGGAGGGCACTAGCTAAAATTCACCTGCTAATGTCCAGGCATCTTATGCTTTTAGGTATAATTTAATTAACATTTAATTAACAAATGCCTAATGAAAATACCAAATCATGATCTAAATCAATTTATTTGATTTAGCTTGAAGGAGACGAGGACAAGTGTCGAGATTTTCTTTCCTAAACAAATGTCCAATATTGGGTGTCTTGGCAAACCAGAGATTCATCAAGATAGACTTCTTAGCTTATTTATTCACATTCCAGACTGAAGAATAAGGCAGACTTATTATGATACTTCAAATCCAGCATCTTGTCAATGAAAATAACCCCCCCTCCGTGACTAATTCCATGATTTTGCAAAAGTAATTTTCTGCATCAAAAGTGAAGATAACTCAGTATCTATAATAAAAGTCCATTCCCATAATTTGTGTTCCTCTAAAATCACAGTCCTGCAGACAAGTCTATTATACACTGTGCATACAGAGAGAGGGGGGGTTCAGYTCCTTTCGGCAACAAACATTTTGTCCTCTAGTTAAAGCACTGAAGATGGTATTTAATGATCCAATTAGGGACACTGATTTTTTTTTAAAATGCCAAGGTCAGTTACATCCACAGAAATCAAAAGCCTCTGGACATTGCCTATCTCTCTCCTCAAACCCTTTTAAGGATCTCCCCAGCATTGCTGCCAAGTTTATGTTGCCTCCTCTCTCAGTGCTTAGAGTGCAATGGGTAGATTGTCTGACTGAGCTTTGGGTTAGATGCGGGTTTTTTATTTATTTGCATTAAATAATTGGCATAATTACCTGTGGAGCAGAATACAGCTATGATGCTACAGCAGCCTAGAGCATGACACTGAAAATTAGCTACCTACCGTGCTCTTCCCCCTTTTGCTGTGATTACCTCCCYGCCATGCTCACAACTAATCAAATTAACTGTTATGTCCATCTGCTCTGAACCAAAATCCATGGGACTGCTTTAGTGTGGGATCAAGCCCAAGATCTATTTCTTGCTCAGGCCTGGTGTCTGCCTGCGATGTACCATGCTGTCCTCCCCTCGGCTTTCTATTAAGGTGACATCCTGTACAAGAGACTGGTGAGATGAACCTTAATTGAGAAATTAATATACAGCAGGGGGCAAGAAAGAGAAAAGAAAATATGTGAAAATGAGAACCATACAGCTGTTCGTCATACAGTGATGTGAAATTGGTAGTTGTTATGCCCTCCTGTGTCTGGACAAATAGTTACTAAATTAAACAGTCTTTTCAAGAGACAGAGAGGCAGCCGAAGTAGCTTCCTCCCCCTGCCCCAGCCTCTGGCAGCCTGCTCCTAAAGAATGGCTTTAATTTTTCCTACAAGAACAGATGCAAGAGTATAGGAAACTATACGATAGAGCTAGGTGACTGTTATCAGTATCTCCTGTGATGTACTGTAGTAAATAGAAAAATAAACAGCTCACTACTGTAAAAAATTACAGGGCTGTAAATCCACCACAGGATTGTGGTGATATCGTAAACTACAGGAGCAAAGCTCAAGTGGCCTTATACAGTCACCACAATCCAGCGACGGAATTATAGTCCTATAACTCAAAATTTACTTAGTTCTTACACTTTATAGAGCAAGGATCGGAGCTCTGGATCAACACCCTGCACAGACTCTCCAGGTCTGCTATTTTTTATCTCCTGCTGCTCTTTCTGCTTCTGTCTCTGTTACTCTCTTCCTTCACAGGCACCACGCAAAGCTCTCATTACTCCTAGCATTTCCATTAGCTTGGAGAAACTGCCGTTACAGCTCAGTTTTGCTACCAGGACATAAGAATCCTTGATTTCTTCTCTAAGAAAATCTGTGCAAGATTCAGGGAACCAAGTAGCAAATGAACTGACTTGGCATTTGTGATAAGGATTTTGACAGACAACATGGTATTAAAACTTCCTCTAGTGCATGTTTATCAGATGTCCTAGCCAATACATCAAGAATTATAATGTGTCTCTTTCAGGCCATTGCTAACCCATCCCAGAAACGTTAGACAATACTGATAAATACAATCAGGATTGATAATGTTCTTTACTCATAAATTTGGGCCACTCGGTACAATGGTTTTTAAATGTTCTCTTTCAAAACAGAAGTGAGGTTTCACATACCTTTTTCAATATAGGTGGGCCCCAAATCAATCAAATACTCTCTAATTCCAGCAACGTGAGTAATCCTTTTTATTTCTGTAAATAATTTAATTTAAAAATGGCCTGTTGTGTGCTCTATTCAGGTGATAGATTTGTGCTCTCAGCACTTTTTACATATTTTTTGGGGGTCCTTCCCCATTCAAATAGCCTGAAATATCAGAGAGSAGCTGCAAAAGAACCTGTGCGTGGGCTCTAGTACTCACTTGCACCTTAGCACTCAGTCCTCCCATTAGAAACCCACTGGTACCATGGTCACACTGTAGATATCAGTAGATCAGATCTTCACAAAGATCTGTCCTCCATATTTCAGATGTATGAATCATAACAAAAAAAGGAAAAAAAAAAGAAAAGGAMAAAGGAAAAGAAAAGGGAAAGTCAGAAGGAAAAGGAAAAAAAAGAAAGGGAAAGGGGAAAGGGCAAGAAYTGAAAGGGAGYTGAGAAGTCTTCTAGTCTCTCCCTGGGAAGCAGCTCCTGCAGGAGGCATCCTCAGCCCACCTTGCTGCTCTTGGGCCTTAGCTAGCCTGTGAGCCTGATCCAGCTGTCTCAACGGCTTCCTGGGCATGTCTCCATTTCTTTCCCAGGTGAGATTACAGCAAAGAAGTCTCTCAAGCTTGTTTCTGTGGTCTCAGTCTACTTGATCATTGGTAACATGGCCAGGACCCTACCTCAGAAAGCAACTCCAGAACCAGCAGGCAAGTCATGACAGGCTGCTTCTTGGGGGCCCATGTTCAGAGGCAAACACAGCCCACCTTACCCCTTGATGCTAGTGGTGAGATTGAGTCTTCTTGCCCTTTTTAGCAAGGGTTGCGAATGATTACTTCTGCACAACCAAAACAAAAGACTCCCAGTCATGGACCATGGCCCCAGTGCAGTGGCTGTGCTGCTTCACGTTCCCTGTCATTCCTCAACAACATAAGAGATGTTACAGGCCTCATGACTAACACCTGGTTCAAGGTTAAGTGATGATACAGTCATCTCCTTCACTGCAACATGCCAAGTTCAGTACTTCCTAGTGAAATGCTACTTGCCATTCCAGGGTACTGTCTAACATCACTGTCATAAAACAGCACAGGTGAAAAGAATAATTTCAATCTCCTCTTTTCCCTTTAACAATCTACATTTAAAAAACAGAGAAAAACTTTATTTCAATTAAGCTAGATATGCTGCTCCAGCTTTGTCAGTAAAACACTTGTGGCCTCCTTCTCCCTCCAGGAAATGTAATTTCTGCCTTTTTTCTCTCTCTCTCTCTCTCTTACATTGCCTACTTTTTTTTTCCTAAAGTGAAAATCAGACCCTGTAACTCACAGTTCAGCTAATAAATAGTGTAATCTTCACGCTCATCAGTGTTTATATACAAGGCACAGGAGAGCTATTAAGCAAGCACAATATATCTAGAAAAAAATCACTGAGAAAAAGAGAACATGGAACCAAAGTCATCTATATCTGTAAGTAACACAGATTCCAAACAGAAAAGTGAAAGGGGGCACAGAGAATAATGGATCTATTAAAAGTCCCTTGCTTAACAGTTAGCTTGAAAAAAAGCTGCTAATGATTTTTTTAAAGTCCTGAAAGAGTTTTTAAGATATAATTTAATGTTATATTTTTTTTTCTCATACTCTTTCCATTGCTGCCTGTGGACCCTAGATTTAATCAGATTTCACTTCCTTCTCTTGTGAGACTTTATGAAGTCTTTCTTGATTTACAGTCAACCAAAGCAGTTTTAATAATGTATGGTAAAAGGGTTTAATTTTTAATAGACAAGAATGGGCTAGAGCTGCTACACGTGGTAGTAGACTGGTAACTACAGCATTATACTCTGCAGAGTAGTTAGTAAAAAAGAATAATGTATTTATAGCTCAAATGTTATTGAAAACATGTTTATTTTATTACTAACATGAATGTATAATTGAAGAGCCTGTCTAACCTGAAATTATTGTTCACACCTTATTTACCAAGAGGATAAAGTTGTTTTCAGCCTGTTGCCATAATAACTCAAGCCTCTTATTGTTTTCTGTCTCTCATGCTGTTCTGCTGCTCCAAAAGCTCAAGAAAAAAAAAATGTGAAATTACACGTTCGTATCCCGGATTTAGCTAATCAAGGGGGAAAATATCTTCTGACACTGGTGACTGATTCATAAGGGTTAGCCTTAAAATAAGATTATTTGTATCTTGATGTTTGTGTGCATTTGTCCTTTGTTTCTAAGCACCAAGCTAACAGGAAAGCTGTTCATGCAGATGAAAAACTGGTTTAAAACCAAAAGTCTGATTCTGAAAACCAGAAGGGCAGTTCCACAGGAGTTGTTTTTCATTACTAAGCTATAATAGATGAAGAAGGGGGCTTTTATAGTAGAGAAAATTCCTCCATTCTCCTGCACAGTCCCAAAAGAACAGCTAATGCCTTATTAATAAAGGCAGGAATTATCACCATGTTTAACACTAATGGTACAGATTTTGAGGCTTTATACCTGTAGCATTTCAGTGGAGTCATTCTTGATTTAGCATTGCTTTCCTAATGAAATGAGGCAAATCTGTTTCTCTGTGTGTGAATGTTTGCCTGTCAGTCACCCATGATAACTATCTAATCCAGAAGCCAAGTTCAGCTGAAATGCGGCAGTGGGAGAGAGATGTCGGTGAAATTGTATTTTATGATAACAGGCAAAGCAAGAGAGGATAGTCATGCAACTCACGCAGGAATTCTACAGTAAGGTTAATCCTCACTGGACTTCAGAGAATCCACATTAGCATTTAGTTTTCAATCACAAAGTCACAGGACACCAGGTTTCATCAGTGTTGCTGATCACTGAACAATTAATTATTAGTAGGACARGAACATCAGGTCTGTAGATGTACACAGTACCACGATACTGACTGCAGTGGAGGTATAACTCTGTGTAGACCTGTATGTATCCCAGCAAATACATCTTGGTTTGTGCCCCAGAGCCTACGTACAACACAGCAAAGCCAGCATAACCCCTTGAGTGCCATAAGAATGAGTAAAAAATATATGGGATTATTTGCCAATGAAAAAAAATTTATACATTTTTAAATCTTCTTACTTCAAAATGAGCCATCAAATAGGTTGTATAACACATAATGGCAAAATGAATGCATTATGAATGATTCATTATTATGGAAATGCTCAGATGCTTATTGGTGACATGAGTCATATAACATGCAATTTTCACACAATATGTTGTTAATAATGGATAAGGATTTATCARTATATTATTATATAAAACAGAAGGAGCAATATTAAAACTTACTCTTTCACTGGAATCAAATAACTTATTATGCATTGAGTTGCTTGTGAAATTGAGCTGTTCATGCCATTGCTACTAATTACACTTTAATGTCAAATTTCTAAAGTAGATATACATCAAGCTACTGAAATAGCTCATCACAGATCAAATCTAGATCACTGTCGTGCCACTAACCCAAAAGAAATGCTTTTCCTAAGCCTACCTAAACCTAAAGGAGAGAAAAGAAAGAAGAAAGTACTACCTTTGGCTGGTCTATAGCATGCACTCTTAAAATTGTCCCTGCCTGTGAGGCCTGTTTCTCATCCAAACGGGAAAGCTCATTCCTATGTAATTACTTCAGGAATTTTCAGAGCAGGAGTTCAGTTATGGTCAAGTCCTCTGAAGAGCCTGGCTGATGAGTGATGTAAGACAGCAAACAAGCCTGGGACAACAGGCTAGGAACACAAAGGCTATTTCCAACAGTGCTTAGATACTCTCATATGCCTTAATCAGGCCTTTTGTAGATCGAGCTGGAGTAACTTAAGAAGACATAGCCCTCTTCCCCAACATTGTTTGTCGCCACCACTCTGCTAATGCCCACCTTAATGTCTCTTCCCTCCCCAAATAAAACACTTCAATAGACTCATCTGCCTCAGATCCAAGTCACCAGCTCATGTTGCTATTGAAGGTGGTCTAAGCTGATGTAGCTGACTTTGTAGTCACATCAATGTGGAGTATCCATTTTGATACTTGAGCTTTAGGTGTGATAAGCCCCACATTAGGAAAGATGATAGTGAGCAGTTGTGGTAACCTCTTGATTTGCAGTTTCCAAAGAGTTCCTGCCATAGTAGCATCAAAGGCGGGACTAAACACACAACAAAAAGTACAGCGCACTCTGCTACGCTGTGACAGTCTGGCATACAGCATACCTGAAAACTTCACTTTATGATTGTATTAAAAAATCAACATATATAGGAGACAATAAATAGAAGACAAAGTTAATGTCAGGAAAGTCAGCTTGGAGAGCAGCAATACATTTTATTGTCCTACCTTGGGAAAACAGAATCTGTACTTGTGCATATAATTCAGGAGAATTTTTTAGATCTTGCCAATTCCATTTAATTGAGAGAGCAAATATCTCGATAGAGTTAACTAAAAGACCACTGATCAAGAGAGGTCCACAGTCCAGCAGGAAGGTAACAGGAAAGCCCAATGGTAAATGACCACGTGTTAGATATTAGCAAATGAACTGCATTCATTATCTTCTTTATGGTTATCATAAAGAAATTTGGAAAATCTGTTTTCCAATCTGTTCCYGCAGATAWAAGCCCCGTGACATGATGCTCCAGAAAGCCAGGAATCCCCAACTCACAGCCTTTAGTGAAAATAGACAACTTGTCAGAGCTCCAAGATCTCTATCTGAGATCTTCTCCATTGAAATCTTCCTTTTACCCCTCTGTTTTCCAGAGAATTTGACCTAGATTTGCAAATACTTCTGGTATCCCCCAAACTTCCCCTTTTCCCCCCTCAGAATATGTTATTTTTGGAGGGGGGAGGAAGTCCTCTCATGACAGAGATTGGTTTCCTACTTCCTACATACATTTGTAYGCACTCCTAGTGTAGCTGTTCCTAGTGAATCATTACTGGTCTGCTCAGCTTTTCTATTATGATTTCCCTCCCCATCCACCACATCCCACTGTGAAACAATGTAAAATGTAAATGTAAACATGTAAAAGGGCTCAAAGAATGCAAAGAGAAGCATTGCCTGTTCAGACTACGCAGGGCTGCGCTTAGTTTCYCATCATATTTTTTCCAGCAGTTTTTTGAATAAGCCCCAGATATCTGAACCCAGCCTTTTCTGCTGTCAGCTAGTGCCCTAAGGATTACAAACAGCAAAGAAACCAAGAGGAAATAACGTAAATAGTGCCTACAAGAAAAAAGGGAAAGCTGCACACAAAAGTCAGTGACTGATTAAAATGCATTCTTTTCTCACAGAGGCTACTAATTAGCTYACTAATACCACTCTTATCTATTTTAATAATGTAATGGTCTGCTGTCACATAAAACAAATGGACAGAGTCTTTCACACCATCTTCACCTAGGGAAGTTTACTTGAGAGAAACTTTTCCCTTTCTGCTTCCAGCTCTGGTAGTGGGATTCCCCTTTCCCCTGGCAGGGGGTGAAGCTTCCCCGCTTGCACATTGTCAGGCAAGTTCCCCTCAGATAACAGTAACCAGCTAGCTGGGTAGACTCCTTTCCCAAAGCTCACCCCCAACAGCTGTGCTTCCACATGTTAACATTGCATCTGTCCCTCAGGATTGACCCCTTAGCCTCAGCCTCGCCAGGGGAATGGCTAGCACATCAACCCCTTGCCTCGTCTGAATGTCTAGATGTCCTTATCTCCAAGAGGGATGTGAGGTTTCCTCCTAACTCATCCCCCAGAGTTCAGCGGGCTCATGGAAGAAAAGCCAGTACCTCTCCAAAGCAGGTACACMATTAATCTGGAATGAAGACGGAGAATGATGACAGGTGGGCTGGCACAGAAGCCAGGCTGAAAGAGTAGTATGTCACAGGAATTGCTAGGCCAGGTCAGACACACAGCCTATCTAGCCCMCTGTTTGTCACTCTCTCACAGCAACTTGTCAGATGCTTCACTAGGAAGGATAGTAGTCTGGTGGTACGCATTGTGCAACACGTCCCCCATCCCCTCACTTCAGCCTGACCCCATGAAGACTTCTCTCCACAGCTGCTTACCCATATCACCTTCAAAAAGACACTCCCAATACACTGTCCTCCTATCCTAGATGATCCCCAGTAACTGGAGGAGTTGGGAGAGAAAGAGATCATTCTTCTATGGGGAATGGGGACATGGTGGTCCAAGGGAGAAAAGAGGAGTGCTGCTCCTGGTGCTATTGGATAAGGATTAAACTGTGGGAGAGGAGAGGAAGGAGAAGTCATTACTCCTCCTAGGGAGATAATTCATTGGAATTTCTTTTTCTTCTTC
>NW_028186379.1:6098060-6116098 GCF_003343005.1 Rhea americana
GTCAGAGCAGTTTCTGGCACATGACACTGGCTCTCATGAATCAAAAAGGAGGTGTGAATAGCTTGTTAGTTCTACTACAAAGCTGCTTACTGGCTCCAGGATCTTGGTTTCAGAGAGTGTAAGGCAGAAATGACTCAATGCATGTAACACAGTTTTAAACTCATATAAACAGCAGCTTAATTGTAAAAGGAGGTTACCTGCAAACTAAAGATCTACAGCACAGTTAATACAGTAGCATACTATAAACAGAAAAACAGTCCATTTTATCTCAGCTGCTTACAGCATAAAACATGTCCTCTTGGGACAACTTTGTCAGTGCTGTGATGGAACGGACATTTCACAGCCCCAGTGCTGAACTGCAAAATTACTTGTCTAAAGTCCAGTTTTCCAATATGGGTATTTACCCTGAGTACTCAGATTTGTACTTATGTAGCTGACTTTAGGTGTTCATATATGAGATATAGGCAACCTTTCTAAGAATTTAAGAATTTAAGAATAATAAATGGAAGAACAAAGCAATATGCTTTTTTATGGCAGCCTGGATTGCCAGTCTAACTAGCAACTGATTCAATGCRCCCTTTAAGGGCACATTCAATGTGCAGCCTGAGTCACCTCCACGGACAGAACACACAGCGGCTGTGCCTTGCTTTCTTTGTGTGCAGCAAAATGGCAGATACCTTTTTTAAATCTGCCATTGGGAATTTGGCCTTAAGAATATCTATCCAGTATGATCTTTTGAAACTTCTAAAAACTTTGCTGATGGACGGGATTTTAAAAGCACATTCCTATTTCAGACTGAGTACAAATTAACGTGTTCAATTTAAAATATGTAGACTATGTACGTCAATAGATCTCATTGATGCATAATGTCTCTCAGGACCTGATCAACAACCTCAATATACAGCACTTGATTTCAATGGGGCAAATGTCCCTAGTTGTATATATCTAGAAATAAGCACCATAAGGTCCAAAAGGACCACTTATACAAAGGAATACATATATGAAGAAATCTTCCTTTCATAGTCTTTCTGAGGGGCTGATCAAAAAGAAAGAAACAAGGTGATTTTGTCTACATATAGTGATGGAACATTGTGACTGTTTTAAGTCTCTACTGCACTGTGATGGCTCTCAAATTTAGCTAATTAAGAGATGTTTCATCAGAAGAAAATATTTGTAAAGTCAGTGTGTCCCTAACAAGAAGCTATGTCGGTTACAAATGTTCACAAAAGAAATTCCCAACATTCTTTAAATATAATCAAATTACTTCCCTAATTAACATTAAGAATTAAAGCTTTTGAGATTGATGTCACAGCAAACAAAATCGCTTTTTGTTTTCTGATCATATAAAATGATGGTAGTTTCCTTTTCTCTACAGATTGTGAGCTCTCCAAGTAAGCTTAATTTGAGAAAAATGAAAGTCTTTTTAATCAAGTTTATTCTATTTGCTTTAGTGACAGTGGTCTTTCTAACATCAAACAGCATATGCCTAGCTGAACTGATGAAGTCCAGCCTGCAGAGCACAGAAGACTATGATGACAAATATTATGAGGTAAGGTTTGTGTTATTACGATGTTATTTGGAAGAACTGTGGGTCAGATGCTGTACGCTGTGAAGTTTTTGGCAAAGGCTTCCCTAAYCTCATTGCACAGGACTGGGCATTATCGTGCTAACAGTATGGAAAAGGCTTTTTGAGACAATTTTCAGGCAATCCATTTGCTCTGACACACATACTATGTAAATCAATTCATGTTTCAATTTTCTTGCAATACAGCTTTGTGATCAGGCTGAGACTTTTCCTGATATGTTTCTTACTCTCACAGTGGGGCCTCAATTAACATTCCTGTCAGGCATTTTATACACGTAATATAAAAGATACATTATTAATGCAAAATTAATAAAGCAATACTTGTAATGCTCAAAGAATAATGATAAACAGAGAACATTATAAATCTAATGTAGTTAATGGTCTTAAAATTCTTCCCTGGAAATTGACTATAAAAGTATCTTTGCAGGGTTCCACATTTATTATTTCTCAATAGATGCCAAATAAAATTTGCACAGTTCATCTGTAATATTTTTTTTTCTTGTCTGCCCTGCAAATACTCCCTAGGAAAGGAGATCCAACCTCTCTTTTTGTCTCAGGTACCTTTGCTGGTGTAATAAAGATCCTTCAAACCAAAATACAACTTTAATTATCCCAGTGACATTCCCTGGTCCTCAGATATATTTTATTTAATTCAGAAGGAGTGTGCAGGTGCAATCCAAGGCAGAGTTATTTAACATTTTACTCGTGGAGTATGAACTGGGACAGTTTGTTTCCTTTCTCTCCCTATAGATGGGGAAGCTCTTGAGGAAGTCAGCAAACTGGGAAAATGTACTGAAATTAGGACTAATAGCACTTGTGTCTTTAACTGAAACCAAAAATTATATTTGTGCATGTTTGCCTTTAAGGCTGAAAAGCTTAATTTTGTCGCAAAATAAAGAATGTACAATTTTCAATATGCCCAGGGAACACTGCTACATTGGAAAGTCTTATTTTGATATAGTTATTTTTCAGGCTACAGCTGCRCCTTACATCATGAGACAGATAATATACTAGATTCAGTTCTACACTGTAGTCCAGCATAGCCACAGGAAAGCAGATTTTGTGCTGGTTGGCTCTGACAGCCCAGCAGCTCCTAAGGCATCCTGTGTACTAGTGGAGGATTAAAACAGCTTAAAACTCAGAGCATTCTCTATGCTGCAAGGCCAGAACAGACTTGAAGTGGACTTGACCCAAATGATTCCCACTTATTTCCTTGCCTGCTAATCCAGCGGTATGTTGGATCAAAAGCGTACACCCAGTGCTTAAGAAATCAACTATTCCTCCAGATGGCTCATCACATCCTCCCCCGGCTCATCCACACCAGATGAATAGAAGCTCACGTCTGTATTAAAGCCATTAAATATGGCCAGCCTTTTCCCTCCAGAGTCCTTCAGCTAGTAACAGCGGAAAATGTGGACCTGACTCCTATCCACACTTAGCTCATGGCCCAGTTACCGATACCTATGCCTGGAAATATTTYCAATTGACATCACTTGAACAGTTGCAAAAGCTGATACAGAGAGGTGCTCCAGAGGTTAGTGAACTGAAGAAATCTGCAGGACAATGTCTCTATATGAAGTAATCCACATTAGAAGAGAACTTAGCAAATATAAGTACGAAAAATATTAGATAACAAAAAGTCTTACCCACTAGCTTTCTAGGGAGATATGAAAATGAATACTTTATGTGACTGGTGTGTAGCTGGAATAACACTCTATTAAAATTATATTATCCATTTTTTCTTTTCYTTTAGATTAAAGACAATATACTAGAAGAAAAGCAGAGAAGTCTCAATTTTGAAGAAATGAAAGACTGGGGATCAAAAAATATCATTAAAATGAACACTCCTGCGGTAAAAAAGGTGCCAAATTCAGTTGCTAATTTACCTCTCAGATTTGGAAGAAATGATCCAGAAGAAAGAAGCATTAAGCCAATTGTTAATTTGCCTCTGAGATTTGGGAGGGCTTTTGAAGAGAGTCTACTTAGACATGCCCCACATTTATCACACAGGCTTGGGAGATCTCCATTTGTTAAAGGTTCCATTCAGTCACTTCTAAATTCGCCACAGAGATTTGGGAAATCACTGTCCATCAATCTGTCTCAAGATATACAGGAATCTGAACCAGGTAATACTATGTAAGTGTTCAAGCCATATATTAAATTGGAAATTAAGTTRCAGTTTAGCAATGATCAAGCACAACAAACCTGCCTCCTGGGATATTCCCTGAGCATTTTAATGAGTCTAATTTACCAAAAGAAAACTTTGGAATTCATCATATTAAAAAGCATTATCACAAGAGCTGGTTGAGAATCTCTTTATGAAACGTTTTCTAATGAGAAGATGCCAAATGGTCAAACCTGAAAAAGTTCATATGACGAAATTAGGTTTAAAAATACTTTTTGAGGTAAGGTTTCATTTTGAAAAGTTTAAAGCTTTAGGGGCAAATACGCAGAATCGTTAAGATATCCCACTTCAGTGGGATAAAATGACCAACAAAAATTACTCTAAATAACTTTTCATTTTCTAAGTTTTTGCCAATTAGAGTAAAAAATGACAGGATTTAAAACTGAATTGAGGCATTCTTAAATGATCAGAAAAAAWTTTTCCTTTTCTCATCCAAACCTATTTGTTTCAGACTGTGATACTGAGGCAATRTTTGACATTTTGATTTTTCATTTCAAGTTAAGATGAGAAATTTTTTCGACATCTCAGATTTTTTTCATGCTAGAAAAAAATATTTCCTGCCCATTTCTACAAAATAATTTTTAAAAGCTCTTCAATAAAGGTCCTTCTTTTCATATCTGARAATATATCATTTGTTTCTGTATGAAAGTTGGCTTCTGTTGGCTTCAGTCAGCTTGAGTTGACTGCACTAACTTTGCATYTGACACATGCATAAAATAGAAGTTGGAATAAGGGAAGATAACATATATCGGAAGCCAAGATTTCTGTCTGTTTGTTTGATTTCTTTCATTTCCTTGTCACTGTATCACCTGATAATAACAGTTTTTGTTTTGTTATGTTTTCTGATATTTTTAGGGATATGAATTTTAACAACTAAGTTAAAACTGGAATCAAATGATGAAGACTGAAATCGAAAGACTTGGAAAAAATGCAGTCTGTACTCAAAYCTAAAAGTCATGAGAAGGAAACATATATGAGAATTTAAATGCAAACTTGTCTTCATATTATGAATAATATTGTATTTATTCTGTACAAACCCTTGATGTGCAAGGCAATGATAATTATAGTGATTGTTGTACTAGTTTACTTCAGTGGCAGTAGTATATAAATTCTAATTTACGTCTGTATAACTGATGTCCTGTTGGTTGTAAAAACTATTTTCAGAAGAACAGCTGTATAATTGAAGCATTCAATTTAATGGTTCTTTTAAGCAAAATTAAAAGAAGCATAGTATAAGTAAAGAGGCATGGTACGAATAAAGAGAATCCCACTGTCTGAATAACAAACAAGCAGGACTGAAACCATCAGTACCTTTGTGTCATATGTAGCTGAAAAAAAAATCAAGTAAAATACAGAGAAAGCATTTTTCCTGTTGTTTATGAGTCATCTTCGATATAAATCTAAAGGGTGACTAGTAAGGAATTTTCCACAAATAAAAACTAGTTTCTTGGACCCCTCGGAGGAATAACATCTAACCAAAGTCATTTCATAATGCAGTTACTCTTTTTCTTATATATCTGAAATAACGCTCTCTCTAATGTCCTACAGGATCTGTTCTGTGGGCACTCTGGTTCCTCTGTTAATGTGAATGACATTACACCTACACAGTAAGATCTACGCCATTATGAACTAGCATTTTCACTCTGTGTTTCTTATCAAAACTATTCTCTTTTAAGTAGAATATTTTGTGCTTCCATTTCTTCCAGAATTCAGTTGTTAGTAAGTTTTGAACAGAAGCTGAACTTGTAACTGCTAAAGGGAAGTCAAATCTGGTGGGCTGCAGCTTGCTACAGCCTGGCTGCTGTGGTCCCCTAATGCTTGGTCCAGCCAGTAGGGAGGCTGYGCATCCCCAACACACACAGACACCCTATACACACACACAGACTATAGAGTCACAGTTGACTATCTACACGCAACAGGGTGATGTTGGCACCACATACACACCCACAGGACTCATATAAGCATGAATCGTATAAATGACCTGATCCTGTTCTTGCTTGCTGGCTAATGAGCCTCAAAGCCTGCTAGCAGATCTCATACACAAACACACACAAATTGGTCTCTCCAATAGCTGGTCCARGCATAGGGCCCCTCCAACAGCTAGCTCAAACATCTAGTCTCTCCAGTGTCCAGCCCCTAGACCTATGGTCTCTCCAGTAGCTGGCTCTCGGACCTCTTTTCCTACTCATCAGCTAATGCAGCTTAAAGTTCACACTACCATCACATGCACACAAATAGGTCCCTCTGGTAGCTGGTCTTAGACAGTCAGTATATCCAGTAGCTGGTTCTCAGATGCCCAGTCCTTCCAGTCGAGAACACTCAGACCTACAGATCCCTTTGACTGGTGGTCTCTATCTCCAGTAGCTGGCACTCARGCTGTTCACTCTACTTGCTGGCTAGTCTGGTTTGAACTTTGCTGGATCATGCAGCAACGCACACACACACAYGCACACACAGAATGGAGAGTACACTCACATAGGAAAGTAGCCACGAACACAGTTTAATAAGAAGACATGACAGACTGTGGTGATCAGGTACAGGCATGGCCATACAGGCATACTGACAGCAGCTTGTTTGCGTGCAGTTCACCCTTTTTATCCCCTCTTCTCCCCATTTTTCCCATGCTTGTTCCTCCCCTATTCACCTTGCTCCCTCCCTTTGACTGACTTTGGCTCCTCCCCTAAACATCCCAAAATAAGTTTATCACTTTTCCACAATCCCCTTAAAACATCCCATAGTAAGTTTACAGAGTCCCATAGGCCCRTAAGTTTGCTCTTTCTCATGAGAGCCATGATAATCAGTTACAAAGTTCTGGCTGAACCTCCTCGAGGCTTCCAATGGCCCATCAGTCACTGATTTAGGASTTCTGCACTTTGCTATTGTCTTGGAATCTCCTATTCCTTAGGATTTGCATGTCTAAGTGTTTATTACTTCTCCTGTCTCTTGTCTTAGTCTTTAATGCCATGGGTAACCAATAACCAGATATTCTYACATTCTATGTTTCCTTAGAGGAACCTGAAAAAAACCACAATCAAATCAATCCTTTTTATCAGATAAATTCATAGGTGGGCAGAGCCTGCATTGCCATTAATTTTCTCTGCTCCTCTACAAAATTAATGAGGCTACCTGAAACAGCACTACTCAACTTATGACTGGTGAACCTAATTCTATCTGAAATAGTGAAACGCTACAGTCCTGAGAATATCAAGTCTCTCTATTCACTCAGACTTAAAATGTCGAAGAGATAGGGAGTTCTAAATAGATTAAGATTTTTCAAGAGACTTTTTCAAGATTTTTCAAGTGAGAGTCCTAAATCAGTCTTTGGGCTTCTCTCTGGGTCTCTGAAAACACTCTATCTAAGAAGTGTTGGTGAAACACCAGTTTTGTTCTGATGTGGCACTGAAGTACTAGAGATACCACTGCATTCACAGAAACTTACCTTGTCAAGGTGGGAAATACTAGGCCATGCGAATGCCACCAGAGCCCTGAAAGTGGCAGATGGATAAAGGATGACTTTACCATGAGAAATATAGCCCTTATTTCATTCTTTGCAGCATGATGCTTGGGAATGACCGCATGGTACTGCTGCCAAGACAATGCTGAAGAATACTGATCAACAAATTGTCTGCCTGGGGCAGCGCCCAGGCTTCAGCCTCTGCAGTAGAAGTTTTGCCATTGTCTGCCACCAGAACACGATGTCATTCTTCCTGTATTCAGGAAAACTGTGGGATACTTTAGTGATTTCTAATCAAATGAATGGCAGAAGGAACTTTTATGAACTTTGAGCGGTTCCGGTCCTGCAAATCTCACAGTACATCATGTGAACCTAGAGCAAGCAAGATTTGTGAGAATCCCTGAGCAGCAATAGGAACTGCTTTTAAAGGCACGTATCACCTTGCAACAGGGAGAAGGTACACACCAATTGCCATTAATGATGGCTGCTGTGGGAGGAAAGCAGAAGCCTGAACACTGGCCCAGCAGCAAGTACAATTAGGCTGCACTCTTACTGTAAGCTCCATAGCATGGATACAGGACATGACTGGTGATTTATTTTCCCTCAGCAGAGGAAGAACTAGGTGAAAAGTACATAAAGGAGGAATTATGCTATGCTGTGCAAAATTTCTGTTTTGTTTGAGAGAATGTGAGCCAAGAAAAGAATCACTGGATAGTACAACAGGAAGAGAAGGGGCACAACAGGCAACATACATTGCTATAGCTATTACTCACCAGATTATTTATCATCCATATACAGATATTATTCATGAACAGGGAAAAAGCGAGGAAAGGGCTAAAGTAAATCAAGTGACAGACTATCAAGGCTCACCGGCATGAATTTTAGTAGAGTTCAGGAGCTCCCAGCCTTCCCTGCCATACACATAATATTTATGTCTGTCATTAAAGCCTCCATGCAAAAACAACATCAGGCTTATTTTAGATTCTGACTTAAGCTCATAGAGAGGACAGCTGACAATCTACTGATTAATTTAAAAGTCTGAGGGCTCGTCATGCAGTTGATTGCAATGTATCATTTGGAGAGATTTAGTAGAATAAGAAAAGACAGTGTTGTTTTACCCTCAGAAGAAGCCAAAGACTTGGGCATCTGGCATTTGAAAATTCCTATTGCTCTGTCAATTTTCCTTTGCAGAGGCAGGAAATCAGCCTCTCTCATTTCCAAAGATGTAGGGAGCCAGACTGAGCTGGAAAGTGGAATTCAGACCATTTCTATCTTCGTATTAAGAATCTGGCATGCAAATGCACAATGAGTTTACTGGCATGACTATGGCCTCTTGGCAAAAGGAGCAGTCCTGCTTCTCTCCACCCCACAACCATAACATCCTGCCACTTCTCTAGTTCCAGCATTAGCCATCACAAAACTGTATGGATGGAAACTAAAACCTAAACCTATAAAAATCCCAACGATTTATTTTTAGCTGCAACAGCTGGCATRGTCTCATGATCACTAGTGCCAATATAGGGAAAGGAGCAAGGTCAGCACAGGTGAGCACAGGCGAGCACAGGCAGTCTTTCAATTTCAGATTCRTTTAAACCGCTTCTGCAACTGCTCTTTTCAATTTCTTCAAAAGGTGACAACTGAGTTAGTCTTGGTCCAAGTGCTTAGAGATCAATAGAGCTTTTTAAATGCAGAACAAGATGTCTGAAGCATTGTCCTCCCCCCCAGTAGCAAGAGTTGGAAATGTTTTCGTTAGTGACATCTACTAAAGTGTGTATAGCACAGATGTATAGATATTCATAGAAATCCAGTTAGCACTTGTGCTGCTCTCCTGAGGACATAAGGGGTAGAGGGTTCTTAGTTAGTGCCACTCAGATCTTTTACGCCATGTAATATAGATGAGAAAAATCTGCCCTGTTAGGAAAGAAAAAGAGATTTATGAGATCCTTATACATGTTTTATCTCAAAGAACCATGTAACCACAGTAAAATACATTTTGCCTTCTTTTCGTGACTACATATGTAGATTTTATGAAGTGATTAGCCAGGAGTTTGGTCATACTGCCATAGAAAAGTGTGATGAAAATGACCAAAATTACTGAAATAGCTATGAAGACTAGAAYTTCTCAGGTAGAGGAAGAACTAACCAACAGGGGGAATGGAAAAGACCTATAAAATCAGGATTGATACAGAGAAGATGGATAGAAAATGACTATTCATTGTTTCTGACAACACAAGAACACAAGAACTTTTCAAAAGAAAGTATGAGTGAGAAGCTTTAGCCTAAGCTAGAGGAAGTCCTTTTTCATCCAAAACACTAATGATGGAGGTCATTGCTATGGAGATCATACCCAGTTTAGAAAACAGCTGCACAAATTCCTGAAAGAAAAGTCTATTAAATACAGCAGTGGAGATGCAATCTCTACTTCAGAGAGTCTCTAAGCCACAGTGTGCCAGAAGCTGCGAAGGTAGCCTGGAGAAATATCATCCAGGATAGGAAACCTGTTGTTATAGTCTTCCAATATCTGCTACTGGCTTCTGCCAGAAATAGGTACTTGTCTCAAAGGAACTTGTCTTAGCCAGAAAGGCCGTTCTCATGTTTAGAGGCAGTCTGAGAGCTGCTGGTATGAGATTTCACCTGAGACAGAAATCCAAATTATCAATATTGTATCCCATTCTGATGCAATCAGCCATACCTTTTGACAGGCTCTGGGCTTAGGTCCTTTCCTTTTAGAGCTGCTGTTAGGCAAGGTTCTATGTCTCCTAAGCATTTTTGCCTTGTTTAGGTGATATACATCTGCCTTTTGTTACATCCACAATATATAGCTTTTAAATCATACAGAATGTGATAGGAAAATACTGAAAGATGGAGATACTGATTGTTATGGCAGACTGATCCTTCCTGTATAATAGATACAAGTGTGGCCATTATGGAAAATAGTAGGAGAATTTGACTTGAGATCCTGAATTTCATTTGTCCTCTTAGCTTGAGAAACAGGCATGTAAATACTGTTTCAAATGGTAAGTAATGGTTTGAATAAGGCAAAGTTGGTTTAATTGGCACTCCTATTAGAAAAGAACTTCAACAGAACTTAAGAGAAGGAACAAATTGCTTTGATATCCACAGAATCCTAACAGCAGTGAGCTGGACTCCAGACTTCCTTCTAAAAGTCTGGCAGAAGCTATCCCCAAATCAGGATTTTATATCCTTTCTGGAGAATGGTATCAAAGTGAAAATACGATTTTCCAAAGAATAACTTCTAATTATTARTGTCATCCAGATCCCATCTTTGCTATTTGTTTCAGTGATATTAGGCCTGGGTAGTGTAGAAACCTGGCATTATGCAAGGATATATCTTGTATAAGCAAGCAAAGTTAAAAACTGGTGGCTCAAGAGTTGTAGATGAGTCATATGCTAGGATTTATGGAGTGATGCTGACACTATTAAGATCTGTCAATGACTTGCTTCGCTTTACTTTCCATAACATTTTGGGGATTACCAGAAACATACAGAGAGTAAAATAGAGAAATCAAAAAGATGTCAGCTTTTGATCTTTGTTTTTTCCCATTGTACACCAAAAGGGACAGTAATTTTATTATCACAATGTGGTATTTGGAATCAAATCTCTCCAGGGTCATTTGTGGTAGATTCTTTTCTGCTCAGGTTTTCTCTCTCCAGAGAGATGAAGTTCCTCTGAGTTGATTTGGTTCAGGTGGTACTGTTCCCATAGCTGAATTGYTTCTTCACAGCAGCAGTCTAGTCTCACACCTATGTGTATGTAATACACAACTGTGGCATCACTTATCAAAATCTCAGCCTTCATTTCCTGTAGGAAAATCAGGATAGGCTGCAAACATTGCCCAAAACTTCAGGATGTTTATACAATTGCTGTTACAGACCACATTCCTCTGATCAGATCTGGAAAGATATATGATTAAAATGTTGATGGTATCAGCAGAAGGAATGGATTTCTCGTATGGTTGTCACAACTTATTCACTTAGGCTGGAAGAAATATTCCAGATAAGTCTTTAGAGAATGCATGTGTATCTTTGTAGGCTACAATTGTGCTGGTACTGCAAGGAAAGCACATGCCYACAATAGCTTTCAAAAAACAGAAGCTTTAAATGCTACTGAGGTTCAGCCCATCCCTTTATCAGCATCTTGTGATCTATGGATTTGTATAAAGTAAAAGGAAAATCAGAAAAAAAAAATGTTCCCATTGTCTGCAAGTCTAAAAAAAAGGAGACAGGTGATTAAGATAGACACACATAAAGAAAATCATAAACAAGAAAGTTCATTTTGATATATCCCAGATTTTGAAAGGCACTGAAGAATTGCTCTGCCTCACACAGAGATAAAGAAYATCATCCTTTTTTTCTTTTAAGGTCCTGGTTTCAACAGAAAGTTGGACCCAATTCTCTCCAGAGGTCTTGTCTAACCCACACTTTTCTATGATTCTATAATTCTTCAAGTTTGGGAAATGCAGAGCTAAGGCAAAACTGTTACTTTGCAAAAGAACCTTTATCTCTATTTCATGACATTCTTTCATTAACTTTAATTTTGAGACCAACACCATAACGTAGGTCACTGGTCACAGCAGAATGTTTCCTAGTCAATAGCAGGAATGGTGCCAACAGTTAGGTCATTTAACTGTTCATATCTTCTAGAACTTGATTACCACTTAGCTCTCTCCTCTTATTTAGGGCACTTTGTTCTGGTTTTGAAGCTTCTGCATGAGCCATTTATCTCACCTCTGACAATTATAATAAGTGACTTCTTATCAATCACCATGTTCATTGCCCTGAGTATGATATCAAGCCACTTTAACTCTTGCAACACATTGAAAATGATTGATACAGGCCAGAAAACAAATAGAAGTCAGTTTACAGTTCAACAAACAGAAAGAGTTGAAAGCAATGTGTATATCAGAAAGCTCCCTCTTTCACTTGTCTTGGGATTTCTACATTTCAGACAGACATGGAGGGCTGATCTTTAGAATACACTACACAGAGACAATAAGCAGGTGAGGAGTTTTCAAGCCTTTCAGCTACAGCTTCACATTCTACCTACAGCAAAACATTTATCCTTCCCCCCTACATATATTTAATACTTTAGCCATAATGAATGAAGAAATAGTTAAATATTAGAAACAGGAGCTAAATTTCACACGCTGCATATTGCACAGAWGCATAGACATGCACAGTGCAATACGTGTATTTTATGGGCACATTAAGTTACCATGTCTGATTTTGGAACGATCATATTTGTGCATATACAGGTAACAAATAATAGATGAGCAGTAGTTCAAAAACAGAGGCAACTGTTAGCCATATTCTAGTTTTGAGAATAAAATGCAAGGAAAAAAACAGTCACTCAGGCAAATATAATATATACTTTAAATCTCGTGCTTCTATATTGCAAGAGGTTTTTTTAAAGACTAACGAAATAGAAAGCAGAAGTAGAATAGAGAAAGGGAATTATTGTGTCCTTCCATTTCTGAGCATGTGTCTAGAGGAAGAACATATCTGCAGCCACCTAGCAGAAAATCCTAGAGAGAGACACTGGAAGAAACTGAAACAATCATATACAAGATGAGGCTTGAAGAGGCTTGAGAAGAAGAAAGTTGTACACACATCAGTGGAGGATTGGTGGAGACATGACAGTATCAGTCAAGTGGCATTTTTAAGAATGATAGCAAAGAAACATTTCTCAAAAACCCTGCTTGGATTTTGATCTTTAGTTCCCAAAGCCACCCTGCCTCAAGAACACATTGCATCACTTTGTATCACATTACTTAGATTCAAAGTATACAGAGGTTATCTTACATCTCAGAGGAACTTTAGACTAAATATTCCAGTTGAAAATAAATAGATTTAAAATTTGTGAAGATGCTGAACAGAGCCAGTAAGTCTGATGAGGTCCATGTGTTTTCATTCCCAGCAGGGCTTAGCTGGCCCTTTGCATGAATTTGTAAGGGAGAACAGAGATGAACTTTTTAAAAAATCAGCTGCTTCTTTCAGCTGCTCAGTTCTCTGAGTACACATAACACATCTGCACCTCAAGGCAATAAAAATGTTTAGAATTAACTGTATTATATGACTAATATAAAGATTTGTATTTTTAAGAGAACTGAGATAAACTTTCTCTGAACCCTGCTGTTGAAGAGAGAAGCTCAGAGAACAAATAAATGCATATGCTGGAGGTGTTGAACTCACCCTTGAATGCAGCTACTTTTTTAACCAACTATCTGCTTACCCTTTATTGTCCATCATCCGTTTTGAGAGCTGCAAATTTGCCCTCTCTGAAGAGACATTGCAAATGAAATGGTGCAGCCTAATGCAGCTACTGATTTCCACTGGCAGCTAGGAAAGAAAAGGTACCCGTTTAATTTAGATGCCTATGAAGAAATTAAATACCAGTGACGGTACACTAGGGTACTTATAATGTTGTTATACTGGGATCACATATGGCTTATGAAGTCTTAAAATAGGGAAGTGTGAACACAGTTGATTCTGAACTGCTCTTGAGCTAGAAATGTCACTTTTGTGTGAAAAGAGCAGGGGAGTGGAAAACAGCCAACAGTTGTCAGAATGTACTTCCTGCACTGGTTCAGCCACTGCTTCAGCCATATGCTTCTCAAAGTTCCATATTTCAAGACATTTCCTAACAAATACTTGTACAGATTTATACTGCATATGAATTTATGAATCTCCTGGGGCGGCATGGAGGATTGCAGAGCCCACCGCCACCTGAACTTTACAACTAGTGATAAATTCTTTCTGGATCTTATCTACCTCTCCTGCTAAGTACAGATGGCGCACATCTTGGCGCTGGCACCTTACAGCAGCACAGGCTAGGCCTGTGCAGTAGCTCTCAGTGCAGATTTACTCAGTTACCCCAGAAGTCAAAAAGACAAGGACATGGTAGCTTGGTTTGACTTTGAACACAGGAGAAAGTTTGAAGGYACTGTACAAAGTAGTGGCTACTTTTTTCTGTTTTCCAACATATAACAGCAAATTATTCTCATCTTGTTAGTATTATCTTGGAAATGAATCCATGCAACTCTTATTTTGTATTATACTGTTCCCTGGAATAGCCATGAAGTTATATGCAAGCACATATGTCTGCTACAAAATTTCCTGTTCAGATCCCCACCAGCTAAAAAGCACGGGGTATGCATATACACATATCCTGTCTCTGTATACTTGATCTTAAGAAAAAAATGGTAAGCAGTGCCAACTCACTTTAGCCTTAACTAAAACTGTACAACTCTCCATAATCCTGTATTTGATGACATTATTCCCTTAAACTGCACAGTGACTTTATAAAATATAAATTTGCATTATCATCTGATCCTGTCCTCATTCTAAGATAAACCTAAAGTAATTCCACTGGTAACAATGTTTTTATTGATTGATTGACATGACAGGGAAACTTTGAGAGAGATTTTTATTAATAGATTGAAGAATCGCTGAAGAAGTGAAGCTGCTGTGTGCAATTATGTAGTTTTTATGAGAATAGGCCAAAAGCGAGGCACAGACCCTTGAACTAAAATTACATTAATGGGTAGAAAAGAAATGATCCTTACCTGTTTTTTCAAACGTATAAGACTCATCTTCATATTCTGGGTTATAGGGTAAAACTAAGAAAATTGAATGTAATTAATTTACATCTAAATTTAAATCTAAATGCTTAAATGCTGTACTCAAATGAAAGATCGAAATAAAAATAATATATACAGAGAAAGTGGCTTGGGGATATGCATTTTTTCCCCTAAAACAAAGGAAAACATTTATGATTACTAAAATGCAATGCGAGTAATTCGAAACCCAAATAATCTGCAAAACTGCTGCGTTGCCACAAGAGGGCAGAAAGAACACTCATTTAAAAGCAGGTTTCTGCAGGAGAATAAGGTATTCCTTTAAAGAACGTGTGCTTTACATTGCCATAAGATGCTACTGGCAGAGTTAGGAAAATCTGAACGATACAGATAGCTTTACAAAGACTATCTCGTGCTCATTCAATGTTAACAAAGGCTGGTAATACTGAACTCTCAATTTTTAAACATATAAACTATTCCTAGAAAAAGTAAACTAAAAAAAAAATAATGAAACAACTGCAATGGCAATTGATGTAAAACCTGAAAAGAGCATTTCTTGAAGTGTGTATTCAGCAGTCTATCAGTGTGTTCTATCTTTTGTCTTTTAGCACTGGCATAAGGATAGTAATGTGTATTATTTCTCTTTCCAAGAAACAGTTTGCTTTGGCTCTTTTTGGATCTGAATGCATCTGTAGCTCTCATCACATAATGGATATCAAAATAAGTGAGAAGTCTGGAGAATGACACCTCCACACTCTTTGTCCAAATGCTCACATTCCTCTGTTTTCACCACTACAATTGGTAGATGACGCAAATTAAAGAAATTACTTTTCTCCCTACTTAGCTGAGCTAGCCTCACCTTTTCTCAACCCACACCCTTTAGGTAACAGAAAAACAAATTTAATCAATAAGGAATGATCTTTTTGTTTTCTGTCTCCACCGACTAAATCAGGTTATCTCACCTGCAGCATYTGCAGTTTCAATGTGGAGAGATACTAGTTTAATAACTGCCTCTACAAATCCAAATCTTCTCTGCATTAGGTAATGGGAAGTTTGAAATAGCTCTGATTTGAGATCATAGATCAGCCATAGTCAAACACAGATGATTATTTTACCTGCCCATCAGAGTCCCTGTATCCCTGGAGCTGAATATTTTGCTTCAGAAGGCAGATTATGCCTCCAGTTCAAGCCATGCCTTGCTCTTTGCCCCAGCACATCCACAGCAAGCACAGTTATGCCAGAGCCTTCATTTTGCTTATCCTATGTTTTTCTTTTCCCTCTTTTCACACAGCTTACTTGTGTAGATAACTTAGTAAAGATGTCATGCTTGTAATTATCATGTTTAGGATTGAGCTAAGGTCAACTTTTCTTAGATCCCCTGCACAGCCCAGGAGGAATTCTCAAAAGATCATATGCTTCTTAAAGCCTCTCATTTTTGCTTTTGCCTCCTGATTTCCACAGTGTTTTAGAACTAAAACAGTTGTGACAAGCTCATTCTCTGCATTCTATGTACCAGACAAAGTCCTTTCAGGTTAAATTAATGGAGTCAAGGCCCAAGATGAGACCCAGAGCACAGTAGTCCTTGGAAATCTGTTAAAGTATTCATCTTTCCYTAAGTCCCGTGTCACATCAGCAAAGATAGTCAGTGTAGCCACCCTGCTAAGCAATACTAAAAGATATCAGGGACTTTTGTCCACTAGTTCTGATCCCTAAAGAGACTTACTAACACCTGAGGACACAAGTAAGAGATGATCATATAGCAGAGATACATCCAACTTCTTGGAAGGCAGTGGTAGATCTACTTGTGGGAACTCTCTTCTCTCTGAGGGTTTAGAGGGTACAAGTGATCATCTGAGAGTTTTTCTCCCAGCCAGCTCATCCTCTATAATAACAAATAATGCAGGTCAATCTTGTAGTATCTTAAGACTTCAACTCCTTATTGTCCATGGACTTTTTTTCAGAAGGAAATAACAAAGTTTTTCAAAAGCTGAATAATTAATGAATGAAGGAAAAGATTCTGTTGAGCCTCTCTATACATTCATCTCTAGTCTAAGAAGAACTACGGGGGCAAAAAAACAGAAATAATGTTTTGGGGGAACATATTTAATCTGTGAATTCAGGGGTATTGATTGAGCTATGGCACTGGTAGATGGCACAAACATTAAAGGGTAGATTGCTGTAACGTGGTGGCCAAGGCATCCATGTTAAAAACAAAGCAGTGTTCCAAAACCACTATGAACAAATTACAGTCTCTATTGTATGCACAACAGTGTGTATAATAAGTCTTCAAGAAAGCTATGTATGCATTATAACTTGCCAGAAGACTTGCTTACAGCTTTCTCCTAATGCTTTTCTGAGAAAGGTAGGTCCTCCAGCTCATCTTACCCTGCTTGGGTAAGAAACTGCGGAACAAAAATACACTTTCAAACACATCCATTTATTTTGATACCAGTTCAACTCAAACAAAAAACATATTGAGAGAAAAGAGGAAAGGAAAGGTCAGCAGAAGAAAGCAAAACCTATCAAATTCTATCACTATGTCTGTCAAACACAGGAAGACAGAAACTTCCAGTAAGCCAACTAACCAGTATCCAGACTCCAGCAATGAGTCCAACTATTTCAGCTGATGATGTGAAAATCCCACACAAAACATAAGCAAAAGACATTGATATCTCTGAGAATGGGAATAAGAAGCAGCGATTCACAGAAATCCTGCTGATGTGCTGCTACCTGTCTTATTTGAAGTATTTTATGCTCACCCAATTTGTGAAGAATTGAACTAACACTCAAACTACTACCTTAAGTTCTTCTCAGACATATTCAAACATGATCAATTTTTCTGTACTGAACTGGCTTTTGACTTGGATCATGGCTGTATTTATTACTTTATCATGCCTACCATTATTCAGGAGAGGTAAAATAGACTATCAGCTACTTCTGTTTCAGACCATAGTTCCCAAGTATGCTGTTTTCATGCACTAGGTAACCATCTGTTGACATCACTAGCTATCTTATTCTATGCATCATCCCAAAAGATGCTCATCACCCTCTCAATGTGTTGTCAGAAACTACAAGAAGACAGGCTGAAATATATTCACAGTGTACTACACTGAGCTGGAAGGTAGGCTTAGTTCCTAGTTTTGCTCTATTCAGTTTCCTACTAACCTTTTTTTTCTTTTTCTTTTCTTTTCTTTCTCTCTCTCTCTTTTTCTCTCT